>NC_067476.1:97063756-97427922 GCF_947179515.1 Apodemus sylvaticus | reverse complement strand
CTTATGGTTCTTGTTTTATCTTGTGAATGACCAGATTCTATTTCATTGATGAAAGGACAGTGTTATAATCTCAGCTATTTCATTTAAAACTGGTTATTGACATCTGTTCTGAGAGACACTTTCATTGTGTAACCAAGACTGAATACATAGTCTGGTTGTCTTCCTCTCTCAGCCTCCTACGTGCTGGTATCACAAACAGGAGCTTGTGTTATGCCTGATAACAATAAGTGACATTTGTAAATGCAAGACTAGTATGTGCTTATGAAATAAGATACAGCTCTGTTACCTCTGTGGCATGGAAGGGGCCATTTGTGGCCTTCAGATATATAAGTGACTGTTATTATTAACATAATATAGGCATTATACAATTATAAGATGTTAGATTAATTTTCAATCATATGATAAAAAGTGATACTCACTACAAAAACCTAAAGAATGAACACAGCTAAAATGGCCTTTCTGGCCCACTTTCAAGACCATGGTGACCATTATTATTTTCTGCACCATTGATATAGAAGAGGGTCTAAGGTATAAGTTGACAGAATTTCAGGTAAGGCCATATGCTGTCAGGTAAGGATAAGGATCCTATCCCTAAGGATAATTTCAATGTTACCTTACATAGAAAAAGTCTTGAGTTCAAAACTCTTTGTTTTTACTGAGTCTAAGTGATAAAAGACTTGCTGATTGTCTCAACTTTCTTTTCTCTAATCTTCCTCAAACTCTCAAACTGATTGTGAGATTTTCTTAGTGTAGATAATAATCAAATTGATCTCTCTCTCTCTCTCTCTCTGAACACACACACATACACTAATACACACACAGAGAGAGGAAGAAAGACAGAGAGAAATGGAGAGAGTTAGACAGAGAGAGACAGAAAATGGAGTAACGTGTTTTAAAGTTTTTAGAGTCTATATTTATTCTCTCACTTTCTCTAAGAATTTCAATCTTCCCGATAGTCCCGAGTGGGGGGGGCTAGAAAAGGGGAAATCATTTGAAATGTAAATAAATTATATCGAATAAAAAAAAAAAGAATTTCAATCTTTCTTTTTGAAGGGTGTTGGAGCCATACATATGCTTGCAAGGTGATAGTAAATTGCATAGTACATACAAGATATTATATATACATGTATTACATATATGGACCTATAAATTAAGAACTAGCTTTCATAACTATAGGATATTAAAGAGTTTTTTACTAAAGAGGCATGAGTAAACAAAGCTGCCTATTCCTGACTTTGTATACTAGTTATAAACAAATTCTAAAAGCTAAGATTTTTAATTCACTCCTTAAGTCAAAGTCTAAGCTTTTGTGGTTTTTCTTATACCTAATTTCAAAAGCAAGGGTCTTGTTCAATAATTTCATCTTTATTTAACTTAAAGGAGCTAAGTCAAATTAACTCCTGTCTCCCAAACATCAGTGTATGTCCACTCCTGTCCTGGGAACATTCATCCATACAGTGTACTATGAAAAGTAAAGGAAAATAAAAAGATATTCTTAAGCTAAGTTAAGCACACTTTATTTTAATAATCACATCTAAAGTTTACCCAGACCTTCGAGACATCTTGTGAACTTTCAGTGACAGTCAAAGGAAAGGAAAGCAGTTCAAAGGCAGAGTCAAGCAACTCTGAAAGCCTGACTTCCAGAACAATGGCAGGCGCTGGCCTTTTAAACTCAGAGGCGGACCAAAAGTTTGAGCTAAATCCAGATGATTTCATTGTTTTTTTTTTCACGGTGAGAAAAGAGAATTTCCTCTACCTGCACTGTTCTATTCCTATGTCCAACCCAGTTCTCATCAGAACACAATAGAAACAAAGAGAGGAAGTCGTGCGTGGTATCCTTTACATTTATGTCTTCAAGGTTGTTTGGAAATCTTAGAGGCAGTTTTCCTTTCTCCAAACGTTCCCTTCCGCTGTTTCTTTAAGTGGGAGAGTTAAAGAGGTTTTATATACTGTACCTTTTCAAAGTGTATATGGTTCTGGGCACAGTGTTTGCTTTTCTTAGAGATATGAATCGCTTTTGTTCATTTACCATCTTTGAAATTCATTTCTAGTAGCTGCAGAGCTGTGTTAATAGGCTTCTAACATAGCTGTCATTTCAAGTAATAGGTGCCAAGCTTTCAGCAGCTTATTAACACATTATAACAGCAAGCCCTATACTAAACAAACAAATTGCATAGCAGGGGACACAAGCAAAATTAATGTGTATAAATATATACATTCATATGTATACATACATACAGTATATACTTAGGGCTCATCAACATATTTGGTTCCATACATGATTAGCCCAGAATTGGCACTTTGTTTTTTATGAATATTCACAGGGAGAAAGAGTGGATTGGATTTGTATTTGGTCCCAAATGTGAGACGAATACAAACTGGTATAATTACTGAAAGATTTCCATCCTCTTAGCCCAGCAACGGCTCTCAAGACCAAAAAAATCGCAGACTTGTGGTATTTCACATCATATGACTGTGCTAACGTGATCTTTCAGCGCCACTTCATGGGGGATACTGCAGGGGAAGGAAACAGTGGAAATAAGCGAGGAGATATACCAACTGGCAGGGTTGCTGAGAAAAAAAACATACAAATATGAAAGCGTGCTTCTAAGAGTCAAAATTTGCATTTGTATATGCACACTGGACCAACTTTCTACAAACACAAATATATTCTTCCAGATGTAGGGCAGACATATGTACAGATAAATACTACAATGTATATTCACACATGAGGTTATAAATACAGATAAATATACACATACACACAAGTATGTCTCTAGAGACACACTGTCCTTTACAAGTGTTTACGCAGTTAATGGTTGCATAAAAATTCTCAGCAGCTTTCAAGAAGGCATATTTCAATAAAGGCTCTAAATTTACATTGTAGTAAAAGCTGACCTTTTATGGGTATGAAAAAGTTCCAATGCAATTTATAATCATGTTGTAATATATTTGCTGGTTGTAAATTGTAAGTTGTATGTTAAATTCAACTTCTATATCAGCTGAGCATTTCATAAAATTTACTGACATTTGTAGGATTAAGAATGGCTTGATGGTCACTCGCTACCTTGCAAGATTTAGTATGTACTGTGTTTATTATTTCTAATAATAGCTGGTAGATTAATTGCCTAGAAAATATCAGTGATGAGCTAGTAACTTTATGAACTGTTTATGTTACTCCAGATATTTCTAGGATTGGCAGACAACTTTCACATCTGAGAAAGCAACACAAATTCAAAGCAGAAAAGTCTAATTTAGTAATAGAATTAAAGTAAATAATTGAATTTGGGAGTAGAAAAATGCCTTCCTACACTACTCTTGGAGCTGATACATTAGTGTGATATCATTCAGTTAGTAAAACATTATTTTGAAAATGATAAGAATAGATAGTAGTTGACCTTAAGAACTCTAGTATAAGAAATGCCCAGATTATATCTTCAGAACTTTGAATGACTACAAGATTATGTAAGCTCTTATATACAACAATTAAACAATGCACAGGAAATTAATTTGGCATTTAGCAATGGACTATTGCTTTTTTACATTCCTTGAACAAGATGTGTGACAAATTCCCTATATTTGCGTCTTTCAACCACATTTCTTCCCTTCTTTCTAATCCCTGGAGGGCTGTTTTTAATGCACTAGATCGCTTATTTTAAATAATTCAAATTGTCCTTTATTCTTAGAGAGCTTTTGGAAATTAAAACACTACTTCAGTTGATATTCTGAAATTCCCAAATCAGTTACTTGCCTGAAATCTGGGTGACTCAGACCATACTATTGTACAGAACTTTATCATACCCTCTTTAAAGGACAGGCTGGCCGGGCTATAAGATTCTAAGGAAAAGGTCCATGTGGTATTTACCTTCTTTTCCCTGATGTTTAGTACAATACCTGGCATATGAGAGCTGTTCCATAAATATTGAATTCGTAAAAAATATTAATAGATAAATTTAGGTCCTCTTTTTATTTTCAGACTGGTCTCAGCTTAGTCAAATTGAATTTCATTTCCCAATAAATATCTCCTTCTAGTTTTAACAATGATCTAGACTTTAAGTTAGAGTCACAAAGAGAGGAGTGTCTGAGGGTTGGGACTTCACTCCTCTCTAAGAGCATCTCTTGTTTCCTTGCCTGAGAAAACTGATGCCTACAAAAAATAAACGCATAGTCAGTAAGGGGCAAGGGTCTCTTCATTGATTTTAGTAAAAACATTTTTTTATAGAAAAGTGTCTGCAATGGTCTCCCAAGAGTTCGTTCAAATCACTCCTGAATTTGGTTTCCAATGACTGTTATATGATATATGTGTGAAAAATAATGGACAGTGATCTCAAATTATTTCAGTTGACATTCCTAGCAAGTACCATAATTTTAAAATGAGAGGAAAAAAGAAGAGAACACATATGAGAAGTAGAAGAAAACAAAAATATATTCTAGCTATATTTTCTTTTTACAGAAACAGCTCAAGTGATTGGGGAATATGGCCCATAAAATATGAACCACCAAGTTCCCAATCGAACTGTGAGGATACAGTTGTGTTTCTAGCATGGTATATTTAACAATCCCTACTAAAAGTATAAAATATGCATGAACATGCGCGCGTGCGTGCACACACACACACACACACACACATACACGCACACACACACACACACACACACACACACACACACACACACAAACACACGCACACATGCCTGTACTCTGATTACAAGACAGTAATGATGTTTGGTAGTGAAACCTGTTTTTTTTTTTTTTTTTTTTTTTACCACAACATTGTTTATGCTACTTTAATAAGTTGCATCAACTTTGGAGGCTAAGAAAATGTCACTTCTCCCACTCTGATGGGAAGGAATCTGACAACTGTTACACAATCATTGAAACTCTGCAATTTGTCAAAATGCTCATAATAATTTTCCTGACTTTCATTTCAAAGCTAGATGGAGTATGACACAGAATAAGGCTGACGATGACCCATATGCTAAGAGAGCAAGGTAACTGTGATGTTTAACTTCAAAGGCAACGGGCTCGGGAGCTGGCAAGTTCACAGACTCCCTCATCATAGAAAGGAGAAGGATCTTGAAAAAAAAAAGGATAAGAAAAAGTGGAAAGAGAAAAATCCAACCGACTGCCTTTAAAATAATGAACAGCTTTCCTGAGCCTTACCATATGACAAAAACACCACACATGCACACAATTTCCTCGGTCTCATAAATTAATTTACTGACAAAAGATTATACCCAAGTGACAAAGGTCCAGGACTCTGATTATCTTTATGGGTAATTGGGGCCATCAAATAGTTCCAAAGCTCCTTTTATTTGTCATTTGTTGACAATTCAACCAGTTCTCCTGTCTGCCATTCTCTATATTTAATGGGTCCCCACCGAAGTATGCAACTCACTCGTTTGTATGGGTCTGATGTCTTCATACTGTTATGCCGATGCATATCCCTTACTTCCTTATGTTGATCATCAGTCTACCTCCTGCTCCTTTTTTCTATGACACCTCCGAGATGGTACCCATAGCAACACCCCTGAGAAGGTGAGAGTGAAGACGCAGCAGTCATCCCATGCATTTGCTGTGGCTGACAATGCCAGTCATTAGTGCAGCATCTTCTGCCCTTCTCAGATCTCCCTTGCTTCCCTCTGGTCTTATTCCCCTCCAGTCACAGCCACACAGCTCAGTCATGAAGATCCAGAGACTTGCTGTTAATGATTTGTCGCTTGTTTAGAACTCTGGATGGCAGGACTGTATAATCTGCCCTCAGTGGCACTGCCAGGTTGCATTAGGAAACAATTACCTAGTTTATGACTAGGAAAATAGACACCAGCATTTCCAATTAAACTCCCATGCTTCCAAAGAACCCTGGGTGCCCTTAACACTGAAGACAGTTCATGCCTGCTTCAAGGAAAACCAAATAGGAATGCAGGTACTGTAATAAACTGAGGGAGATAGGTTATAGTGAATGAGTTTACATGAATTCAGTCATTGCTTATTAGATTCTCATCTCTTGTTAGGGTCTGGCTAAAATGGAACAATGGGCACATTTGGCCAAATGCTTCTGTAGGGAAAAATGACAAAAGGGAAGTCTGACAGGTAGCTTTACTGTTCTCATCTGTGTGCATGTATAAGCAGATTGAGAAACAGATCGTTTCTTCCCTCTTCATACTCTAAATAAGTTCTAGAAATGAGAGAATTTTGTCAAATTGAAATATTTCCCTAACAGCATCTCTTGTTGATGAATTAGTATTAATTGTAACTATAAACTTGTGCAAACTTATTCATTTCATTGAAAAACCCCTGACCTAACGTAGATCATGAATTTAAATGCATCTCCTGGATATGAGAATTGAAACACAGTGATTCTTTTGCCATGGCTAAGAAAGGTCAAATGATATTGAATTTCATCCCTCACAATTACAGCCTTCATGAAAGTGCTTTCATTATCTCATATAATAATAATAATTAATAAATCCCAGCAAAGAGTATATAGGTTTATAATCAAAGGCTTGCATGCACAAATACCACACACTTGTATATCCTTTTGTGCTGTCTCCAAAAAGAGAAAGACAACCCCCCATTTATCAGTAGCTGTGTGAAAGGAGGAGATTTATCATTTTAAAATTTTCATCGCAGATGGTTTTCATTTTAAAAGGCAGGGAAGCGATTTTTTAAAATCATTTTCCCCCTAATGCAATTGAGCCAGACGTTTCTCGTAAATCTTGTTGCTTTAGTAGACAATACTCAATTCTCCAAACTTTATATGCAATATCCAGCTTTTTCTCTTTGTCTTTCTATGTCCATCTCCTGGATATGAGAATAAAAGCTGTAAGAATGGTGGCATCGTACATCACAATAGCCATCCTGGTCACTCTCTTCTTCCTGTGCTCATAGTTTGGCTAAGAAGTTCCCCTTTGTGCTAAAGAACAATAACAAACTGCCATAAGTTTTAAAAAGACTTTTCTCCCTCTATAAATGTTTGATTATAGAAGGGAAATGAGTGTGTAAGGCGGTCAATGCATGTCTCTAGACAGAACACAGTACCTAGTGACCCACTATGTTCAGTGAACCAGGAGCCAAAAGAAAACTCAAGCCACAAGAGGAGAAAACAATCAAAATAACTTCATCCTCGGATTTAGTACTGGATGTCAGCCCTTTTAAGAAATAATAATTTCATTATTGTGTTAGAGACGTGGTTATTCCCATCCAGCAATTGGCATCATTGTACTGTAATGACTGGCTACTCTGCTCTAACTGAAGCAGTCTATCAGGTATTGAGATTCCGTGATGGCTGAAGTCAAAATGCACATTGGACTAGTAATGAAATGACATCCATTGTCTTTACATGCTAATTTTAGTTTATAATGTGAAATACAAACACATAGAATACATGTATAAGTAAATATACACATATATCATATAATGTTTTTTATTCAAAGCACACACCAGAAGATATAGGTGTTAAAATTACTTCATTTACATTAAAATGCAATATATCTATATCATGATCTGTTTTCCCTGTTTTCCATTTTTATGTTTATCAATTAAATAGCAGTACCATAGATTATAGTACTATAAATTTTATTATATTTTTTAATTATTACATAATTTAATACTATCTATTTTGATTATATATCCTTTCTCCCCTCAACTCCTCCCAAATCATCTCTACTTCTTTATCCCATCCAACTTCATTTCCTCTCTCTAAACCCCCCCAAAAAACATCAAAAAAATGAAATTCAAAACTGAAACCCTAAAAAGAAAGAAAGAAAATCAATGTGACAAAAAATACAAAACAGAATAACAAAAAAAACATGTATATAACATAAATAAAGTTTGTGTTGGCCAGTTACTTCTGGACATGGAGACTGGCCTCCTGGAGCATGGGACATGCCACTGAAGAAATCTGGCATTTCCTTACCTAGCAAAATTTGACCACTTTGGGGCATATACCCAGAAGATGACTCACTATGCCACAGGGGCAGGTATTCCACTATGTTCACAGTGACCTTATTTGTGAGAGCCAAAAGCTGGAAACAACTCAGATATTCAACAAAGGAAGAACAGATACAGAAAATGTGGTTCATTTGCACAATGGAATACTAGTCAACTATTAATAATGAAGACATCATGAGTTTTGCAGGCAAATGGATGGAACTAGAAAATATCATCCTGAGTGAGGTAACTCAGACCCAAAAGGACATGCATGGCACGTACTCACTAATAAGTGGATATTAGCCAAAAAAAAAAAAAAAAAAAAAAAACCATACAGAATACCTAAGATAAAATCCACAGAACTCAAGAAGGTTAGCAAGTGGAAGGGCCCAAGTGAGGATGCCTCAATCTCACTTGGGAGGGAGAAAAAAGCAATCACAGGGGGAAGGGGAGAAAAGGGAAGGTGCAAACTGGGTGGGAGAGTCATCAGGAAGGGGGGAAGGGGAACATGATCAGTTATTGAGGGGGGATTCAGGAGTGAAGCCCTGAGGGCCAGCAGAAAGAATGGAAACAGGAAACCTCAGGAGGTAGAAGGTGGAATTAACCAGAGACCTGGGAAGTGAGAGATGGTTGGAACTCAGAGGGAATGTCCTTAGACTGTAAATAACTTCCTAGGGTGGGACTGTGTGTCTACCTTCCCCTTTCAGGTCTGGGATTTTGTCTGTTTTGAACCTGTATGTATCTTATGCATACTATCGTGTTCTCTGTGATTTCATATGTGTATCATCCCTGTTGTGTATAGAAGACAATGTTTCCTTGGAATCATTAACCACCTCTGGCTCTTTTTTTAAAAAAATAAAATTCATGGATGGTTGATGGCTCATGGAACACTATTTCTTTTTTTTAATTATTCATCACTCCATTTGTTTATATCTCAAATGATATCCCACTTCCCATTTACCCCTCCACAACCCCCACCATCCCGCATTTGCTCTCTCCTTCCTCCCCTTTGAATCTATGGGTGGGGGACCACCTCTGGCTCTTAGCATCTTTCTTGTTCCCTTTTCTGTGTAGAACTCAGCCCTGAGGGGAGAGTTTGATAAAGAGATTTCATTTAGCACTCAGTATTTCAAAGTCTCAGTCTTACGCATTGTCCATTTCTGGATCTTTTTGTAAATCAATGTCATCTACTTAAAGAAAATGCTCCTTGGATGAGCACTTCATGATGCTCTTATTTGTAGGTATGGCAATATGTCATCAGGAGTCAATTTATTGCTATGTTTCTTCAACAGAATAATAGTAGTTGGTTTTCCCCTTGGAATTTGGCTTATACAGTTTCAGGTTTGGCTACTTTAGCAATGTCACATGTGGGGTCCTTTACATGGAGTGGGCCTTAAATCCAAGCAAATGGTGGCTGATTCATTTATGACATTTCAGACACTACTGTGGCACTATATTCTGTAGATGAATCACCGTTCTTGGTCACAGAATTACTAGTTGGGAGATATTTGTAATTATCTTCCTCTTCTGGTAGTATGAAAGATACTTCCTACCATCCTGAAACATGATCAATAAGGGGAGAAGCTTCTACTTGGTATCAGCTTGATTCTTTGTGTCCCATGTAAAAGTGAATTGTATGTTCAGCAATAGAGCTTTACCACGAAGAGAAACCAATAGCTTTAGCAAAAGCCCATGGGATTCTAACCACGGGCAATGTCTATGAGACCCTTTTATTCAACAACTTAACAAGAAAAACATTCCTGACACTGAAGGTTTTACTTGGTTGCATGAGATGTCAAATTGGAGCATTGTCTCCTCTATTATGTATAAATATGTATTTTAGGGCATTCAAGAATACTAAGTTTGCATATGGCCTTTCAAATAGCCTTTAGTGTTAGTTTCCCCCCTCCATTTCCCCTCCTTTACCCTGCCCTCCCATCCACCTTCCCATTTAATTCTTAGTCTAGTTCCCTTGCATCTCTTTCTAACATTAAAATTCGATAGAGATTTACTGACAATGTTTGCCACTTACACTATGAGCTTTCTGTTCTAGCCTCACTGTTTTATGCTTCAGATCAATTTTAAAGTAACTAAAATGTAAGAGAAAACTTGTTTGTGTATAGAACTGAAACAAATTAATTAAAAATGCAGTTAGCCTTTCTTTGGAAAATTAGTTTCCACATTGGAACATATTAAAACTCTTCATTAATTATACCTCATTTGTTCATGTATTGATTTACAGGGAGGATCTTCTCCATCTCTTTTCTATGACCTTACATTTCTGATCCTCTTCTCTCCATCTCACCAGTACTAGGATTACACATGTGCCATATGATGTCCACGTTTTTTTGTAGAACTGGAGATGGAACTCAGAGATTCCTGCATGCTAGGTCAGCTTTCTACCAACCAGTCTATAGCCCATCCCAATTCCATCCTTCTTTTATGCCTCATAGATAAACATAGACTATCATGTCACACAATGAGGCACATTGTTCCTACTGCTGCAAATATAAAGTACTGGCTGCAAAAAAAATGATCTACATATTGTTAAGATGAAATTAGATCTTAGACTAACAAGGACTGAAAAGATTGAGTCGGGGACTGTGGCCCTGTTTAGTAGATAAAGGTGCTTGTTGCCAAGGCTGACACCCTGAGTTCAGTTTCTGAGATCTATATGGTAAAAAGAGAGCTAGAACTGACTCCCAAAATTTGTCCTGTGTATGTGCACCGTGCATAGATGCACCTTTACACATATCCATATGCATGCACACATACACATATAAAAATAAATGGACTTTTTCAATTGCTTTTATAATGAATTAAATCAAAATGTGGTGCTGGGAAGTTTCTGTTCCACAAATATTGATGTGTTTTCACAGATAGAGGTTCAAGTTTTTATTAAAAATCTGACTCCTGGCCTAGAGTTTATAATAATAAAGATTTGAAACCTTTAATTTTTTAGACAAGTAAGAATATGAACAGTTGAGCAAAGTTAGAACTCCTGTTCTGAGTCTTACTCTTGAGATTTGAAGTCTCTTTGCTTAGACTCCTTTTCAAAATGATTTCAGATGTAATGCAAAAGACACGCACGCCTGACAAGATTAAATAATAATCAAGAAAATAGAAGAAAGCATTTTGCTTTTCTCCAGACTTATTTATTTATATATAGCCTTATTTCATTTTGATACTTTTAGAATTGGGAATCAGTACAAATGATCTAACTGACTTTTAAGACTCATGCTTTTGCAGGATGCCTCAGAAATTTATATCTTTAGAAACATTGTGGATATCGGAAGACAGAGTGTACTGCAATAAGTTTATGACAACTTCAAACATGTTCTAACATGATTGGGAGAATGGACTTGAAAGCTTCCCTTTGCCAGTAACCTTCTGTAAAACGTCGATCAAATGACCTAGCTTTCTTACGCTTCCAATTTTGACACCAGAAACTAATTTTCCAGTTTTCATATTTTAAATCTAAAACTAAAATTCTCTGCCATTACTTTCCCTGCATTACATTTGTGCTGCCTTTACCTAAGCAGTTTGCAGTTGCTTATGAACCAAAGTCTACCCATTTTTGGGTACACATTTGTACACAAAATCCAAGTATACAAGTACAGAATTCAGTAACATTTGAGCTAAATTTCTTAATCACTTTCTCAGTTGTTGAGTCCCCAAAATTTCCCTTATTAAATGGATGACATATTGATTACAAGAAAACTCTTGACATGATAATGTCACTCAAGCCAGGTTTCAATGCATTTTATTCATTTCATTTGAAACTTTTCAAAGTTCCATGTCAATAACGATTGTGTTGCACTATGAGCATGGAGAACATTCTGAGTCCTCCTTAAGACTTCCTGATGGAGAGACCAATTTTGGGTCACAGGGACTCATAAGACAGATGATGGCTCTTCAGACTACCAACAGAAGACATTTAACACCACACTAACACAACTCACTGCATGATTTTTGAAGACTTTCTCCTGCCTCTATTCTCTCAGGCTTGATGAACTGGTCAGTTGTAACATGACTTCATATGTTTCATCATTGTCATTAATGTCAATATAAAATTAGTATCAACCACTTTCCAAAGTTAAATATTGGTCTTCAGATAACAAAGTATATGCATTTTTGTGCATCTGGGTCTATAATTTTTGCTGTTCATACCTATGTAGCAATGGATTTTTATGCTACCAATTATAGGATAGCTGTAGAAAAAATTACAGGGTAAAATTATAAAGTTAAAAGCTCATATATTTTATCTGAATGTAAATAAACATTTCCAGTTATTTCTGCAATAACGGTTTATTGGATTTCTTTGAATTTGCAAGAATTTATTGAACTTAGTTGAGCTTATTCAGGGTGAGATGCAATTTTATGAATTATCTGTAACTAAATTTGAAGTTTGAAGGATTCCTACTTATTGTATAAAATATTGATTTATCATGAATTTTGATAGTCTTATTCTTGCTATCCATATTAGAATCACTGTTATGAATTAAGACAGAGAGAGATATCATAGAAAATGTATGTTAGAGGCCACATGGGCCCAGAACTAGTATAATGGAAGAAGAAAAGCATATACTTTCACTGTATATAAGCGATTTTAAAAACTCATTAATGATCATTACAATTAATTGTACTACATTAATGATCAGAACAAGACTTATGAATCATCTAGTATAGTTAAAATCCTAAAGCACTGTGACAAATGCAAAGAAAAATGATAGAAATCTCCTGAACTATAACAGAAATACAATTGTATATAGTTTAATTTAAGGCTGCATAGAACCAGTTTTGTAATAGATGGGAACAGGTGAAGTGACTAGGGGTGTAAGAAACTTATTAAAAAAGGGGGAGATTTGGGACAAGTCTTAAAGATACAACTTCATTTTCTACATTAATCTGAATTGTCACTGGGAATAAAAATAAAAAGATATTATTTGTACAAGACATGCCAAAGCCAACTGTGTATGCAAAGATGCTATAAAGGTGCATACCATTTGTATGGTATTTGGAAAAAATCTCTGTAATATGAGCATGAGAAAAGTTAAATGCAATAGTTAAAATGAAAAAGTCAGCTTATATATATCACAAACAGTATAAAAATGATTGATTTAAAAAAAATCAAACAACTGCTCAAGTAAAAAAAAAAAACACCCTTAATTAAAATAAAACAGCACAAGAGGAAAAGAAAGAGCAGAAATATCAGTCTGCAGCTCAGTGCCTGGGGTCTGAGTTTGCTTGAACCACGCTCCCTCTGGAGACTTAGCTTCCTCAGCTCTGTGCTGGTGAACACTGCTGAATCTAAAGATGGCCTCCCGCCATCCATCTACTCATCACTTTATGTGCAGACCCAAGTGCCTAGCCTTTTATAATTTTCACAGGAAATAAACTTTCATTCAAACTATGCCTAGCTAATTAAACTTTCGGGTGATCTTTTTTGTTCTAATTATTTCCATAAATTGAAATGTAACCAGGGTTATATAAAATTATCCTAACAGAAAATGGGGGTTTTGTTCTGAGTTTTAAGCACAGATGTGAGTATCAGAAGTGTGGTAGCCTGTGGTTGGGGGGTGGGGGTAGATGTCATTATGCAAAATAAGCTCCTCTCTGTGAACTCTCCCATGCCTTCAGAGAGTGGTGCTTTCTAACTTAAGACTGGAATACAGGGGCTATAGAGATAACTCAGCAGTAAAGTACCATGCATTCGTATTCCTCTACCCAAGTACCTGGCCTAGGCTCTCAGCACCCGCACCAGTGGCTCATAAGGACTTGGCTTGCTTAGGCTTTAGATACCTAGCACACAGGTCAGGTTCTCACAACCAGCTGTCACTCAAACTCCAAGGGATCTAATGTTCTATTTAAGACTCCTCAGGCATTTGCTCACTTGTGTATAAGGTTCCCATTCACACATATAATTAACACTTAAATAATTCACACACAGTAATTAAAACTTAAATAATATTGTTATGGTATATTTTTAATTAGATATTTTGTTTACATTTTAAATGTTATCACCTTTCCTCATTTCCCCTCTGAAAATCCCCCCATTCTCTCCCCATGCTGTCCTGACATTCCCCTCCACTGGGGCATCAAGCCTTCAAGGACCAAAAGTGTCTCCTCTCATTGATATCCGACAAGGCTATCCTCTGCTACAAATGTGGCTGGAGCCATGGGTCCCTCCATGTGTACTCTTCGGTTGGTAGTTTACAAACTGGGAGCTCTGGGTGTACTGGTTGGTTCATAATGTTGTCTCTCCTATGGGGCTACAAAACCCTTCAGTTCCTTCAGTCCTTTCTCTAACTCCTTCAATGGGGATTCCATGCTCAGCCCAATGGTTGGCTTCAAGCATCTGCCTCTGTATTTGTCAGGCTCTGATATGAAGCTCATCTCAGGCTCCTATCAGCAAGCACAATAGTGTCTATGTTTCATAACTGTATATGGGATGGATCCCCAGAAGGGGCAGACTCTAAATAGCCTTCAGTCTCTGCTCCACACTTTGTCTCTGTATCTCCTCACATGGGAATTTTGTTTCCCCTTCTAAGAAGGACCAAACTTTGGTCTTCCTTCTCTTCAGCTTCATGTGGTCTGCAAATTGTATGAAGATAGTGGGGGAAAATATTACTGGAGAGCATAAACATAATAAAATGCCCCAGGGAAACTTTTCTGTACTGCAACAGAAAAGCAGAAGTGATGGGTGGAATGGGTTCATACTCCACATGGTACTAGAAGAAAGAGTTTGCACTTTGGAATAGCTTTCATTTTGACTACGTAGATCATTTCCTTCTTAGGCCAGCATAAACTTTGTATTCACACACAGACTGTACTCCACAGGGGGGATTAGCTGCAACCCATTTGATTCTTGCGAAACATCCTTATAAAGTTTTTAGTTAATTAAATAAATAAAATTAAAGCCATCTATATTTTTAATGTTTCTCATTACAGTTCATTATATATGACTCCATATGTTCTATCATTAGAGAAACATTCTCAGTGATGTGATGATGTAGTACATGCACATGGGGTGAATAATGCATTTTTCACTTTATGCACATTTTATTGCAGGGTGGAGATGTGATAGTTTTATTTTTTCACTAAAGATTCCATTTTGGTATGGAAAGGAAGAAAGAGTTATTGTCAAATCTGCATCCAATTTCTCTAATTTCATAACTTAACCACTGTAATTTGTTGAAGATAACTTTTCTCAGTAATTCTCTTCCCGTGCTCAAGAGAGGAAGAGCTAGTAGCAGTATTTGTTTTTAAACCACATGCTTGATATTTAAAGAATCTGAGTCATGTAATTATCATGACCATTGGCTAGTCTTACTAGTGATGATTCTAGGCTACAATCCAATTCCTTAAAAATGGATGGAGCTAGAGAATATCATACTCAGTGAGGTAACCCAGACTCAAAAGGTGAATCATGGTATGCACTCACTAATAAGTGGATATTAACCTAGAAAACTGGAATACCCAAAACATAATCCACACATCAAATGAGGTACAAGAAGAAAGGAGGAGTGGCCCCTGGTTCTGGAAAGACTCAGTGAAACAGTATTCAGCAAAACCAGAACGGGGAAGTGGGAAGGGGTGGGTGGGAGGACAGGGGAAGAGAAGGGGGCTTACGGGACTTTCGGGGAGTGGGGGGGCTAGAAAAGGGGAAATCATTTGAAATGTAAATAAATTATATCGAATAAAAAAAAATTAAAAAAAAAAAAGAATTCCAACTTAGAAAATGTGAGGAACATGGGAGTCACTATTGCTGGGTTGGGGTCACTAATGCTCTGATGACATCACCAGAAAGATCCACTGGCTGCCCAGATATCAAGCTTCTAAACAATGTCTTATAACTAATGATTTGTGGATATTTTGTTAAGTAAAAATTTTAATGGGACTGGGGCTGGGGAGATGGCTCAGTGGCTAAGAGTACTTGTTCCTCTTCCAGAGGACCTAGGTTTAGTTACCAACAGATACATGACAGCCCATTACCATTGGTAGCCCCACTTCAAAGGAATTTAATGCCTTCTTCCAACCAGCTCAGGCACCTGCCATATGGTACCCATACATCTGTGTGGACAAAACACACCCTTATACAAGATAAAATAAAATGAGAGTATTGAAAGTGCTACAAAAACTGAGGAGATAGCTCTGTAAGAACACAGTCAGGATTCCTCAGAAACCATATAGAAAAGCTGGGTGTGACAGATGTAGGCATGTATATTTTAGGACTATGGAGTGTGGGGTCACGGAGACAAAAGTCTTTCCAGGGCTGACTGTTAACCTGGTTCCAGGTTCAGTGAGAAACACTCTTTTTTTTTTTTAATTTGATATGTTTTTTTTTTTTATTTACACTTCAAATGATTTTCTCTTTCCTGGCTTCCCAATCCCGGAAAGTCCCATAAGCCCACTTCCCTCCCCCTGTTCCCCCATCCACCCCTTCCCACTTCCCTGTTCTGGTATTGCTCCACACTGCTGCACTGAGTCTTTCCAGAACCAGGGGCCACTCCTCCTTTCTTCTTGGACATCTTTTGATGTGTGGATCATGATTTGGGTAATCCAAGTTTCTAGGCTAATATCCACTTATCAGTGAGTGCATACCATGATTGATCTTTTGAGACTGGGTTACCTCACTTAGTATGATATTCTCCAGCTCCATACATTTGTCTAAGAATTTAATGAATTCATTGTTTCTAATGGCTGAATAGTACTCCATTGTGTATATACACCACATTTTTTTGTATCCATTCCTTCGTTGAGGGACACCTAGGTTCTTTCCAGCTTCTGGCTATTATAAATAAGGCTGCTATGAACATAGTGGAGCATATATCCTAATTACATGCTGGAGAATCCTCTGGGTATATGCCCAGGAGTGGTATAGCATGGTCCTCCAGAAGTGACGAGCCCAGGTTTCTGAGGAACTGCCAGACTGATTTCCAGAGTGGTTGTACCAATTTGCAACCCCACCAGCAGTGGAGGAGTGTTCCTCTTTCTCCACATTCACGCCAGCACCTATTTTCTCCTGAGTTTTTGATCTTGGCCATTCTGACTGGTGTGAGGTGAAATCTCAGGGTTGTTTTGATTTGCATTTCCCTAATGACGAATGATGTTGAACATTTTTTTAAGATGCTTCTCCGCCATCCAAAGTTTTTCAGGTGAAAATTCTTTTTTTAGCTCTGTACCCCATTTTTAATAGGGTTGTTTGCTTTTCTGGGGCCTAACTTTTTGAGTTCTTTGTATATGTTGAATATTAGCTCTCTGTCAGTTATAGGGTTGGTGAAGATCTTTTCCCAATTTGTTAGTTGCCAAATTGTCCTTCTGATGGTGTCCTTTGCCTTACAAAAACTTTGTAATTTTATGAGGTCCCATTTGTCAATTCTTGATCTTAAAACCCTGTCTTAAAGGAAGTAAGACAAAGGGTGATAAAGGGTATAGGGAGAGACTCCTAGGCAACTGTTCTCCTCCACTGGCTTCGCAAATGGACATGCCACAGACATATACATTCATACAAACACACAAGAAAGGGAGTGGCTGCAATGAGATACAAAACTTAATGTTTGAAGGTCTCTAGAAGTTAAAATTGCTTTTCTTTTTGCTGATTAAGGTTTTTGTTATTAACTAATTTTGTTCTTCAGTAATATCATATATATATGTAATCTATTCTTATTACAAATTCCTCCATGATCCTTATCAAATGCTGTTCAACATTCAATGTCTCTGTCATTTTCTTTCCTGGATTGATGAGCTTTGATTTGGGTTGTGAGACATTTTCTTTTATCAGGACCATCTGTGTCACCATTGCATTGAAACTATTAATTGAAGACTGATTGGGATCACCAGCAAACACACAGATGAAGAAAATGAACCTCCAT
This sequence comes from Apodemus sylvaticus, assembly GCF_947179515.1. Lineage (NCBI taxonomy): Eukaryota > Metazoa > Chordata > Mammalia > Rodentia > Muridae > Apodemus > Apodemus sylvaticus. The sequence continues at coordinate 97,410,115 of NC_067476.1, read as the reverse complement.
CTCTAAATATATCAATAGAAAAATTGTCTACCAGTTCAAGTTGGCCTCTCCTGAATTCTTCCCTGCTCCATGTTTTACCATTGACAGGCCAATTCTTTTGAAAAACCAGCATCTACAGTTACTGTGTTTGATTCTTCATTGCCTGTATCTTGCCCAAAAGTTGGCATGTTGTAGGGGGTTTACAATCTTTATTGGGGGGTTTTACAATCTTTCCATCCCTTCTTCTGCAATATTCTTTGAGCCTTGGAGGGGATTACATGACTGTCTTAATTAGGCTAGAAATCATTTCTATTGTTCTCAGCACCTTGTGCAGCCATGAATTGCTACAGTTATCAATGATCACTGGAAATAGAAGCATCACTGGTTAAGGCAGAGAGTTTATCTGTGCCTATAAGCACGCATATTTAGAAGAGAGTTTGACACTAAATCAGCTTATCTAACCAATAATATTTTCAGTTGAAGTGCCTTTGTAGGGTCCGAGGTTGAAATTGTGGAAAGCAAGAATAAGAAAATGAATGGGTAAGAGGCTCCCATGGTTTTGGGGAAGAAAAAGAATTAAAGTAGCAGCAAACAAGCCAAGTCCCAGCTGTCTAAATGAGTAGCAGTAAGCCAGGGAGATAGTGAAGAGTTCTTGTTTCTGTTCAGTTTCAGTTCCTTGCCCTACACTGATCTTTACCATGACCACAGAGACCCATGTTCTGCCCACAGTCTGCAAACTGCTTTGCCATGCTTGCGGATTTGTTTGCATGCATAGGACACAATGACTCTAGTACTGGGTTGCAATAAAAACTAATGAAGAGCATACAGTCTGGCAAGTGAGGGAGTTGGCTCCCCTAATGCCCATTCCACTGTTCTTTTTCCTCAAGTAAATTTCATAGTCTGCACCGAGGAATGGGCACTCAAAGAAAAACTCTAATAGAGGCAAGCTGGGACTCAAGGATAACTGCATTTGCCTTCTCTTCCCTCTAACAGATTTCCTTTTAATTCATCCAAAATGCACAACATTTAGCATGTAATATTCTGTTTGTAGACAAACAATGACCTGCATGCAGCTGTGCACATTATCTGGCAAACAGATGTGGGAGTAAGGCTGCAATTGAGAGTTCATGTGTAGAAAACGGAAAAAACACTCCATTAGTGATAATTCTCTTCTTTCTTACCAGGCTCACTTTTTGACCTGAACTCTCCACATGGCTTATCTGTAAACCATAGTGGACTAAGTCTCTTCTTGATTTCAGGGTGGAGCTAATCCGGCTAAGGGTTTTGGCCTCTAGCCCAAACTCTGATTCCAGAATTTATATCCCAATCCTCTCACTTTCCCCAATTTCTCTACAAATGCCTTCTCTGGGGATGGGGTAATTTAAACCAAAATTAGAGGGCAACAAGTGTGAACACCTGCTATGAGTTCATCAGCTTTGCTGGCTTTAAGGCAGTGTCAGGGAGCTCAACAGTTTACTTGGTGAGAGATGGAGGAGGGGAGCAGTGGCCCTGTCCTCAAGTGCTATTTTCCTCCTTAGTGCCTGTCCCCATTCCCCTGCCTCTACAGTGCCACTGTACCTCGACTGGGGCTGAGCAAAGACACCAGCTGGCTTCTGTACTGAACACACAGGTAGCAATAGGGTCAGCAGAGCTGTTTACTGGTTTGTTACTCAGCAGAGGAAGCCCTGAAGGATGACTTCAAATCTTTTATAGTCTTTCATTTTATTTCATCAACACATGTAGGCTAGAGAGAGAGAAACATGACCCATTCCTAATCTTGGAGAGATGAAAACCCCCAGTTTGTAGAGTCTCAGACTAATGTGAGAAATAAGAAACAGATGAAACAAAAGAAATCCTGAGAACCATAAAATCAAATGGCAATGGCTCCTAAATTGAGATCCCTAATTTAAAGAGCGTAGGAAAGGTATGAGGAGCGATGGCGATTGTGGCAGGGGATTAAAGAATCTCTTTTCTGGCAATCCTAGCCTCTCACTTTTCTTCATTATTAAAGATTCTTTTTTTTATTCTTTTTTTATTTGATATATTTTTATTTACATTTCAAATGATTTCCCCTTTTCTAGCCCCCACTCCCCGAAAGTCCCATAAGCCCCCTTCTCTCCCCCTGTCCTCCCACCTACCCCTTCCCACTTCCCCGTTCTGGTTTTGCTGAATACTGCTTCACTGAGTCTTTCCAGAACAAGGGGCCACTCTTCCTTTCTTCTTGTACCTCATTTGATGTGTGGATTATGTTTTGGGTATTCCAGTTTTCTAGGTTAATATCCACTTATTAGTGAGTGCATACCATGATTCACCTTTTGAGTCTGGGTTACCTCAAATAGTATGATGTTCTCTAGCTCCATCCATTTGCCTAAGAATTTCGTGAATTCATTGTTTCTAATGGCTGAATAGTACTCCATTGTGTAGATATACCACATTTTTTGCATCCACTCTTCTGTTGAGGGATACCTGGGTTCTTTCCAGCATCTGGCAATTATAAATAGGGCTGCTATGAACATAGTAGAGCATGTATCCTTATTACATGGTGGGGAATCCTCTGGGTATATGCCCAGGAGTGGTATAGCAGGATCTTCTGGAAGTGAGGTGCCCAGTTTTCGGAGGAACCGCCAGACTGATTTCCAGAGTGGTTGTACCAATTTGCAACCCTACCAGCAGTGGAGGAGTGTTCCTCTTTCTCCACACCCTCTCCAACACCTGATGTCTCCTGAATTTTTAATCTTAGCCATTCTGACTGGTGTAAGGTGAAATCTCAGGGTTGTTTTGATTTGCATTTCCCTAATGACTAATGAAGTTGAGCATTTTTTAAGATGCTTCTCTGCCATCCAAAGTTCTTCAGGTGAGAATTATTTGTTTAACTCTGTACCCCATTTTTTAATAGGGTTGTTTGGTTTTCTGGAGTCTAACTTCTTGAGTTCTTTACATATATTGGATATTAGCCCTCTATCTGATGTAGGATTGGTGAAGATCTTTTCCCAATTTGTTGGTTGCCGATTTGTCCTCTTGATCGTGTCCTTTGCCTTACAGAAACTTTGTAATTTTATGAGGTCCCATTTGTCAATTCTTGATCTTAGAGCATACACTCTTGGTGTTCTGTTCAGAAACTTTCTCCCTGTACCGATGTCCTCAAGGGTCTTACCCAGTTTCTTTTCTATTAGCTCCAGAGTGTCTGGCTTTATGTGGAGGTCCTTGATCCATTTGGATTTGAGCTTAGTACAAGGAGACAAGGATGGATCAATTCACATTCTTCTGCATGCTGCCCTCCAGTTGAACCAGCACCATTTGTTGAAAAGGCTATCTTTTTTCCATTGGATGTTTTCAGCCTCTTTGTCGAGGATCAAGTGGCCATAGGTGTGTGGGTTCATTTCTGGATCTTCAATCCTGTTCCATTGATCCTCCTGCCTGTCACTGTACCAATACCATGCAGTTTTTAACACTATTGCTCTGTAGTATTGCTTGAGGTCAGGGATACTGATTCCCCCAGAATTTCTTTTGTTGTTGAGAATAGTTTTAGCTATCCTGGGTTTTTTGTTATTCCAGATGAATTTGATAATTGCTCATGGATCGGTAGAATCAATATAGTTAAAATGGCCATTTTGCCAAAAGCAATATACAGATTCAATGCAATACCCATTGAATTATTAAAGATTCTTAAGGGTGAGGAATATCCTGTCCAAAGTGGTCTGTCTGTTTCTACCTACAATTACCCCTCTTCCCAAAGTAGGACAAGTCTCAAAGTCAATATAGTAGGGAGAGATGACCTTAATGACCTGTTTCTCTGTTTTCTCTTATGCAAATTGAATCAAATTCTTCACACATTTTTAACAACAGGCTAACTCTGACTCTTCCATCATTTCCAAACTCCCTATCCACTGACCCCTTTTCTCCTTTTTCTCACCATTTGAGGTCAAGCTGTTAGAGTCTTCTATTGTCTGGAAGTACAAGGGCTTCCCTAATGCCCATTCCACTGTTCTTTTTCCTCAAGTAAATTTCATAGTCTGCACTGAGGAATGGGCGCTCAAAGAAAAACTCTAATAGAGGCAAGCTGGGACTCAAGGATAACTGCATTTGCCTCCTCTTCCCTATAACAGATTTCCTTTTAATTCATCCAAAATGCACAACATTTAGTATGCAATATTCTGTTTGTAGACAAACAGTGACCCATATGTAGCTTCGGAAGTATATCCCAAACAGTGATCCTTTGACTTCGGTCTCCTAGTTTACATATCTTATGTTTTACTTACCCAGTGAGCTCTCTTCATTCTCTCTCACTTCCTTTCTATTGAGTTATTTTTTTCATTACATCAAGGTTGAGTGCAGCTATTTTTATTTTCTGTGTAACAAACCAATAGCAACTTTCACTAGCTATTGTTCAATGTGATTTACTATGAAGCTGCATTTGTTTTCAAAGTTGGAGCACCTAGAGACATTAAAAGTTATTTTGTACTCTTACTTTAGTGTGGTAGAGTATAACACCAGGGTATTTTGAAATATTTTCCCCAATCGACTGCCCTGGCTCCTTGAGTTCTTTTAAAGATTATTTACTCTACACATATTGATGCATATCTGCTGGTTCTCCTACATATATTCAAACTTTTGATATTGTAAAACAACTTCATCTACAAAGTTCCTACTCGAGAACCACACAATTGATAATAAGGAAAGGAAAATCTTAATAGAAAGATGTATGTTTAAATACATTTATGACTTTGTGTTAGACTACATTTATGACTCTGCAGACAACATGTAAGATATGAGCTATGTGCAGACTGGGATGGCACAGCTTGCTCCGGCGGCACGGAGCTTAGGTTCCAGTCCTGAGGCCTCTGGCAGGAGCCTTCAGATCTCTGCTTCGGGATCCAGAACAGCCTGGGCTGCAACACCACATCTCCAGGTCCTGTAAGAGGCAAGAGGGGCATCCGGGAGGCCGGCTGGGAGGAGTCAGTGTGCTCTGGTGAGTCCAGCAGGCCCCTGCGGGAGCCTTCAAGTGTCTGCTTCAGGATCTGAACAGCCTGGGCTACAGCACCCTGTCTCCAGGCAGTGCAGGAGGTCAGCTGTGCACCAGAGGCTACCTGGGAAGAGGCAGCTTGCACTGGTGAGTCCAGCATTGACAAGACCAACTAACACCAGTGAGAACTAGATGGCAAAAGGCAAACGCAGGAACATCACTAACAGAAATCAAGGCAATATGGCAGCATCTGAACCCAATTCTCCTTTAACAGCATGTCCTGAATACCCCATCACAGCAGTAAAACAAGAATTGGATTTAAAATCACTGGTCATGATGCTGGTACAGGAACACATGAAGGACATACTTAAAGAAATTCAGGAGAAAGTGGATCAAAAGTTAGAAGCCCTTACAAGGGAAACACAAAAATCATTGAAAGAAATTCAGGAGAATACAAAAGCCAATAAGGAGGAAATGCAAAAATTACTTAAAGAAATACAGGAGAACTTTGGTCAACAGGCTGAGGTCATGAAAGAGGAAACACAAAAATCTCTTAAAGAATTACAGGAAAGCACAAACAAGCAAGTGAAGGAGCTAAGCAAAACCATCCAGGCTCTAAAATCAGAAGTAGAAACAACTAAGAAACTCAAAGGGAGGCAACGGTGGAGATAGAAAACCTTGGGAAGAAATCAGGGGACATAGATGCAAATATCAACAACAGAATACAAGAGATAGAAGATAAAATCTCAGATGCTGAAGATACCATAGCAACCATGGACTCAACAGTTAAAGAAAATGCAAAATGCAAAAAGCTTGTAACCCAAAATATCCAGGAAATCCAGGACACAATGAGAAGACCAAACCTAAGGATTATAGGCATAGATGAGAGTGAAGATTTACAACTTAAAGGGCCAGCAAATATCTTCAATAAAATTATGGAAGAAAACTTCCCTAACCTAACGAGAGAGATGCCCATGAATATACAAGAAGCCTACAGAACTCCAAACAGACTGGACCAGAACAGAAATACCTCCCGTCACATAATAATCAAAACACCAAATGTACTAAACAAAGAAAGAATATTAAAGGCAGTAAGAGAAAAAGGCCAAGTAACATATAAAGGAAGACCTATCAGAATCACAGCAGACTTTTCACCTGAGACTATGAAAGCTAGAAGATCCTGGGAAGATCTCATGCAGACTCTAAGAGAACACAAATGCCAGCCAAAATTACTATACCCAGCAAAACTCTCAATCACCATAGATGGAGAAACTAAGATATTCCATGACAAAACCAAGTTTACCCAATATCTATCCACAAACCCAGCCCTACAAAGGATAATAGGAGGAAAACACCAATACAAGGAGGGAAACTTCACCCTGGAAAAAGCAAGATAGTAACCTTCACTCATCAAACCCAAAAGAAGTTGACCAATCAAATTTAAAAAATAACGTCAAAAATGACAGGAAGTAACAATCACTATTCCTTAATATCTCTTAACATCAATGGACTCAATGCCCCAATAAAAAGACATAGACTAACCGACTGGATACTTAAACAGGACCCTACATTTCGCTGCATACAGGAAACACACCTCAGGGTCAAAGACAAACACTACCTTAGAGTAAAAGGCTGGAAGATAATTTTACAAGCAAATGGTCTCAGGAAACAAACTGGAGTAGCCATTCTAATATCAGATAAAATTGACTTTCAATCCAAAGTCATCAAAAGAGACTCTGAGGGACATTTCTTGCTGGTCAAAGGAAAAATACAACAAGAAGAACTCTCAATCCTGAACATGTATGCTCCAAATACAAGGGCACCATCATTCATAAAAGAAACTTTATTAAAGCTCAAAGCATACATTGCACCTAATACAATAATTGTGGGTGACTTCAACACTGCACTTTCCTCAATGGACTGATCAGGAAAACAGAAACTAAACAGAGAAGACCTCAGAAAATGGAAAATCTGCCATGCTCGGGGATCGGCAGGATTAATATAGTTAAAGTGGCCATCTTGCCAAAAGCAATCTACAGATTCAATGCAATCCCCATCAAAATCCCAACTCAGTTCTTCACAGAGTTAGAAAAAGCAATTCTCAAATTCATCTGGAATAGCAAAAAACCCAGGATAGCTAAAACTATTCTCAACAACAAAAGAAATTCTGGGGGAATCAGTATCCCTGACTTCAAGTAATACTACAGAGCAATAGTGTTAAAAACTGCATGGTATTGGCACAGTGACAGGCAGACAGATCAAAGGAATAAGATTGAAGATCCAGAAATGAACCCACACACCTATGGTCACTTGATCTTTGACAAAGGAGCCAAAAACATCCAGTGGAAAAAAGATAGCCTTTTCAACAAATGGTGCTGGTTCAATTGGAAGTCAGCATGCAGAATAATGTGAATTGATCCATTCTTATCTCCATGTACTAAACTTTACTCCAAGTGGATCAAGGACCTCCATGTAAAACCAGACACACTGAAACTAATAGAAAAGTAACTGGGGAAGACCCTAGAGGACATGGGCACGGGGAAAAGTTCCTGAACAGATCATCAATAGCTTATGCTCTAAGATCAAGAATTGACAGATGGGACCTCATAAAATTACAAAGTTTCTGTAAGGCAAAGGACACTGTTAAAAGGACAATACGGCAACTGTCAAATTGGGAAAGGATATTCACCAACCCTACCTCTGATAGAGGGCTAATATCCAATATATACAAAGAACTCAAGAAGTTAGACCCCAGGGAACCAAATAACCCTATTAAAAAATGGGGTACAGATCTAAACAAAGAATTTTCACCTGAAGAAATTACGATGGCCGAGAGGCACCTTAAGAAGTGCTCAACATTAGTCATTAGGGAAATGCAAATCAAAACAACCCTGAGATTTCACCTTACACCAGTCAGAATGGCTAAGTTTGAAAACTCAGGAGACAGCAGGTGTTGGTGAGGATGTGGAGAAAGAGGAACACTCCTCCACTGCTGGTGGGGCTATAAGATGGTACAACCACTTTGGAATTCAGTCTGGAGGTTCCTCAGAAAACTGGACATGACACTTCCTGAGGACCATGCTATACCTCTCCTGGGCATATACCCAAAGGATTCCCCGGCATGCAATAAAGACACATGCTCCATTATGTTCATAGCAGCCTTATTTATAATAGCCAGAAGCTGGAAAGAACCCAGATGCCCCTCAAAGGAGGAATGGATACAGAAAATGTGGTATATTTACACAATGGAATACTACTCAGCAATTAGAAACAATGAATTCTCAAAATTTTTAGGCAAATTGTTTGATCTGGAAAATATCATCCTAAGTGAGGTAACCCAGTCACAAAAGAATACACATGGAATGCAATCTCTGATAAGTGGATATTAATTAGCCCAGAAGCCCTGAATACCCAAGGCACAAATCGCATAACAAATAACTCCCATGAAGAAGTATGGAGAAGGTCCTGATCCTGGAAAGAATTGATCTAGCACTGGAAGGGAATATAAGGACAGAGAGAAAAAGGAGGGAGGTGATTGGAGAATGGATGGAGAGAAGAAGGTTTATGGGACATTTGGGGAAGGGGGATCCGGGAAAGGGGAAATCATTTGGAATGTAAACAAAGAATATAGAAAATAAAAATATTTAAAAAAAAAGATATGAGCTATGTGCCATGGACACATGGGACTAGAAAGTGTATGTTAATCACTGGGAGAGTAAAATTGCTCTCCTTCCCTTAAGCCCTATGCAGGGTAGTCTTTAAATGAGTTCTCAACTTGCAGGTTATAACCATTTGAGGAGGTCAAACAACCGTTTCTCTGGGGTCTCCCATGACCGTTAGAAAACATAGATATTTGCATTATGATCCATAGCAGTAACAAAATCACAGTTGTGAAGTAGCAATACAAATAGTTGTACGGGTGGCAGTCACAACATGATGAGGGTCACAACCTAAGGAAGGTTGAGAACCACTGTTCTAGATGGATCTTGCTGGGAGTTAAAGCTCTGATTGTCATCAAGGGTTCTGGCATCTAGCTGAGAGTTCTCTGCATCTGCCTTCCACGTGGAAGTGCTAAATGTGGAGACAGAGCCCTGGACTCTGAAGGTAGATAACTGTTCAAGGTGTAGTGCAGATGGAAGCACAAAGAGCCTATGGGCAGGCATGGCTTTCTCACCACTGGTGACTGCTTAATAGCACAGGGTGAACCATCACTTACAAACAGATACCCTAATAGGGTGTTCAAGCAAACACTCTGGGTAATTAACATTTTTGAGCTGATTTAGTACAGCAAAAAAAAAAAAAAAAAGGCCTGTGTTGCCAATGTAGCCCGGTTTCTCTTCCAGTTACCCAAGTATCACATTTGGCTGACCAACTATGATCAATATCAACACAGTATGAAAGGTGGAGGTGGAATAGATGAGGACAGAGGCTCAAGGGAAGGTGTCTGCCACCTCTGTATCTGCCTTTTAAACCACAGCCACCACCTTTTCCACATGCAGATAAAATTTGCCCAAATTAAACAGCATAGAAAAAGATTCCCATTTCAATTACATGGATGTTCCGTCAGCAGCCGTAACAGCAGCAGTTACAGAATAACTACAGATAATTACAATCATTTAATTCGAAGTACCAAGTCACTTCATGCAGAACATGACTCATTTATCATTATTGACCTTAGAAGAAGCAAATTTACCCAAATCAATAAAGGTTCCCAATATCCATTAGAGCAGACAGAGATTGGTTACAAGTGTTGGGAGCTTCTATATACCTGGATTAATAGGGAGAAGATCAGGATGCTTTTGATTAATGAAGAGATTTTTTTTCCTTTTGAGACAGTTATTTGAAACAGAATTGACCTTAATTTCTCCTTTAATTCATGTTATGGAAAGTCAGTTGTTTTTGTTAAAGAAGTTTTGTCCCTATTAGTTCCTGAAACATAGTGTAATTACACAGAGAAGTAATCTATAAACAGGTAGAGTTCCACTTTGTTTTTAATGGACTCTTCTGGATTGCCCTGAATATTTATGCAATAGAGATCCATCTACCAAAGAGAATCCAGACATCACTGGAATTGTGTTTTAATCTGCTGCCACAAGCTTCTCTATCTATATACAAATCCCAAGAAATTATGAAAAGGGGGAGAAAAATACCTCATCACGATTAAGTGGTCTGTCAACAATAGCAGTAGCAGTTTCAGAATAAGTGAAGATAATTACACTCTCCCTGTTGTAGAAATGAGAAAGTTTATGTTACTTTTGAGAATTTGATATTGAAAAATAAGATTGAATGTGGATGGAAATTTGAAATAATAAGAACTAAGTTCAATTGCTTGACCGCTCATTCAAATTCATTCATTTTAAAACATTACCTCATTTGATCCTAATGTTGGAAACTGGAAGGCAAGAGAGGCAAAGGTGTCTCTTCCTACCTCCCCTGTAAATACATATAGAGTAGAGCTTATCTTGTCCAACTCTCTGAACTAAGGCATTAGAATAGAGAATTCTGAGTACTAGGTGTCAAAAAGTGCGATCAATGGGAAAATGCCTGCATGAAAATAAGTTATAAGTTTATTTGTCCTGAAATCGTCAAATCTGGAAGATTTTCTTCATGACAGAAATTAAAATAATAAAATATAAATGTCACCCCAGAGGATGACTTGTCACCTCAAGGCCAGGTTGTTCTCTCCACTACCTCCAAATGTCTCAGCTATTCTCTGGGTCTCTAGTTCCATTCACTGAAAGGGAGACTGAGGCTCGATCCACAAGACTACGAAGGCCAGGGAAGATGGAGCTAGCACCTGACCACATGTGACTCTGTTTGCAAAAGCCATCCTCTGCCACATCATACTGTCCCTGGGGTGTTTGGGTGACAAACACCCTCTATCAGACTAACTTCACCACTAAAACATCATTTGAAAAAAACTAAATCAACACGCTGACACGAATTTTGAGTGCTTTTGCCTCCAAGAAGGATAAATGGCCTTTTCTCCTCCTCTGGGGGATTTCTCAGGATCAGGTGTGGTGGAACCAACACTTGACATTGATTAGTTCTTGTAAAGAAGCCAAATTCCACAGCCCTCTCATTGAAGATAGAGTTTCAGCAGATCCTCCTGTGAAGAACTGAGAAATGTCTCCTCTGATTTGAAAAGAAAAGAAAAGAACAGAAAAGAAAAGAAAAGAAAAGAAAAGAAAAGAAAAGAAAAGAAAAGAAAAGAAAGCACCACAGGAAATCCAGGTACTGGTGAGAAGGAGATCAGCTGGAAGCACTAAAGAAGCAATTGCTTCCTTAACACCATCTGGGGGAAAAGGCTGGGGCATGGAGGCCCAGAACATGGCAGGAAGCTCCAAGGAAAGGAGGAGGGGCACACAAGAAGGCCAACTCCCCAGGGTTGAAAATGTGTTCCGTTTGTGTTTCTCTATTGGAAGAAATAAAGAAATGCTGAGAAGGCTTGCCAGTCTGAATGTCCTGAGCAGTTGGCCTGTTTGACTTCGTGTGATGGTGGGCCAACCTGTGTGCCTGCCGGCTCACACCACTGTAGCTCTTCTCACACATTCTATAGATCCCGCTAATAAATTCCGCTTGGCTGCAACCCTTTCCCAGTTCCAGGCAGTCGCCTCCTCTGAAGTGTAAGTGCAGCCTGTCTTTAAGCCAGGCTACTGCCACTTGCTGGTGAACTGTACCTCCTTGGAAAACCAATCTACACTGCATTTAAAGGCAGGAAGCAGAGTCTGAATGTAAATGCAGGAGCATGGCTAGAGGACACAGCTCTCACACCTTCTGCAGCTCCAGAATAAGTGCTATGTTTTAAAAATATATATGTATGTGTTGGCAACATTGAAAAGGGGGCTAAAAAAACATCCCCCACTGAAGTGAGAGCAGCAGCAAAAAGAACCGTTAGCGCCCTGCTGACGGGAACAATGGAGCATACGGACATCACACCGCGCTTGCCAAGCAGACGAGGGCAGGATGATCAAAATGGAGTCAATCTGCTCCACTAATAGCAGAAGAATCGCCTGTGCGAACACTGGCTCAAAGCATGCATCCCTGCTCTCTAATTGCCTGGAGAAGGAAAGAGAGCTTGATTCACATTATAGCCAGGCCAACTCCTTCACTGGGTGTCTGTCTCAGCATCCCCCCACGGTGATGCAGAACTATCCACCATCATTAAAGCCAACACCTAAAAGTGCACTCCAGTGAAACATTACCGAGCAGGGAGTCTCCTCAGATTACTCTTGACTAGGGATGAGGCTGAATTATCTTCTGTAGGGAGTGGGACTCATAAATCTCAGTTCAGGGTTGCGGTTGTCAGTGTCCAAAGAGAGCTTTCCTGGAGACTGACCCCTGTTATCTTTTATAGGTAATCGCTTTCCTACCTTAATTATGGCTATCTGTAGAAAAGGAAAAAAAAAAACAGAAGAAGATGAGTATCATATTGTATAAAACATTCATATAGAGGCACTTGTTTACATTGGTTTTGAGACAGGGTCCTGCTATACACCCCAGGCTGACCTGGCAACTCATCTGCCTCAGCATCCCAAGCTGTAGGACGATAGGCATGCACTGCCATGCCTAGCTGACAGTGAGGAGAGGAGGAGAGGGTGCAAAAGAGTCATGCTGACTCTTGAACCCAGGATTCTATCTCTTTAATTGATGCAGAACAGAAGATGATTAAGTACCAAGAACGGATGAAGAGTACCCATGCTCATGTTGCAGATACTGGAAGACCATATACTAAGAGGTGCACATCCAATAAGGCTGGAGCAAGCTGAAAGTTGGTATTTAACTGTCTACTCAACTGAGCTTCAAGGGGCTGGAAGTACTGCTTCTGGAATCTGGAGGGTCACGTGAACCCATCTAGGAAAGGCTGAAGGACAAAAGTCAAGGATCTGATTAAGTCTAGCACAGATTACTTATACATAGCATGGTTGGCTACATGGATATATAGATTTTGTCAAAGTTTCTTGACCTTGTACACTTGAGGATTATGTACATTTGTGTGTTTGTTTGTAATTTCAATTAGGACCTCAAAACTGAAAATTATAGTCTTCAAGCACCCAGTCAATGAGGAGCAGAGGTATCAAGTTAAACAAAAAGTTATTGTAAAATGATCCTCCAAATAATGATATAGCTTTGGGTGACCCTCATCTTATTTAAGTGCACTCCTGAGAGGTAGAGGTAAGAAGTGAAACCAGGCAATCTAATAGCATGAAAGTTTACAAACCAGGTGAAGCTTTTCCGAGAATTTTTCATCCTTAGTTATAGAGTCTGAAAGGGAAAGAACTGCCTTTGTATGGCCCATCACTTTCCCTGAGAAACACCTGGAAATATATTTTCACTGCTGTGTGTTGTTGAGAGAATTGTCTACTTTATAACCATGTTTGAGTGGCATTCTAGTGTTCTGTTTTTGCCATATAATTTTATTGATCCTTATAAAAGAATTTATTGATTCAAGAAGCACACCGTGAACCTAAATAAAGGCCTTGGGTCTTTTACTTTTTTCCATGGCTAAAGTGTGTTAGACTAACATAATTCTTACATTAATATTTAAAGTACAGATCACTTCTCTGCTTCAGGCTCCTGTATCTAACTGTTCAGCATCTTAATTCTATGTCACTCATGCATCTGAAATCATGCTACAAATATATTCCTATCTTTGAATCACTACCTCCATTTAAGTCCAAATGAACATCATGCTTTTCTTAACAGATATAAAAGCTTTTTTCCAGAATATCAACTTCACAATCACAAGCTTTGGACCATCTTTTTTTTTTGACTTTTTCTTTTTATATTAGAGATTTTTTTATTTATATTTCAAATGTTATCCCCTTTCCTCATTTCCCCTCCGAAAACCTCCCATCCTATCCCTCCTCACCCTGCTCACTAACCCACCCACTCCCACTTCCCTGTCCTGGCATTCCCCTACAATGGGGCATCGAGCCTTGACAGGACCAAAAGCCTCTCCTCTCATTGATGGGCCATCTGTTTTTCTTATACAAGTTAGGATGAGCCATTAATTGACCAACTTCACTTTGCTGCTTAAAATTTTGCGATGTTTCCATGACACATCCCATTAAAATCATAGCTCCTCTTCATGACATTTGACTCCCATGGCACTACGTCTACACTTTTGATTTCATATTTTCTGAACAATCTTCTCACCATTCACAGAGCTGCAGCTACACTGGTCTTCTACTTCTTCTAGTCTGCAAAAAATGTCCTGCCCCAATTCATTAAACACGCTACAGAATTCCCCCCTAAAACTCGTAGGCTGTGTTTTGTCATTGTTGCTCTTATCTCATAAATGAATGGTTGCCCCCCTCAACCGTTTATGATAATTCTTATACCATTCCATCATTATTGTCTCTGTGATATATTCCTTTGTAGTAGGCCTCATACATTTATTTATTATAAATTTATATGTTCATTTTACTGTTTAATATCTATCTCCCAAATGCTATGCACTAAAGAAGAGCAGAGCTAGACCTGTCACATTTATCAATCTCAACCAAATCCTGGCAGATTCCTGACACACAGTGGGAACATTATCAATACTTGTTGAATTATGGAATAACAAATGTGTCTAATAAGACAAGTGAGAAAAGCTTCAGAGGAAAAATAAGGTGAGGAAATAGAAGAAGGCAAGAAAGCATTGCTGGGAGCTTCAGCAAGGTTGGGCAGAAGCAGAAAATACTAAATATCATGTGCCAGGTGTGAAAGGGGGAAACCTCCCAATCTAATAGTGTAGTTTTCTATTAGACATAATTTTAATATAGCAAAAGAGCGTGTCATGCTAATAGAAAACTGTTCAGGGTTTGGAATGCCTTCAAAAAGGCTGATGCAATGTTAAATGTATTCCTTAAGGTCAAGTGAGCCATCTTAATGGAGAGAGGTCTCTGTTTCAGTATCTTAGTGAAGAGTTCTTCCTCTTTGTGACAATTGGATGAGAGAGTTACTAGCTGAATAGACTTGAATTGATGAATATGTTTCTGCCATCTTCACTATGTGGCTACCAATGTCACACTGGAGACTTGACTACATTCCAACTGCTGGAAGATTTGCAGATCATGACGGGTCATAAGCAGGGACAATTTTATAGACGAAGTGCAGAAGTTTGTTATATTGTTCCTGATCACATTCTATTGGCTGGAATTCTGACAGCAGCAGAGGCAGGGACACAGTACTTAGTTATTTTTGGTGCCCAGGAAGTAGAAGAAATAGGAAAGTGATCAACTAGGGTTCTATGTCAAAATATTCTTGTCTTTGAAAAGTGGCTTTCAAATATTTTATTCATGGTATCAGTTATGATTTTTAAATGGTGTTTTCGCATGTGACTGGCAACCTTAAAAATAGAATGGTCTCATTTAGCATACACTTTAATAGAAATGTCTTCAGGTGCTATGAAGAGCCTTCCTTGAGGCCCTCATCAGTGTCCCTCATTCACAAGTTAAGAAGCAGGAAAAAAAAAGGAAACCCTGCTTTCTGCTAGAGCCCTAAAGTGTTAATGTGCAAGGTCTGTATGCAGAAGGCAAGCTGCCATAGATCTCACTGACTTTGGCAGCACCCCAAGGGTTATATTTTTCTCAGGGATGAAATATTCTTGGATAATTGTTCCAACATGTGAGACCCAAAAATGAATTTTTTTTGGTAGAAAAGATCTCAGGAAATAAAGACAGACAAAAATACCTACTAAGTTATCTAGTTCACCCCCTCGGGAATCTAAGCAGATTTATATACTTCTAGATATTTCACAGGATATTCCAGATGTATGTGGAACAGCTAGCCACAGACCTCCCTGTCAGCCTGCCTTCATAGTGCCTGACACACATCTCCAACATGCATGCAATCCTCACCCTCCTGAGTAGCCTGAGTTGGCCTATGGGTGTGCGTAAACTGAACAGATGCCTCTGTGATATGGTATGAGGGGTGCTGGAAAAAAGACTCCATGTCAAAAAATACATCCCCACCGAATGTATAATACTTTCCCAAAGTCTGTTGTAAAGGAATATATAATGTGAACCTCTCACCTTTGTGTGAATTAGACTGCCAGCCCCTTGTCCTCAAGTACAACTTACAATGGTCAGGACATTAATATTTTAAAGATAAAATAACTTGGAAGAAGATAATTACAAAGTGTGTGACCTTATTCAAGTAGAAGACACTAGAGAGGCAGTTCTGGGTCACTGCAAACAGGAACTAACAATGCAAAGAAAGCATTCATGTCATTAATAAACACTTATGTAGATAATCTCTTCCACTCATATAGAATGTAGTAATAGCAATTACATCCTGCAATACCAGTGATAAACTATGTATATTTGAGCATATGAATAAATTCCTTTAATTAAGCACATAATCTACTTCAACCCCAGATTTGAGCTTTAAGCTTATCACTCCTTCTTGAGAATTCTTCCCATTATGCTCCTGACAAACTGAGGCCCAGGGGCATGAAGAACTTAGAGTGGCAAATTTTGGGTTATAAGACAGCTTTTAGTTTCCTATTTCTTCTTATATTGTATGATGATCTTTATTATTTACTATGTTCTTCAATGATTGTGGCCCCACATTATCAAAACAAAACAACAACAACAAAAACAAACAAAAACAAAAACAAAAAACAAAACAAGACAAAACAAAAACACACCAAATTGGGGTACATAATTAAACCCACATATGCAAATCACTAGGAAAAGCACTAATGATAATAAAAAAATGTTTTTCTTCCTACTAGGAAAATGCAAGGGAAGAAAGGTAACTCTGTTGGGCAGGACCCCAACATAAAAAAAAAAAAGCTGTTACTTGAGAGGCTCTGCCAACAAATACAGAAGTGGGTGCTCCCAGGCAACCACTGGACTGAGCACAAGGTTCCCAGTGGAGGAGCTAGAGAAAGGATCCAAGGAGCTGTCAACCCCATAGAAGAAACATCATTATGAACCAACTAGTACCCCCAGAGCTCTCAGGGACTAAACTACCAACCAAAGAGTACACATGGAGGGACCCATGGCTCTAGCTACATATGTAGCAGAGGATGGCCTTGTTGGACATCAAAGGCAGGAGAGGTCCTTGGCCCTGAGAAGGCTCGATGCCCTAGGATAGGGGAATGCCAGGACAGGGAAGCAGGAGTGAGTGCATTGGTGAGCAGGGGGAAGCAGGGGAAGGGATAGGGTGTTTTCAGAGGGGAAACCAGAAAGGGGATAACATTTGAAATGTAAACAAAGAAAATATCTAAGATAAAAGCTCAAGGATGCTGTGAATTGAAGACTGAAATGGAAGTGAGAGATGAAGCCAGAAAATGGAGATTTGGAAGTCACCCCTGGATGTGAATATGAGTTGTAGAACAAGGTCTTAGAAAAGATGTCAGTTGAAAAGTTAGAACCCATTAACTCAACATGATTTATTTTGCCCACATCTATTATATTGCTGAAGGTAGGCCAGTAACACAAACAGATTACTTCATGACTTTCTCTGATCAATCTTAATGAATAAGGAACACAGGATAAATAATATGAGATAGATTAAGGAGAATTTCAAGCCATCAAGGCTCACCATAGGCTGAATCCTTTCTCATAATGAGCAGCCACATACACATAATTGGAACCAGACTACAGTGCATGCTTTGACATAGAAACTGTGCCATTCTAAAACCGGAACTTCCTTTCTTTTGAATATTTTGCCATCATGGGCAAAAAGACCAGTGCTGATATAAACATAGTCTAGAAGGATGATGTCATGGGTATTTAATTCTTCATTATTATTTGAGTTACTGAGGATCTTTTGTTATCTTGTCATTAATTTTTGTTAGTCACTTGAACTTGGGGTCATATTCACCTCTGATCAAGTATAAGAAAGATATGGGGACATTTAATGCACTATGGACTTAATCTGTGTTTCACTCTACAAACAGTTGCTTTCCTATAAAAGATGTGATTTTAAGGGTTTCTTTATAGAATCAATAAACTTCTCTCACACTTATTTTTTAATTTCTTAGACTTTTCTAGCTTCATTTTTAAAAAGTTGTCTTTAGAGGTCAAGGAGATAGCTCAGTTGGAAAGTGCTTGCCTAGCAAACATGAACACATAATTTTGATCCCTGGTACACACATGAAAATAGCTAGGCATGGTGGCACACACTTGCAATCTCAACCCTGGGAGAAAGATGGCTGGGTGCCTAATGCTCACTGGCCTGCCAATCTAGAGTACTTGGGAAGATCCAGGCCAGTTAGAAACTGTTTCAATAAAAGGTGGTTGACACCTGAGGAATGATACCCAAAGACTGACTTTGCCTTCCAAACATGTGCACCTGCCCTTTAAACAAACATGCACACATAGACACACACACACACACACACACACACACACACAAACCTACCTGTAAATCATTACACTTACAATTAGATAAAGGTATTATATGGATATGGTTTTTGAAAAACCCTGCATAAAATAATTGTAATGAAGCTTTTCTTTTCCCCATATCTTCCCAGATGTGAAGCCACTACCCTACTGTTATCTGAGATCTTTGCTAAGAGAGAACACACATGAGTGATGTTCTCCTAAACAGAGGTCAACTGCCCTCTGAATCAACTTCCAAATGACTTGGCTAGAAACTAAAGTTTTGAGTTTGGAAAATCTCATTAGTCAGCATTGAATGTATTACCCACTGAAAATGAGTTTTGTTTTAGCACACCTTGCTACCATCCATAGTAATTGGAAAGTCAGTTTTTGATGTTTTCTAATGTGCCTCTCAAAATTGACCAAAGCTGAAGGAGCCACTTCTTAAACCAAATATAATTATTTTCTCTCTGTCCAGCCTGATCACCAGAGGTTGACAATTTCTCTGTATTTATTTTAATATATTTTTCCAATAGAGTATATTATCCTTGCATATCTTCTTTTTCTGCTGCAAACTGACACTTTCTGTCATATAGGAGTCTCATTACTTACAATGCTTTTTTTCCACTTTACAATAAAGGCACTAAACTGGGGCACCCATCACAAAACACATACCCCCACCTAACTGCACAGCACATTTTCTTTCCTGCCCAGAACTTTCCTCTATGTGATCTTTATGGTTTCAATAGCTCTCAAGTGTCAACAGAGACCTGAAACTTTTCAACCGTTGGCTGCCTACCTCATTCGCCCTCCGTTCCTCCCAGGCAGCATCCTAAGTAGAATGGAATGTCCAAGCTCCTGATTGGCTCATGG
Source organism: Apodemus sylvaticus (assembly GCF_947179515.1). Taxonomy (NCBI): domain Eukaryota; kingdom Metazoa; phylum Chordata; class Mammalia; order Rodentia; family Muridae; genus Apodemus; species Apodemus sylvaticus. Next base: position 97,390,975 of record NC_067476.1, on the reverse strand, counting down.
GCAGGGCATTCATTCTCCAGGAATGCCCTGTAGATACCAATTGAAACTGCATCATCCATAAAAGTAATCCATAGACCCATTTGCTTTTCATTTTTGGCTTATGATAGCAATAATGACTTTAACACAGGGCCCAGGAATTGATGACCAGCTGGGGTTAATGGCCCTTGGCTGCACTGAGGGCTATCAACTCCCCCAGCTGGTCATTAATCCCCAGGAAATGCCCCATACCTTGATCGTTATTACTTAATTAATGCCTCTTTCACTTTCAGCCTAAGTGGTCAGACACTGTAACCCTAACAGCAGCTTGCTGCTTAGAAGGTGCGGATTTCCACTCAAATACTGGAATTCCCCATGGCTGCATACATATTTTACATTTTTCTTAGAATAGTTGATTATGTTTGCCTCAGGCCTTTTTCCCCTCAATCTTTCAATGGGGGGTTGCATTGTGAGGGTTTATTCTTCAAGTGAATATTTGCTATGTGAACACTAGAGCTACAAGGTCAAAAAGAAATTTAACTGCATTCATCTTAGCTTCTGTTTTAGTTTGTCTGAATTTGTTTTTTGCTTTTTTTCTTTTAGAGATCTAAATACAGAATTAAATGGCGAAGAAGAAAGAAAGCACTCCTTCAGCCTCAATTCAGAACAGATCTCCTTGAAATGCTGTACTAATAGAAGTGGTTCAGCTGCTGTGGATTCCCAAGTGCTTCCATAGCTAGGTAAGTCATACCCCAAGTAAATACACTAACAATATTCATGTTATTATATATCATTTTTCAGAGATTTCTCTCCACTTTCTTCAGAGGACAGGAAATTTGTTCTGTTTAGTGATGCTAAAAAGTGTGAGGATATAAAAATAAAAAGAGTTTGTGTGTGAATGCACAATTACCAAGGAACTAACCTAATGGGCCCTGTTTGAGGATAGTCAGGTGTAGACAAGACAGATTGTCTGGGAACAAGTGCCATGCTGGCCACCAGTCACAAAATCTCCTGGTCAAGAGAACATCTGCATTTATCTTCAGCAGAATCATCAAAGAAATGCAAACTTCTCCTCATTGTATTCTGATACAAAGTGATGTTATCTGGAGAAATTTGTTATGCTTGTGAGAGATTAGCAGTAATCCATGATCACCAGGAACTCAGCTGAGAAGACTAACTTAGAGAGATCATTTGAAAAAGAACCCAATTGTAAATGTGTTATCTTCAAGTTTACTTTGGGAATCAAACATCTCTGGAATGAATGTGGTCAGTGGATATGTATTCTTACCAGAAGAGTGATTGAATCTTAATAATGGACAGAGAAATTTTACAGCAGCCATTAGATCTCTAACTTGACTTCAGATAGGATTAAGTACAGGCCAACTTCAGTAGATAAGTATCTATTCTGAACACAGTTTTGTGAGCACCATGCTAAAGGCATCTTCAAGATAAATATGTGTAGCTGATCAGTAATTTTTTCCTTATAATCAAATTTGGGTTCACCTCTTCTTCTCTTTGCAGTGCAGACAGAATTTTTTTTGATCAGTCTTGAAAATTTATATTAAATTGCCTTCTGTGTTTGGCCTCCAAGCAAACCAAACACCAACTTCCTTATTCTTTGTTGTGAAGTCCTTCCTATTTCCCTACAATTTGTCCTATTTGTGTCAGGATTTTCGTTCAGTTCCTTAAGATCTGCTTTGGGTTGTGCATTTGCAGATGATGTGTAGGTCAAATGTTAGGATCTGAATAAGACAAGGTAGCAATCAAGGATTTCCTCATGGCTCATGTGTCTGCACTTGATCACAAAATGTTAGAGTTGAGGTCTGTTACTCTTGATAACCTGTCAAATACTTGAGTGACTTCAAGATGGGATCCCAATCTCATTTTTTCACTTTTTACTCTGAAAGCAAAAATGAATGTTATGACCAGACATTGTACTGGTTATGGGGTACATTCAAATAAACAATTTTTAAAAAGATCCAATAACTACTAGACAGAATCTGTAATGTGAATGAATCCACAGACTAATACAAGGAGACAGATGAACATACGCAAGCCATTCCAGTAAATATGCTTCTGTAAGAAGAAGCTTAAGAATTGAGTACGAACATTGCAAGGATGCCTAATTTGACTTAGTTAAGTAGGGTCCAGTCCTCCAAAGGTATTTCCAAAGGAGGAAAGAGTGAAAAGAGTTCTGAATTACAGAGTAACACTTATAAAGACACCAGCTATGGCAGCAAGTGGCCCCAGTAAGTGGTCCAGCAGTTGAAATTCCATGGACATTTCAGATCATGCATTGAATTTCCATGCTGGGTCTAGGTGAATCCCATGAGTCTTATTCTTTATTGTCTGCATACCATTTTCCTTCAGCCTCACTTTGTACTTTCACTTCCACAGCTGCTTTTCTGTACAGATGTGATCCTGTCTAATAGCCAGAAGAACATAGTAGCCCAGTCCAACATCTACCCAGCCTCCTCTCACACATCTTCTTGTTAATTCAACAGTTATACACTCCAAACTTTCAGTTAGGAGTTAACTGTTTTATATTGTTAATTGAGATGAAAATTGCTGTCTAGTACTATGAAGATGATTCTTCTGTGTTTAAATCCATGTATACTCTTGCTATTTATACCTTCCTATACGGCCTTAATCTATTATCCAAGAATATAATACAAGTGAGTTATGTTCACCATAGAAGAACTGCATAAAATAAGCTTTGAGAGCATTAAAACAGTAAATAACCTAAAAGCAACAAAAATGCAAGATAATCATATCAATGGATATAATTCTCATGTTATTTTCCAATACTTCTGTTATAGCCTGAGCAGTTCCCTTCACATTTCCTTAATCATATTTTATATAAAATTAAAAATATTAAAAATAAGTATATAAGGTACTCTTGAATGTTTCATACATTTAACTTAAATTATAATTTATTGCTTAAAGTAAAATCATTACCTGAAATGTACAAATTATTATAGCTAGTAAATTATGATGTAAATAGTCACATACAAAGAATGTGTTCTGGAAAACAAGAAAAGTCTTGCATATAGAACAATGTTGAAAGTGCAGAGAAATCATGAGAATTACAGAGGTCCCACACATTACTCACCCATATTACTGTAGTGCGTTAACCATAAATCATGTCAATATAGAAACATTATATAGGAAAAGTTCTGTATGGATAGCTCCTCAGTTTTCACCATTAAAAAAAAATCCTTAGGCTTCACCTTGAGTTATATCTTACATATAACCATAGTCTTCTTTTAATTTAGTAGACTGAGACTTTTCTCAGGATTCCCTGATTCTTGACATCTCTGACATTTTTGAGGACCAAATGTTGGCAATCCTACAATGCTGTTTAATTTAGGTTTGCCTGATACTTTTCCTCATATTCAGATAGGATTTGTTTAATTGAACGAAAGAAGGCTATGAGGATAAGCTTTCATTGTCATCAGTTATCAAGAAAAAGTTCTATCAACATAACCACTAATGCTGATGATTGGTCAACTAGACTCCTCACTTACCTTGATCAGCTGTTGTACTTGTTAGTATTCTCAGATATAGTTACTGTATGATACAGAAAATATCCATAAACCAGTGAAAACATGCCCTGCCATTCTTTATGATTTGTAGGTAGTCTCATGAATGATGTTTTACATTTTAAAGAAAAAACAGAAGGACAAAATAAATAATTCAAGAAATCTAAAACTAAATATTATAAGTTAAATATTTCTTCCATTCTGTAATGTTTTTGAAAAGTCCTCCTGAGCAGCCACACAGAGACAACAGTAGGTATGTACGTCCTCTGCAAGTGTTCATGTAACTTGTGGGAACTCTTCAACAGATTTTTTGTGTGTTAGTTTTAAATAGTAATAATGTACACAGTATATTAATATTTGTGTTTCTAAAGGAACAATAGATAGAGACCTATAAAAATCTATACAAAGAATAGGGAAGGATGGGTGAGAAACCACAAACAATGTTAAAAATAATCAAAAGGCAAAGTGGAAAATTAGAATAGTTAAAACGTGATTCAATATATAACTATACTTCTTCAATTATTAACCTTTATTATCCATTGTAAGTCTATAAAATTTAAAGTATTATCATTTATGGAACCACATGAAAACACTGAAGAGATACCAGCTTCTTATTTTTAGAATTGAGGAAAGTGCCAGATTGGAGATCACAGTGGCCATGCTCAGTATCTCAAGTTCCTTCCCAGAGCTAACCACTTTGCATCACAGTGGCCATGCTCAGTAATGGATACAAAAAATGTGGTATTTACACAATGGAGTACTATTCAGCCATTAGAAACAATGAATTCATGAAATTCGTAGACAAATGGATGGAGCTGGAGAACATCATACTAAGTGAGGTAACCCAGACTCAAAAGATCAATCCTGGTATGCACTCACTGATAAGTGGATATTAACCTAGAAACTTGGAATACCCAAAACATAATCCACATATTAAATGATGTCCAAAAAGAACAGAGGAGTGGCCTCTGGTTCTGGAAAGACTCAATGCAACATTATAAGGGAATACCAGAACAGGGAAGTGGGAAGGAGTAAATGGAGAAACAGGGGGAGGGAAGAGGGCTTATGGGACTTGCGGGGAGTGGGGACCCAGAAAAGGGGAAATCATTTGATATGTAAATAAAGAATACATCGAATAAAAAAATAATATTCACACCAAAAAAAATCACTTTGACAAAATAAATGAATAAATAAATAAAGAAAGATCAAACCATTTGCCTAAAAATTTTGTCAATTCATTGTTTCTAATTGCTGAGTAGTATTCCATTGTGTAAATATACCCCATTTTCTGTATCCATTCCTCCTTTGAGGGGCATCTGGGTTCATTCCAGCTTCTGGCTATTATAAATAAGGCTGCTATGAACATAATGGAACATCTGTCTTTATTGCATGCCAGGGAATCCTTTCGGTATATGCCCAGGAGAGGTATAGCAGGGTCCTCTGGAAGACTCATGTCCAGTTTTCTGAGGAACCTCCAGACTGATTTCCACAGTGGTTGTATCATCTTACAGCCCCACCAGCAGTGGAGGAGTGTTCCTCTTTCTCCACATCCTCGCCAGCACCTGCTGTCTCCTGAGTTTTTGACCTTAGCCATTCTGACTGGTATAAAGTGAAATCTCAGGGTTGTTTTGATTTGCATTTCCCTAATGACTAATGATGTTGAGCACTTCTTAAGGTGCCTGAATTTCTTCAGGTGAAAATTCTTTGTTTAGATCTGTACCCCATTTTTAATAGGGTTATTTGGTTCCCTGGGGTCTAACTTCTTGAGTTCTTTGTATATATTGGATATTAGCCCTCTATCAGTTGTGGGGTTGGTGAATATCCTTTCCCAATTTGATGGTTGCCATTCATCCTAAGTGAGGTAACCCAGTCACAAAAGAATACACATGGAATGCAATCTCTGATAAGTGGATATTAATTAGCCCAGAAGCCCTGAATACCCAAGGCACAAATTGCATAATAAATGACTCCCATGAAGAAGTATGGAGAGGGTCCTGATGCTGGAAAGGATTGATGTAACATTGGAAGGGAATATAAGGACAGAGAAAAAGGAGGGAGGTGATTGGAGAAGGGATGGAGAGAAGAAGGTTTATGGGACAAATGGGGAGGGGCGATCCGGGAAAGGGGAAATCATTTGGAATGTAAACAAAGAATATAGAAAATAAAAATATTAAGAAAGAAAGAAAGAAAGAAAGAAAGAAAGAAAGAAAGAAAGAAAGAAAGAAAGAAAGAAAGAAAGAAAGATCTATCCCAGAGCTAACCACTTTGCAACACAGTGGTCATGCTCAGTACCTTGAGATCTGTCCCAGAGCTAGCCACGCTAGCCACATTTAAAGTCAGCATTGGTGGCCCCCAGAGCTGTGTGTCCATGATTGGTGGAGCAGTTACTAGGTAAGAAAACCAATAGACAGATTATAAAAAAAACAAAAAACAAAAATAAACAAGAGCTTTCTAAACCTAAAATGTTAATTTGTAATTTAGCACATGGCATTGAATGTATAAGCTCCCAGGGTCACCAGATTTACTAGGAAAATTGCCTTCATGTGGCTGTCCATGGAGATTAATATAGGCATTGATAAGGATAAATGCCTGTATAAGTTTATTCCTGTGAAAACAGCTTTTCTTTCTATTGTATCACAAACCATTATAAATGGGGAAATAATTGGAATTGATATAGTGTCAAGATAATGTTTTAAAAACAAAAATCAAAAGAAAGCCTGAATGAAGAGATCATACACATGAAAGAAAGCAGAGGACTTAAAAAATGAAAAGCAAAAAAAAAATTTCATCATAGAACTGTGAAAGAGATACTGAGAATAAGACAAAACAACAAAAGCTAAAATATTCATTCCCAGAGCTAGCCTCTGTGTCACAGTGCTCATGCTCAGTACCTTAAGATCGGTCCCAGAGCGAGCCACACCATCCACGCTCAAAGTCAGCGCTGGTGGCACACAGAGCTGTGTGTGAAACATGTATTCATACATACATACAGAGTTGTGGGTTCCCTGAGTAGGAATTTCTACTAACTTTGTATACACTTCTCCACCCAGGGATAAGTCCTCGTTTTAATAAGAATTGTTTGGATTTATATAGAATTTGATAAGATCCCTAGATGTTGATTCTTTTATATGATGAACAGAGAGACAAATGCAGAAGTTGTAATACTAGACAAGGCAAATTGGTCAGAGAAACACACATAGAATAACACACTTTTAGAGAGCTATCCTGTTGGGAATATATACTAGGCCATCCTTTATATAAGGACATACATTCTCCTCAAGTTTACAACATGTGATTCTCAAAATCTTTTAAAAATTACACAAACTCTCATTAGTTGGACAATGCTTACACTACATAAAATTGCATGCCAAATTTCAGCTGATGTCGAACGAGCTGTCTCTGCTTTTCCTGCTGTAAAATACGACAACCAGAAAGCAGTTCTCTACTGGGGAGGGCTTAATCCATGTGACAGCTCACTATAAAACTTTATCAGGGCTGCTCCAGTCTGGACAGACACAAAAGTGATGTCCTCTCCTCCTCATGTTACTTCAGGTCAGTGTCATGTTCACCAACAAAACTAAAAAATCTGTTCCAGTGAAGCTCTTACTCTAAATAATTTGAATAATTGGAACAAATCTGAAGTTTATATCAAAGTAAAATCTAGCAAATTAGATAGCCCTTGAATAGAGTATACACCCTGAAATCTGAAGTAAGTGACGTATGTGAAAGGGTTTGCCTATCTGAGTAAGAGAAACAGTGCTAGTTTGATTTCACTCCCAGCCAATGTGTTGATTACTGGGATCTACAAGCATGTAAATGATACTAAGCATATTATATTTTAAGATATATTATGATTGCTATTAAATTTATGCGTTAAAATTACATTAGCCCTTATGGATCTGATCTAAAATTAGAATGGATTCTATCAAGTGCTTCACTATCTCTAGAAGATAAGAATGTGTCATTAAGAACTTCATATTGATTTTAATTACAACAGGCACTATACCATTAATATGAGTTGTGGTGCCACTAACACGGTTGTCAAGGGAGGATTAATTAATTAATTGTAAATTAATTAATTGAGAATGAATCAAGTCAACCTGGGAAAAATGAATACAGAACTTGGGAAGGGAAGATTAAACTCTCAAAACAGATTGAAAACCCAAGGCAATATAAAATGTTAATCAAGGCTGGAGAAAATTAAGCCACTCATTAAAAGAGTACCTGTTGTTTTCTTGATAAAACAGAATAAGAATAATAAAATTAATAGACTAAATGTGAGGGTTCCTTACAATCAGGATGTGACGTTTAAAAAAATATTATGATTTAGACAAAGAGATGCTTAATATTCTTCACAAATTCATGTTGTTTTTTTTTATCTGGGGACAGGTAAGAAAGAAAATAAAATTCTTGGGGGGCAAGGAAGGCACTGGGCTCAAAAAATGTTTTGGCATGAAAGGTTTTATGAAATGTTTCCTCCTCTAGATACTAAGATATGTTATTTATTAAGTACAATTTTTTAACAATAAACAAGATGAATGTTTACCTAATATGTTTAAATAAGAAGGCCCCAAAATTGAACACATGTTACAAACTCAACAATTAAAAGTATACAAAAAGAAAAAGGCTGAGAATTTTTTTAAATGAAAATATGTGTGTTATAGAGTAAGGTTTTGCTGAAGCTCTTTAATATTTTGGTGCCTGCACAAAGAAAGGAAACTAATCAAAATATTTGCTAATAGCCAATGAAAGATTGTAAGTCAGGTATTATCCATTAGTTAGAACTGGAAGATATCATCCTAAGTGAGGTAACGCATTCACAAAAGAACACACATGAAATGCAGTCGCTGAGAAGTGGATATTAGCCCAGAAGCTCTGAATACCCAAGACACAATTCACATATCAAATCATTCCCAAGAAGAAGGAAGGAGAGGGCCCTGGTCCTGGAAAGGCTTGATGCAGCAATGTAGGGGATTACCAGGACAGAGGAGTGGGAGGGGGTTGATTGGGGAACAGGCAGAGGGAAGAGGACTTATGGGACTTATGGGGAGGGGTAACTGGGAAAGGGGAAATCATTTGGAATGTAAACAAAGAATATAGAAAATAAAAAAAATAAATAAAATAAAAAAGAACTGAGCTAAAATGTGTAGAGCCATGACAACCACTTTCAAGACTGTTTTCTGTGAGTGAAACATAGGCCATCATGTAGATTTTGAAAAGAACTGATATAGTGTCAGCTGTGATTTAGAAGAATCACAGTAGTCTGCATGCTGATTGTAATGGATATGAATAGACCTGATACCAGTCAAGAGGCCACTGTGATTATTGCAGAAGAGAAACAATGGAGGCTCACTCCAAAGAGCAGTAGAGGCTATGAGAATGGGTTCTGTGATCAGTTCTTAAGGCAGTAGGGACAAAAGAATTTGCTACTACAATGATTGCTGAATATGAAAGGGAAATAGAAGAAATACAGGACTATAACAGGGTGTTCAGCTTGAGTCCTTGGGAAGATGTCACTGCCTTCAACTGAGGTAGGAAGACAGGCATAGAACAAGTCCAGGAAGAAAAGGATAACATCCAGACTTGGACATGATTCATTTGAGATGCTGAGTAAATATTTTTTGAAGGATTTTTTTTGATTTTATAATCAGAAGGTTGGGGCTCTAAGGATAAAATATAGTTTTGATGCCCAGCATTGTGATGATTTGGCTAAGGGAATGAGTGATGGCCAATGGTAAAGAATAATCAAGAAGGATAAAGGAACAATCAGTAGACAGACAGAAGGTTTGGCCAGACATGTACAAATTCTAACATAAGGTAGGATCTTGAAAGCTGACTAAAAAAATTATTTCATGGAAGAAGTGATCAGTTATGTTGACATATAGCTGGGAGTTGGTAGAGTAAAGTGATAAGATATGGAATCAACTCAAAAATTTCATCAGGAACCAAATAATAGTTATTTATCAGCATTGTTTCATATTAAGATGAGCTATAGCACTAGGTAGGGTTTCACCTCCCAATTCCATCCCCACTATCTTCAGTTGGTTAAGTAATTATCCCTCTGATTCTGAGACTTAAACCTTACAGACTTATAAAATGGTCAGGGAAATAATTTATGTATATTCACATATAAAAAGCTTGTGAGATAACAAATATGTACTACTTTAATTATAGATGGTAATTTAAACAATGTAAATATTAACATGAACCTAAATAATTTTATTATATTACTATTTTACTATTTTAGTATATATATATATGATATGATTCAAAATATCAGATATGCCTTCTATTTTTCATTATTTTCCATAATATTGCTAATTTGTTCTTTTAATCATATGTCAAATATAGCATCTTTAGTTTTCACTATTGGCCATCAGCTAGCACTCAAGAAAAAAACTAAGAAAATTTCATTTAAAGTACACTACTCTATAATCAGTAATATATTGAGCTTATTTCTCTATTCTATGTGAGGATTTCCACTCTTGGCTCTACAAACTATCCAAGTGATAATTTTCAGTACAGTATATAAGCTCTACTCTTTAAAATTGGGATACATCTTCTCTAAGGGCAAAGTGGTGGTGCAGATAAAAAGTGACATAAGAAATCTTTAAGTCTCTGTTATGAGAAAGGAATCCACAAAATATCAGTATTATTAGTACTATGAATAGAAATGCACAGTATCTTGAGGAGTCTTTTACTTAATTTACTTAGTTCATGAGTTTAATTTCATTGGCAATTGAGATAGTTTTAAAAGGCATCAACTGATACTCATAAAATTATTTTGTTCAAAATTAGTGATATTCTTCTGCTTTTCATAAAGGGCTTGAGAAATTTTAAAACATTTTATATAGTAAGTAATGATAAAAACAATAAATCAAAATATACACACGCAGAATATCTATGCTGTTAGAATTTATTAGATTCTCTATTGGACCTTTAAATTCAATCCACAGCTTGCAAATAGCCTAAACTACAAATCTAAATCTAAGGAAACCTAAATAAAGGGAAATCTAAAGGTAACTTTCATTCACCATATCTAATTGTTGTCTTGGAATCTCACCCTTTCTAGTTCTAACTCTGGTTGGCTGGCTGGTTCAGCTCATCTGTTCTGGCTCAAGGTCTTCTCCAAGCTAACTGATTTAAACTAGCTTCTCTCAGCTTCCCACTGAATTGCTGTTTGGAAAGCTTGACCCAATTCCTTGCACTGAATTGAGCTCAACTGAACTCCATTGCATTGCCTAAACTCATCTGAACTACACTCACACAACCTTCCTCCATTCTGTCTGTTCCTGTGAGAGTTGGGCATACCCTCTCTCTGAGTAGTCCTTTCAAACCTTTTTTCAGATTTGTCACTTTGTCATTAGACAGATAGACATCACTTTCAAACATGGCTGCATCCTTATACAAACTAAACTTACCAACACTGTTTGGGATTAAAGGTGTGTGTCATATCTGTGTTCCAGCCCAATCACACAGACCTGGGACTTTGGTTGTAATCCCTTACCAGAGCAGACATATTGGTGGATTAAAATTCTTCTATAAAATGTAGTCAAGCATCAGTTCTCATTATCAATAAAGCAGCTTCTTGTTGCTCCTAAAAGAGAATGTTTACTTAATATGGAAACATGAAAGATGCATCTTAATTAAGGTTCCACACAGCACTTGAAGGTATACAGACTACACTGTATTTTTTGCAGCAAATTATGTTGTGAATGCATGTTTCCTGTAATATCTTTTAAGGAAAGAAAATCAAGTCTTAATGAAAAAAGAAGGGTGATGATGACTCTTTGCAAATAAGATTAATAACACCCAAATATGTAATGATAATTTTATTTTATAATCTAATAACCTTTCTAATTATTTTGCATATCTTATCACCCCAGCCTCTTTTGTGCTTGCCTGCCCATTTTCAAATTATAAAGCTATGTGCATGTACGCATAGCCTACTATATTTATACTAATGTGAATTCCTAGATGAACAAATATGCCTTGATTTACTTATGATATTATTACTTTTTATCCTATACTTTAAACAGAAGTTGGCTAGATAAGGATTAAAGACATTAAACTGTATTTTGTTATCTTTTTAAAGCAAACTAATTCATTGTGACAGTCTATCAGAGGAAAAAAAATGTGGCCTTTCCAAATTTTTCACCAGAATGAACACTTGGATAGTGATTCAGTTTACCACATAACAGAAACCACAGCAACTGTCAAGTGGGAGCAGGACTTTTCTCAGAGGGAATTTTTGATGAACAATTATATATGAACTGAAGACTTAGTGGAAAAACCTTCTACAGATGTGTCCTTCGAAGGGGATGGCATTGATATTTATGGCCTCTTGGAGCTTGAGTGACATGTCTAAGAATCACACAGTTGCCACTTCAGCCTTTCACATTGATGTTTGACATTTTAGCTAGTGAAGATGTTTCTCTTCTGTTGTCATCAGTTTGTTTGTTGTTTGTATTACTACTGTTGTCTATGGCCTCTTTTATTATAAAGGTTGCTGGACAATACTCATGTTTCCTTTAAACATGCTCTTGATACAATCGAGGAAATGTCAAAAACAAGGAAGACAAGTCCTAGCATGCTGTCCAACTGAAGTCCAGCTTTTGAGATGAAAAACAGTCATAATGAAAATGAGTTGACAACTTACTTGATGATATTTACAGCTGGATATGACGTCAATCGGAAGGATAGTACAGATCAATTTTAATGGCAAGCTGCTAAGCATGCTTATTGATCTGACTGCTTGCTACTCTACAAATGGCAAAGACCATTAATATGCTAGCACCGGGGACAAGAGAAAAGCATAAAACAACAAGTGACTTTGAGCCTTTGAAGAAGATAATTTAAGAGTGCTGATTTGATGATCGAAGGGAAAGTGTGAATTCATGATTTAACCTCCATTCACCACCTTTCAACTAAAAATTGATTGCCATCTTAGGAGTCATATTTCTTTTGATAAAAATTAATATATTTTATAATTTTCTCTTTAAGATCATTGCTTTAGGAAATGCTTTTTGCTGTCTAGCTAATTCTAACGTATTTTTTTCTTCTGTAAGAGAACAATCATTTCTGCCAGCAGAAAGTGACTGTGAAGATATAAGTCAACTGAACACACTTACGGGTGTCACTGCCCCACCCATGCCTGCTTCCAACTTTTCTTCATATTCTATAGGACAATAACAGTTCCTCCCTGGAACAAAAACATGGTTAAGATCATGTCTATTATGTGCTGCTTGAGGATATTTATTTTAAGAAACAGTAAAAGCTGACAGTAGTACCCATATAGTAGTAGTCAATATTACAAATATATATCACTTGAATGTGGCTGCTGCTATTGGAATGAAACTTTCCCTAGTCTGGAGGAAATATAAATATCCTATAGCTCACCAAACAAACTTCTCATTTAGACATCTTGGATTGTATTTTAATATACCTAAAGGAGTCTCAACAAATGGATGTTAGGTGGGCTGTCTGTAATAACGAACTTCCCAACCTCTAGAGATGCAGGACATCTGCTCAGACCAAATGTGTTGTTTATGAAGCTCCCACACTCTGGAGACATATGTACAAAACCAATGTGAAAATAACAAGTTTCAAGCTCTTCAAATGGTTTCTAGTGAGCCAGTAAGGAAACATTAACCATCACAATGTGGGATAAATCCTTCTGTACCACACAAGATTCAAACCCTTTCTAACAGCATTTGATAGACAAAGACTGCTGATATACCTTGTCATTGTAGAAAGGGGAAAATGATAAATTTTTACATAGGGAATGTTATACTTTCTTGTATAAATCCAAGTGGTCCATTAAGATGGAAGAGTAGAGAAGAAAATTGGGTCTTTGTAGTGATTTATATTTATGATTTCTTATAAACAAGATTTCCTGTCCTATCATTTTTAATGCTGAATGATAAATTGAATTGTGTTTTCTTACTTGCCCTTATAAGAAAAAACTACAGACTCCAGCAGCATGCACATTCTCCTTTCTGAATGTTTTGCATTCAGTGATTAACTTCTTTGGAAGCTGAAGCTCAAAGGCCATTTATAAGGCCATTGGAACTGATGTCTAAATGCAAAAGGCAGCTAAAATTTGTATGCTTATAGTCTGTCCATTGCTCTGTCACTTTCTAAATGCCAACTCTGCTTTCTCTCACTTATACTTCCTATCAAATGTTCATTAAAATTAATGCTTCAGTCTTTGGAAAATTGTGGGTAAATTCAAGTGTTACTTCTCCAAAACACATACTTCAAAGTATTTAAAGTGAACAGACATAGAGAAGAAACTCCCAAAATATATACATATTATTTACTCATAGCACCTCTTGTCAGAAGATAAGGTTAACTTAATGTTAGAATTCATACATATTTATATTGTCTGGAAATACTTCAAGTATCAGAAGCATAAGCAAAATAATCTGTTGAAAAATTAAGAAGCTTATCTAAATGAGTGTAAAGTATGGAATGTATACTTCATAGATGGGTGCTAATTGGTGTTACTGCTATTAAAGGTATTAAGACAGCAATGTAATGCTAAAATTTTAAACATGTTAAAAGATTGATGTTAAAATAAACATTTCAAATTCTTATTTAAAATATGTATACATACACACATATATATTCATGTATTTATTAAAATTTTTAAGCCTTGAAAACTTCAAAGTAATTTCCCTTGGTGCTCTAACAGCATTACCTTTCTTATGTCAGATGAGCTACTCTGAAAGGTGAAAGCCTTGGCCAAGAGAGCTAACTCACCAGGAAACTCTAATACATAGATACAGAGGAACATGCACACATAGACACAAGTGTACACACACACACACACACACACACACACACACACATCAAAATTGAAGCCTGTAGCCAATGACTGGCTTGAAAGCTGGGCAAAATGTCTCAATCTTTAGTGGGTTGTGAGAAGCAATACTGCAATTTGTCCTCCAGACTTCCTTGTGGAATCTGTCAGTCACATCATTGTTTAGATTATTTCCCAAGCATATCCTACTTCCTTCTCACCTTTCTCCTGGTGATTTTCATTTAATAATCCACTTGAAAATTCTTCATTCAGGCTCTTATAAATAACAAGCAATAATCAAAATGTGCTGGAATTTCTAAACAAGAATCCCTCTCTCTCTTTCTCTTAATTCACGGACAAATTGGTGGAACTATAAAATATCATCCTGAGTGAGGTAACCCAGTAACAAGAGAATGCACATGGTACATACTCACTGATAAGTGGATATTAGAAAAAAGTTCGTAATACCCACAATACAACTTACAGACTGAAGAAGAAGGAAGACCAATGTGTGCATGCTTCAGTCCTACTTAGAAGGGGGACCAAATAATCATGGAAGATAAAGGGTGGAAGGGACTTTGGAGGAAAAGAGGAGAGGGAAGGAAAAATGGAGGCCGAAGCAGGTGTGGGAGGAGACATGGGAGATGTTCAGAGGTTCAGGAATTGAACAGAGGTATTCAATAGCAATGGGGTATGTAGAACGGAGGTAGCCACCAGAAAGTCCCAGATGGTAGGAAAGTAGGACCCAACAGGGATAAAATTAGCTGAAATACCCAACAAAGGTGAGAGAGAACTTGTAGAGAGCATATGGGGAGGTTAGGCACAGCCCCCAGTTGAGGGATGGGGCTTTCTCAAAATTTTTACCCCAGAATTGCTCCTGTCTAAAAAGAAATACAGGGACAAAGAGTAGAACAGAGCCTGAAGGAAAGGCTATCCAGAGACTGCCCTACCTGGTGATTTATCCTAGTTGCAGCCATCAGACCCACTCGCTATTGCTGATGCCAAGAAGTCCTTGCTAGCAGGAGCCTGATGTAGCTGTCTTCACCTTACTGATACAGATGCGGATGCTTGCAGCGGACCATTGGACTTAGTACGAGAATCTCAATGGAGGACTTAGGAGGACTGAAGGAGCTGAAGGGGTTTGCAACCCCATAAGAAGAACAATGATATCAACCAACCAGACACCAGAGCTCCTAGGAACTAAACCACCAACCAAAGGGTACAAATGGAGGGACATATGGCTCCAGCTACATATGTAGCAGAGGATGAGAGGGGAACCCCTTGGTCCTGTGAAGGCTTGATGCCTCAGCACAGGGGAATGTTAGGGTGGTGAGGCAGGAGTAGGTAGGTGGGTAGGGAAGCAGCTTCATAGATGCAGGGTAGGGGAAATAGAGGGTTTGCATAGGGGAAACTGGGAAGGGGGATACCATTTGAAATATACATAAATAAAATAACCAATAAAAATTTAAAATAAAGAGTATAAGTGAAAAAAAGAACCAGCCCTCTGTACATGAATATAAATAAATAAATAAATAAATAAATAGTAAAAAAAAAAAAGAGAGGATAATCTTGAACTTCTTAAATCCTAAATTTCTAGGTACTATGATTATAGGTATACCACACAATACCCAGTCTAAAGATCAAACCTTGTGTAACTTAGGCAACTATTCTAACTAAAATACATCCCCAAATACTTCTAACATACTCTAAAACTTTTAAATATTATATTAATTCTTTGTAAATTTTATATAATATATTTGGTTAAATTCCCTCAATCTTTTTCCTCTCTACCCTTAACTCCCTGCCCACCCAAACTCTGAGTTTTTCTTTTGGTTTGTTTTTGTTTTTCCCCACCAAGTCAACTTTGTGTTGGCCCTGGAGTGTGGTCAATGATGTTCTAGGGTTACATCAGTAATGAAGAATGGCTGTGACTCTCCCAACAGCTATCAATTATCAACAGTTCCTCATCTAGAGGTAATATTTTGTGCCGACTTCTCCTCCCTATAACCCTGAGATTTTGTCACACTTGATCCTGAGCCAGTTTTGTACTTATTGTCATAATTTCTGTGACCTGATATGTGCAACTATACTGCTATGTCTGGTAAACTTGTGTGTGTGTGTGTGTGTGTGTGTGTGTGTGTGTGTGCATGTGTGTTCAAATTGTTCTCTAACCCAAATTTACCATTTTTTCTGTCGTTTCCTCTGAAATTCCCTCAACCTTGCTGGTTGTGATACATACTTCTCATTTAGAGCTAAGCACTCCAAATTCCTTTATTCTCTACATTTTTATTATTGGCATCCTATCTATTTTATCTAGTGAAGAAAGAAGCTTTTCTAATGAGAGCTGGAAAATGCACTGATCGATCTATGGGTATAGCAATATGGCATTAGGAGTCATCTGAATACTATGATCATTTAACAGAATAATAGTATTGGGTTCTTCCATGGGGTTTATGATCTGTCTAGTAGACATTATTGGCCCCACTAACATTGCCAGGAGTAGATTTCATCTCATGGAGAGTGAAACAATCATTCTGAGTAAGGTAACACAGAAACAAAAATGGCATACAGCCCAGTTTTCTATCATTTGTAGATGTAGCTTTGAATTATCAGATATATGTGTTGCACTGGAAATACACACAAAGATAAGGAAATTAGCACAGATCCATTGAGAGGTGCTTTCAGAGATAAAAGGCAAAACACAGGAATAATCAGAATTATAGGGGAATAATAGACCAGGGAGAGCGAAATTGAGATGGGAGATAGGAGGGACTAAAAGAGGGAATAACACTGTGGGCCTTTTGAAAAGGCTACATGTAAATCTAATATTGTAGAAGATTCCTAAAATACATGCATGTGTATACCAAAAGACTTTTAATGCTATACCCTACATGAGACATCAATTAGACATCAGATGCAGCAAATAATCCCCCAGTACTAGAATGAGTAATATACTTTTGTGTTGCTAGTCAATGGGATCCCATAGACCTCCCCAAGTATTACATGCTATAACTTGTACTCTTGATTTCCCTCCAAAGCTTCACCTCAGACATTTTTGATGACATGTTTTCTTGAATAATAAAATACTAACATTGGTTTTGTTCTAATAAGAAGTTTTAGGGGAAAAAGTACATGCATAAAGTTGAAGTTAGAGCAAGTGATTAAATAATTTCATACAACAGAATTCAAATTTCCTTTGTTAGAAATTTCAACATATTGAGGGTCTTTCAATATCCCTTCATACCAAAGGTCTAGTTCTATTCAAAGTGTTTTCAAACTCACCCTATATTAGATAGTCATCTTCCCTTGTAGTCAGCCCATTTCCCACTCTCATCATCATTTCCTAGTATTATACCCAGAACTTTTAGGGCACGGCTTCAACAAGTGAAATAGAGAGGAAAGCAATGAAAAATTTATTAATTCAGAGAGTATAACAAATAGGCTTTAAAATTGACATCTGAGACAAACTAAGAGTTGGTCATTCAGTAATTACAGACTTCAGAGCATAGAGTGAGATATTGGGCATTCTAGTAGAACTGTAAGGCAAGAGGAAGACTTGTATCTAATCATTGTCATTGGTTCTAGGGAGAAAAAAGAAAGAGAAGAGGGAAAGTCAGCATGTAATTACCCATGGCTTCTCTTGACCCTTTAAAAGAGTATTTATTGCCTTTCAATAACATGCTTTGCATGTGTTAGCCAGAACTGAGCCTCCTGGATTTTCTTTTAAGAATCCATATTACAAAGTAATAATTTTCAGGTACCATAGTTTCTGTTGATTGTGAACCCCAATAGAAAGTAGCACTGGAGACAGGAGAAAATGAAAAGCCAGATGTGTCTAGAAATGCAGAGTTTAACAGGTATAAACCACAGGTACAAAATTCACAGTACAAGGAATATATACTATTTGACTTTTCTACATGTTAATATCATGTATCTGCAGTGCACATTATCCTCCAGCCAGAGTGACTAAATGCCTTGTTTTAGAAAATTTTGTATTCTCTTTTTCACAAACTGCTTAGTGCCCCAGATGTATATGTTGCAAGGTATCTTAAAGACACTGTGAGTGCATATTGGAGCTGCCTTCCTTACTCTCCCCACACTCCCCACACCAGCAGTGCCTTGGCCAGCCTCTAGGTTCATGGTTCATCCATGCCCACTGCTTGAACTAGCTGTGTATGCCATAAGGCCTTTCCCTGAGTGTATTAAATTTCTCCTTGCATCACTATGTTGTATTCTTTTTCTCCCTCGTAGGCCATAACTTCTTTAGCATTTATTAGGAAATCCCCTTCTATTCTCTTACCATATTCTTTTTTTCATTTTTATTTGTTATTTATTTATATTTCAAATGTTATCCCCCTTCCCAGATTCCCCTCCACACAACCCCTATCCCCTTCTGCTCCTCTTGCTCCCATGAGGGTTCTCCCGCACAGGCCCACCCACTTCTTCCCCAGCATCCTAACATTCCCCTACCCTAGGGAATCTAGCCTCCACAGGACCAAGGGGCTTCCCTTCCAGTGATGCCCACTAAGGCAATCCAGTCCTCTGCTACATATACAGCTGGTCATTCCATGTGTATTCTTTGGTTGGTGGTTTAGTCCCTGGGAGGTCTAGGGAGGTCTGGTTGGTTGATATTGTTGTTCTTCCTATGGGGTTGCAAACCCCTTCAGCTCCTTCAGTTCTTCCCCTCACTCCTCCATTGGGGTCCCCATGGTTGGCTTCAACCTATCCTATCATGATGAATAGAATTCTTGCAACATCCACATCTATATAGGTAAGGCTCTGGCAGAGCCTCTCAGGCGACAGCTATACCAGGCTCCTGTCAGTAAGCACTTCTAGGCTTCAGCAATAGTGGGTTTGGTGTCTGCAGATGGGATGGATCCCTAGGTGAGGTAGTCTCGGGATGGTCTTTCCTTTACTCTCTGCTCCATTCTTTGTCCCTGCATTTCCTTTTAACAGGAGGAATTCTGGATTAATATTTTTGAGGTGGGTGGGTGGCCCCATCTCTTAACCTGGGGCTGTGCCTACCCAATGGATATGGTCTCTCTACAGGTTATTTCTCTCCTTTGTTGGGTATTTCAGCTAATGTCCTCCCTGTTGGATCCTGGGAACCCCTTGGGTCTCTGGTATCAGCTTTGTATTTATTGGGAACTTTACCTTCTACCCATTGACATCATTTTGAAGGTAACAGCATGTATTCATTTCTTCATTTTTCTCTTCCTTCATTTTGATTTTTCTAAGAAACATATGGCATGAACTTTTGGTCCACCCACATTCCTTGAAATCTTAAATGAGGAACAGAAATTCCTTAAGAATTGGGAAGTGAAGTTTAGCAGAGTGATTAGGTCCTGAGTTAGAAACAGAATGAAAAGACTTAATATCCTTTATAAAAGACTCCAGAAGACCCTTGCTCCTTGCACCATGTGAGGACACAGTAGACTTCATGAAGAACTAGAGTCCTCTACACTTCCAACCACTAGTATTATAAGGAAAGTGTCAACCCATTTAAGGCGTTTTTTAATGGCATCCCAAGTGGACTAAAACAATATCCTCAATCAGTGTCTCTAAGTGCCAAGGTTTCTCATATATGTTGAGTTGTATGACTTAAAAAAAATCATGAAAAGTGACTATGTAGAAAAAGTAGTCCAGATAGAAATTTATGAAAATGCATTCACATTGGAGACTGTGTTCATTAGGTGACCCTCTGTTCCCATGAAGGACTCCCTTTGATCTCTCTGACAGGTTCATTAATGGTGTCTTTGTATAGCTGACTTCCTATCATGACCCATAGAATTCTTGCAAGTAAACCTGCAATTTCTACACCGACATATGAGAGTGGAAGGCGTCAAGTGACACTAGGTTAGCCTTTATTAGAAAGACTAGACTTGCCTTCAAATTGTCTTAGTACCGTTTCAGAAAAACAAAACAACAACAGCAGCATTATGATCGATATCCCTTGGGCTATGAAGAAGGCCAGCAGTCACCATCCACAGAGTAAAAGAATCAAAATATTTCTTTCTATCAACTGCTAACTAGTAGTTTTGTGAGATCGTATGAGATGGAATAAGAACAAACAGAAAGTGTGTTGCCCCTTTTCTGATTTATTTCAATCTCTTTTCTCAGAGACAGTCATTGAGACAAATATTTATTATGTCAACTCACTGAAGGCTGTCTGCAGGCATTGGAAAGACGCAATAATTGATTTCAATAATTAATTCCTGCTTTAAATGTTTTGCTGCCCATGTGCTCCTCCTCAGGCCCTAGTTAAAAGGAACAGAGAGGCAGGCGTGCATAGGCAGCTATGTTACTTTAGGGAGCTAAAGTCCCCTAACATACTGTAGATTTGGGAAGAGCTTTTAGGCCTCGGGCTATTTGAAGTTAATTCCTAGATGGTCCCCTGCTAGCTTATACTAGCATGGTTTTCCAGGCTTTTCCAACCATATCAGAGAAGTAGAAAGCCAAGTGGAGAGCTAGACATCTTTGTAGTAATTGATCTGAACTCAATCAGAATATCCATTTTCGTACTATTTCAAAGTCCCTCCTCCCCACAAAGCGACATAGTGCCTTTCTGGAAGGAAAGGCACTAGGGAGGAGGAGAGATGGAAATTTAAAAAAACATCAAGTTTTAAATTTTAAAAAGGAAAAGCTTCATTTTAGAAACCAAATAACCCTGGTAGCTTTTTATTTTAAAGGATACTGTGGCCTAAACCACTTTCAAAGGTAGTCAAATGTTAGTGTGAAATCATTCTGTGGTCTTCTCAAAAGATGACTCAAGATGACTCGGTCCGTGCTCTCCTGAGTGCTCCATGAACAGAACTGAAACGGACTCCCAGGACAATGCTTCATCACTTCCTCCAAGCTGCTTCCATTAGAGTTTTTTTTTTAAACAATAGCATATGCATGTATGTTTGTGTAAAACATGTGTATATGTGTTTGTATGTTTGTTTGTTTGTGTGTATATGTCTGTGTGTGTTTATATCCCTGTGTGTTATAGTGCAATAATACAAAGGTAACAGCTTAGAAGTGAGGTTTTAGAATAGAGTTAACAGAAATTCTCCTAAATTTAAATATTAAAAAATAACTTTAAACCTCCCTTTAACCCAGAATGTGTCACAACTCAGGATTTTTACTAATCAGGGAATTTACAGCCCCAAACTCATTGTGATGTCAAGGCATTATTGTAAATCAGAGCTTTAAAGGATGGTAAAGCAGAAATGAAAAGCAGGCTGTGATTAAGTATCAGACAGCACATGGTCCTAGCCATCCAGGTACAAGAACCAGCCTCTTGTTCCTACCTGGTCCCAGGGTGATAAGGTTCCTGATGGAAAGAGCAGATTAAAAGTAAAGGGATACCAGATGTTTTTCCTATTAGAAGGGTTAAGTCAGACCCAACATAAAATTAGGAAAACACACAGGGCTGATTTACTACTGTGCTGGGATGGGAGAATGTGCTGGGAGATGGGGCTGGTAGCTGCAGAGCCCAGTCTCTGCTTATTAATGGGGCTGTGGGAGCAGGAAGGCCTCACCCCTGACTGCTCTAAAAATGCTGAACGAGGACTCCAGCCTGGTGATGAAAGGTGGTCTCTGAAAGCTCACTGAAAACAACATTTGCATCTACTTTGTACAATGCTATAGAAGACAGGGAAAGACCAAGTTCCTGATCTTTAATTCATAATCTATTTATTTTATTATTTTATGTGTACAGGTATTTTTGCAGCATGTATGCATATGCACTGTGTGCATGCCTTCGCTCACAGAGATCCAAAGAGAGTGTTGGAGTCCCTTGAGACTGGAACTACCCATGGTTGTGAGCCACCCTGTAGATGTCAGGAAGCAAGCCTGAGTCCTCTGCAAGAGCAACAAGTCCTTATTTTTGTTCTTAATAGAAACATCTCAGGAATAAAATTAACCTGGCCCAAATGATATCTTTTCCTTACTAAGGAATCAGCTTATTGATATTGATACAAGTGCTACCCATTCTGTCTTAGAGAACTTGTTTCCATGCTTAGCTCTGAGTGCCTGGTGAAAACTGCTGCCTTCAAAGAAAGCCCAGTTTAACTTCCCTGCATGGAGGATAGGCTAGGTTTCACTCAATAAATCCAAGATGCTCAGAGACTTCATTATTGCTGGTACTCTTTTGAAGCAGGTGAGTGTCTCTTCTTACCAGTAACTTCATGCAAGAAGAATGAATTTAATGAATTTAAAGAATAACCTGTATCTCAAGTTGCAGAAAAAAAATGGTACATAACCTTTTCAGATAGTAAATACATAATCAAATAGCTTTTGCACAGGGCTGTGCTAGGAAGTTCTTCCTCCAAAGGCAAGTTTCTTTCTAGCTTTGGTAAGCTGCCTGTATGCTAAGTACTTTCTGATGCCATAAAATCGGTGTTTTTTTTTTCTGTCGTGTGTGTGTGTGTGTGTGTGTGTGTGTGTGTGTGTGTGTTCCCTTAGATCATCAGAAACAACTCTAATGTGCAGGAGAAAGTGTAGATGAACCTCCTGAACTGGGTTTAAACACCCAAGAAGTGACAAAGTAATGATAACTTTAGGTATGTCATACAAATACTGTGAGCCTGCTTCCTTATTACAAAGTAGATAGAAAGAAAGTACTTCTGAACCATCCTGAGGGTGAGACAACGTCACTCCTGTAAGAGCCTGCCTTATGCATATCAAGAATCCCTACTGGAAACAGTAAAAGCTTCCAGTTCAAACCAGCTGTATGGCTCTCCACCTCTCTTACATTCAAATCATTCTCCTACTTGTCAAGAAAAACTAATGCACTTCACAATGTCATCCTTGAAAGTGGCAAGATAGCAAACCTGTCACCACCAAGACGCACAATTATGGGAACTTTTGGGACGATCAATTCTTTCATGCTTCCAAAGAGATTAAGCTAATAAATTTTCCAAAACTATTTCCAGCCCTCAAAGTGTCTTTATAGGATTAAATAATAGTCATCTCCAGCTGGCCAAGACTAAACCAAAATGAAGTAACACAATTTATAGCACAAAAAGTACCCACATAGTGTTTGTTCATTTTGTGTGGTTACCTGTCTGTTCCTTGGTGTTGAAGACACTAGTCAGAATCTAGAGTTCTCTTAACATATAGATGTTGTAATTGGAGTTTCTTAGGTTTTTTTCTTGCTAAGGCCAGAATCCATGCATTCTTTTTGAGTTAAAAGAGTTAGCTAAAACTATGTACTCTTAATGTTCATAATCCGACTTTCTACTATGGTGCACACAGTTAGACTTCTTAAGTGTTAGATGGAGTTTCGGGATTGAAGAGGCATGGATACACAGTTTCATACCAGAGTTCATAGATGTTTCTATGCATTAAGTCACCATTTTCTTGAAGTCTGGGGTTACTTGATCTATA
The DNA here is from genome assembly GCF_947179515.1 of Apodemus sylvaticus. Lineage (NCBI taxonomy): Eukaryota > Metazoa > Chordata > Mammalia > Rodentia > Muridae > Apodemus > Apodemus sylvaticus. Next base: position 97,367,281 of record NC_067476.1, on the reverse strand, counting down.
TTAAAATCATCTTTGATTTATTCACAAGTGAATATTTCTAAAAGTAGTGCTTTGACTATCAGAAATCTAAGAAAAGTGTTTGAAGAATAGCACTCTCACCAAACACCCTTTCTAGTGAGAAATGTTAGTTTGTGGCCTGATAGAAGAGTAGCTGCTAGTAACAGCTATTTCTCTACTAAATCTTTTGTGCATGTGTGTGTGTGTGTGTGTGTGTGTGTGTAGCAAAAAAATCAAAGAAAAAGTGACTATTAATTTGAGAGAGAGTTGGGGATGACATGGGAGTTGTTGGAGGGAAAATGGTAGAAAAAAAGGAAGGGGAGGAGTTATATAATAAAACATTAATTTTATATGCAATTCTTCATCAACAAAATATTGAAATGGGGTTGTGGAGATGACTCTGTGTATGTGTGTGTGTGTGTATGTGTCTGTATGTTTGAGTGTATGTTGAGTGTATGCATGTGAATGTGTGTGAGACTGTAGCTGTTTGTGTGAGTTTGTATTTGTATGTGTATGTGTTTGTGTGTTTGAGTTTGTGTGTGAGTTTGTGTTTTGGGGAGTGTATGTCTATGTTTATATGTATACATAAATATAGAAATAATACCTATTGAGTCTGATGAGGGTGGATTTTTTGCTTACTGGTTTCAGGGCTGACCATTGTGTCCTAAATAATCAATTAGGCATCTCAATTCTGGACAACACTAATATTAAATGTTTTTATTCCTGGTCTGAGAGTGGATGATATGTGATTTCCTCATTTCTACGTTATTATGTATATTAATATTGTCATTGCATATGTCTTTATTAGCAGAAATATTGTGGTATCATGGTCATTGTATGCTTTAGGCTTTAAAGTAGTATTATGGGAGCTCTCTGGGAACTATATTACATGTAACACAGAAAAGTAGCTATTCATGATATTTTTTGAAACCACAGAGGGAGCACATAGAGTAGTTAGATTATCATGGTAACTACACAATATCTGTGAGTAATACACACAACTGCCTTTTTATGGTTACTGCCTTAGAAATATTTCTGTTCATTCTATTTTAAATTCTATTCAAATTTAAGTGTGAATTCACTGTTAAGCAGATCTATAGCCTATGTAACTCAAAGGAGAACAGAATATCAAAGAATGAAATTGTTGTACATGAAAATCTTGTTCTATTACTTTGGTAGTATTAAGCAGCTAAATTAATAAAAATGGTCAGGTATAACTCTCTTTAACTGACCAAAAATACTAAGACTGCTTCTGAAGTCAGTCACCTTGAAAGATTTCTATTTTTAAAGAACCATACAGTAGACACTTGAATAAAGAAAATATATTCCATATATCCAAGCATATATTTGCAGAAATGGGTACTCACTTCTATTGACATTATGTTTTAGGATACAAGCTACCCAGCAGAACAAATTATTATGTTCCCTTTTCTACTGGAACAAAACACAGTCAGCTTACTTTTGTCCTATAAGACTGATTTTGTGGTTATTTATTTTTAGCAAGTATAACATCATATGAAGTTCAAAGATCAGTAGTAATGCAGGGAGAAATGAATCAGTTTTTATTGTTTACTGAATTGCATCATGCCTAAATTCATAAGTTGAAGCACCCTAGCCACCAGTATCTTAGAATATGACATTATGTAGAAATAGAATCTTAAAATTGGTAATATGTTTGCAATGAGGATTTTAGGGCAGAGCGTGATCAAATATGATTGTCTTCTTATATGAAGATTTTTTTTAAAATGTAGAAAGAGAAATGTGAAGACACAAGAGATACAAGGGTTCTGTATACTAATGCAAGAGCAAATGAAGGCACAGAGGGAAGACAGCCACACCCAATACAAGGAAAGAGAGCAGAAGTCAGACATCTCCTCTTCAGCATCTTCATCTTGACTAATGAGATGGGGATTTTCTTGAAAACTATGCATAGTTATATTGAGGAAACAGCTACTTTCATCACTTTCTTAAATATGCTTTCAAGTAAATTTGGATTTTTGTGCAATATACCAGTAAATACCAGATAAATGTCTACAACTATAACACTACATACTCTTTTATAGATCATTATTTCCTTTACTAACATATCCAAATGATCATGTCATATCAACTATACATTTTTATGGCTGCATCATTTCCATGTTAAAATTACTATCTAGCAATTTAAATAAAATGGATATGTAAGGTACTTCCAATAATTTGTAATAAATAGTACATTAAATATTCTTTGGCATGCATTCCTCTTTCTGTGAATGTCTTTGTAGAAGAGATTTTTTTTGAGAGACTATAAGGTCAAAAGATATGTGTGTTTAAAATTCATAAAATATTGCTAAATGCTTACACAAGAGATTGAAGCAATTTAGAGTCAAGTAAAAATGATGTATCACAGTATTTATTTCTCCATACTTTCAACAATATTGGACTGCGTGAAACTTTATATATAGTATTCCATTATAGTTTTAATAGTATTTCTATTATTATGAATAAGATTAAGCTTTATAAAAATCTTTTACAGAAGCACTTACATTATCTTTTCAATAGGCGGTCTGTTCATATCCATCTTACTCTGTTCTACTACACTGCTAGTAATTTTATCATTAATTTTATGAGTTTCTTATATACTAAGAATGTTACCCCTTCTCCTACAATATAATTTATGCTTACAAATTATTTATTTTCAGTGATTTATTTTTTAAATGTGTTTATCGTACTTTATATATGCACATTTAATGCAAAATTATCAAATTAAGTTTCTAAATTATGTCTTCCTTTAATAAAAGACTTTCCCACTCGGGTACTTTTAAAATCTCTGTTGTCTTGTAATTGTTTAAGCTTGTTAATTTCAATATTTGATTTATCTGAAATTTCTTGAAGGGTAGTAAGGAACGAACTTTTAAATATACTTGTGATTTTTTTCTCAATATTTCTCCTTGACTAAGCTGCCTTACCCATTTCTTGGGAGATGCCTTTCCCAAAGCCAGTGACAACCGCTAGGCTGTTTCTTCAGCAAATTCTCATGAACACCAATAAATCCACTACCTTGAAGTCATTTATGAAGTTTAAATTGGTTTGCTTACCATTGGGCACATCAAAAGGCCTCTAGGAAGGGTGAACTATGCCATGCTTTATTTTTTGCTGGGATGATGCTAAAGAAATATAAAGGTGCTAAACAACTATAATTTAAAATGTAAATGCAACATGATCATTATGCACTGAGTGAAAGTGGAATCAAATCAATGTGTTATGAAACCAAAAGTTAAAGAAACCCAAATATCTATGCTATATTTACCAACTAAATGCTGAGCTGAGCTGTGCTGGGGCTCAGAGGCAGAATGTTTTCAATGTGTGACTGCGGTGCTGAGTTTGATGCCCAAGATCATAAACAAATGAATAAAAAATTAAACCAAACTGATTTTTTCTGGTTTTGCCCCTTATACTTGGAATGGTAGAAATGTCTTCTCGGAGTATCATCTCTAATTATCTCTGAAATTGCATTGCATGTAGAAGACATCGAGGCTGTGTTGTCAAGGGATCTAGGTGGGGATTAAACTAATAAACAGTAGGGAAGCAACTTCTGTGGAATAAAATTTCTTTCTTTAAGAATGAGTTAAGGGCGGTGGTGGTGCACGCCTGTAACCCCAGCACTCTGGGAGGCAGAGGCAGGTGGATTTCTGAGTTCCAGGCCAGCCTGGTCTACAGAGTGAGCTCCAGGAGAGCCAGGGCTATACAGAGAAACCCTGTCTCGAGAAAACCAAATCCAAAAAAACAAAACAAAACAAAACAAAACAAACAAACAAACAAACAAAAAAAAAAGCCGGGCGGTGGTGGCACACGCCTGTAATCCCAGCACTTGGGAGGCAGAGGCAGGCGGATTTCTGAGTTCGATGCCAGCCTGGTCTACAGAGTGAGTTCCAGGACAGCCAGGGCTACACAGAGAAACCCTGTCTCGAAAAAACCAAAAACCAAAAACCAAAAAAAAAAAAAAAAAAAAAAAAAAAGAATGAGTTAAAACAAGTCTATTAACAGGTGACTCCCAACCATGTGATGATTCAGAGGTCAAGGTGTCACCCATTTTGTGATTCCACAGTCCTGGAAGATCTCTCAGGGAGCTGACATGGAGAAGACATGAAGAGTATGTGGAGGCTCCTTAAAATCTTTCAGCCAGTTTCTCACTCTTCAGTGATAAGAAGGCAGTTGGACATCTTCATCTAATTGCAGAGATCCAATCGATTGGAAACACATCTTAGTTAGGTAACTGTATGATCAGAAATAAGAAAATGTGAGGCTTTTGCTAAGAGACTAGAGGGAAGGCCATCTGATGCCTGAGGTTTCCATAGGCAAACTACAAGTCCCAAGTCAAGTAAAGCAAGAGCACATGGAGGTTGGTAAACTGGTGATCCCAAGAGAAGTGATGAGTATACCTCTAATTAATGTGTTCTCCAGAGAACAATATTTGCTTTTCTATGTATTCCCATATTTATCTATTCACTGATTTCATTTAGCTTTAAAATTAAAATGTGTAGATGTGTTATATAGCATTTTAGGCAAGCTGCTGCATGCCCTTGTTTGAAACACACTTTCACTGTGTGGTGATCAAACAGAAGTGTTTAAAATTTGCATTGTAGGATTGGTAAAGATCTTTTTCTCAGTCTACTGGTTGCTGTTTTGTCCTATTGACAGTGTCCTTTGCCTTACAGAAGCTTTGCAATTTTGCGAGGTCCCATTTGTCGATTCTTGATCTTAGAGAATAAGCCACTGGTGTTCTGTTCAGGAGCTTTTCTCCTGTGTCTATGTGTTCAAGACTTTTCCCACTTTCTCTTCTAATAGATTCAATATATCTGGTTTTATATGGAGGTCTTTGATCTGCTTGGACTTGAGCCAATGTTCTTGAGTACAAGGAGATACAAATGGATCAATTTGCATTCTTCTACATGTTGACTTCCAGTTGAACCAGCACCATTTATTGAAAATGCTGCCTTTTTTCCACTGGATTGTTCTCATGACTCATTTAAGAACTAAAAAAGTTAGACTCCAGAAAGCCAAATAACCCTATTAAAATGGGGTACATAGAGAATTGTCAACTGGTACAACCACTCTGGAAATCAGTCTGGTGGTTCCTCAGAAAATTGGGCATAGTATTACCTGAGGACCCAGCTATACCACTCCTGGGCATATACGAAGAAGATGCACCAATGTGTAACAAGGACACATGCTCCACTATGTTCATAGCAGCCAAATTTATAATAGCCAGAATCTGGAAACAACCTAGATTCCCCTCAACAGAGGAATGGATAAAGAAAATGTGGTACATTTGCACAATGGAATACTACTCAGCTATTAAAAACAATGACTTCATGAAATTTTCAGACAAATAGATGGAACTTGAAAATATCCTGAGTGAGGTAATTCATTCACAAAAGAACACACATGATATGCACTCACTGATAAGTGGATATTAGCCCAAAGGTTCAGAATACCCAAGATTCAAATCACAGACCACATGAAGCCCAAGAAAAAAAGACTAAAGTGTGGATGCTTCAGTGCTTCTTAGAAGGGGGGAACAAAATAAAGGAGGAAATATGGAAACAAAGTGTGAAGCAGAGACTGAAGGAAAGGCCATCCAGAGACTGCACCACCTGGGGATCCATCTGATATATAGTCACCAAACCCAGACACTACTGCTGATACCAAGAAGTGCATATTGACAGGAGCCTGATACAGTTGTCTCCTGAGAAGCTCTGCCAGAGCCTGACAAATACAGAGATGTATGATCACAGCCAACCATTGGACTGAGCACAGGGTCCCTGATGGAGGAGTTGGAGAAAGTACTGAAGGAACTGAGGGGGTTTATAGCCCCATGGGGGCAGCAACAGTGTTAACTGGCCAGACCACTAACCAAAGAATACACATGGAGGGACCTATGGCTCTGGCAGCATATGTAGTACAGGATAGTCTAGTTGAACATCAGTGGGAGGAGCAGCCCTTGGGTCGGAGGGTGTTCTATGCCCCACTGTAGGGGAATGCCAGGGCGGGAAGTTGGGAGTGGGTGCGTGGGGGAGAACCCTCATAGAGCAGGGGGTAGGAGGGATGGGATAGGAGGTTTTCAAAGGGGATACCTGGAAAAGGTAAAATATTTGAAATATAAAGAAAATCTGTGAGCGGCAGCAGCTCGTCCAGTGGAGGGGCCACCATCAGTAGAATCAAGGCGATAGGGTCCTGGCAGGACCTGCGCCTGCTACCACTGACCATCGCTGGCCAGCCAGGCACAAGTGGCGGCAGAGTTACAGTGCTTTTCACCACACTGAAGTCACATCAGAACTCTGCCTCCCACCAGTCAGTTACGAGAGGCTCTTCACCATCTTGGCCCTCAGACACCAGAGAGAACTGACAGCCCGAGGTACACAGACTTAGCCGGAGGCCAACATTGCAGGGGTCTAAGCCCGATAGGTCTAGGCCCGTGCAGGCCCTGGGCTGTCTGGGGGGCCATCTGTGCGCCAACCCGGCCAGGAGGTTGTTAGCCCAGCAGACTGTCTTGGGAATTGCAGGGGGCGCACACAGAGCCATCTTGGCTACCTGACAGAACCAGTTAGCAGACATAGCCAGAGGAGAACATTGCTCGGGCCTAAGCCTGTCAGGCTTTTGCCTGGACTCGGGGCCTGAGCAGCTAGGCTAGCCTTGTGTGCACCAACCTGGTTGGGGGATCGGCTACCCAGCAGAGTGATCAGCACTAGGAAAGGTCCCCACAGCATACACCATCAGCACTCACTGAAGGAGCAAACAGGCATCACCTGGTTCACAGAGACAATCCGGGGCAAGGCACACTAGGGCTCCAAGGGTACACAAGAGAAGGGCAGCACATCAGCAATCTGTGACAGGGGAAACCCAGCCATCCAGTGTTGCGAAAATAGCCTTACAGCCTCACAGGAGGCTCAAACACCAGCCAGAGATAAGACCAACTAATGCCAAAGATAACAAGATGGCAAAAGGCAAATATAGGAACACTACCAACAGAAATCTAGGCAATATGGCAGCGTCTGAACCAAACTCTCCAACAAGAGCAAGTCCTGGATACCCCAACACACCAGGAAAACAAGATTTGAATTTAAAATCACTGGTCATGATGCTGCTAGAGGAACACAAAAAGGACATAAATGAATCTCTTAAAGAAATACAGGGGAACATGAATAAGCTAGAAACCCGTATAATGGAAACACAACAATCACTTAAAGAACAAGATTTGGATTTAAAATCACTGGTCATGATGCTGCTAGAGGAACACAAAAAGGACATAAATGAATCTCTTAAAGAAATACAGGGGAATAGGAATAAGCTAGAAACCCGTATAATGGAAACACAAAAATCACTTAAAGAAATTCAGGAGAATAAGACTCAAGAGAGAGAAGCCAATAAAGAAGAAATGCTATATTGGATTTTTTGTTGTTCCAGATGAATCTGATAATTGCTCTTTCTAACTCTGTGAAGAATTGAGTTGGGATTTTGATGGGTATTGCATTGAATCTGTATAGTGCTTTAGGCAAAATGGCCATTTTAACTATATTGATTCTACTGATCCATGAGCATGGGAGGTTTTCCCATTTTTTGAGGTCTTCTTCCATTTCCTTCTTCAGAGTTTTGAGGTTCTTGTCATACAGATCTTTCACATGTTTGGTAAGAGTCACCCAAAGATACTTTATACTGTTTGTGGCTATTGTGAAGGGGGTCATTTCCCTAATTTCTTTCTCAGCCTGCTTATCCTTTGAGTATAGGAAGGCCACTGATTTGCTTGAGTTGATTTTATAACCTGCCACTTTGCTGAAGTTGTTTATCAGCTGTAGGAGCTCTCTAGTGGAGTTCTTTGGGTCACTTAGGTAGACGATCATGTCGTCTGCAAATAATGATAGTTTGACTTCTTCCTTTCCAATTTGTATCCCTTTGACCTCCTTATGTTGTCGAATTGCCCGAGCTAGTACCTCAAGTACAATATTGAAAAGATAAGGAGAAAGGGGGCAGCCTTGTCTGGTCCCTGATTTCAGTGGGATTGCTTCAAGTTTCTCTCCATTTAGTTTGATGCTGGCTACCGGTTTGCTGTATATTGCTTTTACTATGTTTAGGTATGGGCCTTGAATTCCTGTTCTCTCCAAGACTTTAAGCATGAAGGGATGCTGAATTTTGTCAAATGCTTTTTCAGCATCCAATGAAATGACCATGTGGTTTTGTTCTTTGAGTTTGTTTATGTAGTGGATTGTACTGATGGATTTCCGTATATTGAACCAACCCTGCATTCCCGGGATAAAGCCTACTTGATCATGGTGGATGATCGTTTTGATGTGTTCTTGGATTCGGTTGGCAAGAATTTTATTGAGTATTTTTGCATCGATGTTCATAAGGGAAATTGGTCTGAAGTTCTCTTTCTTTGTTGGATCTTTTTGTGGCTTTGGTATCAGCGTAATTGTGGCTTCGTAGAAGGAATTGGGTAGTGTTCCTTCTGTTTCTATTTTGTGGAATAGTTTGAAGAGTATTGGTGTTAACTCTTCTTTGAAGGTCTGGTAGAATTCTACACTGAAACCATCTGGTCCTGTGCTTTTTTTGGTTGGAAGGCTTTCTATGACTCCTTCTATTTCTTTAGGCATTATGGGACTGTTTAGATGGTCTAGTTGGTCCTGATTTAATTTTGGTATTTGGTATCTGTCAAGGAAATTGTCCATTTCCTCCAGATTCTCCAGTTGTGTTGAGTACAGGCTCTTCTAGTAGGATCTGATGATTTTTTGGATTTCCTCAGTTTCCGTTGTTATATCTCCCTTTACATTTCTAAGTTTGTTAATTTGGATACTTTCTCTGTGCCCTTTGGTCAGTCTGGCTAAGGGTTTATCTATCTTGTTGATTTTCTCAAAGAACCAGCGCCTGGTTTTGTTGATTTTTTGTATGGTTCTCTTTGTTTCTACTTGATTGATTTCGGCCCTGAGTTTGATGATTTCCTGCCTTCTACTCCTCCTGGGCGAAATAGCTTCTTTTTGTTCTAGGGCTTTCAGGTGTGTCATTAAGCTGGTAATGTATGCTCTCTCCATTTTCTTTTTGGAGGCACTCAGGGCTATGAGTTTTCCTCTAAGCACTGCTTTCATTGTGTCCCATAGATTTGGGTATGTTGTGTTTTCATTTTCATTGTGTTCTAAAAAGTCTTTAATTTCTTTTTTTATTTCTTCCTTGACCAAGGTATCATTGAGTAGAGTATTGAAACCCAGGATAGCTAAAACTATTCTCAGCAACAAAAGAAAATCTGGGGGAATCAGTATCCCTGACCTCAAGCAATACTACAGAGCAATAGTGTTAAAAACTGCATGGTATTGGTACAGTGACAGGCAGGAGGATCAATGGAACAGGATTGAAGACCCAGAAATGAACCCACACACCTATGGCCACTTGATCCTCGACAAAGAGGCTGAAAACATCCAATGGAAAAAAGATAGCCTTTTCAACAAATGGTGCTGGTTCAACTGGAGGTCAGCATGCAGAAGAATGCGAATTGATCCATCCTTGTCTCCTTGTACTAAGCTCAAATCCAAATGGATCAAGTACCTCCACATAAATCCAGACACTCTGAAGCTAATAGAAAAGAAACTGGGGAAGACCCTTGAGGACATCGGTACAGGGAGAAAGTTTCTGAACAGAACACCAATAGCGTATGCTCTAAGAGTAAGAATTGACAAATGGGACCTCATAAAATTACAAAGTTTCTGTAAGGCAAAGGACACCATCAAGAGGACAAATCGGCAACCAACAAATTGGGAAAAGATCTTCACCAATCCTACATCAGAGAGAGGACTAATATCCAATATATATAAAGAACTCAAGAAGTTAGACTCCAGAAAACCAAACAACCCTATTAAAAAATGGGGTACAGAGTTAAACAAAGAATTCACACCTGAAGAACTTCGGATGGTGGAGAAGCATCTTTAAAAATGTTCAACTTCATTAGTCATTAGGGAAATGCAAATCAAAACAACCCTAAGATTTCATCTTACACCAGTCAGAATGGCTAAGATTAAAAATTCAGGAGACAGCAGGTGTTGGAGAGGGTGTGGGGAAAGAGGAACACTCCTCCACTGCTGGTAGGGTTGCAAATTGGTACAACCACTCTGGAAATCAGTCTGGCGGTTCCTCCGAAAACTGGGCACCTCACTTCCAGAAGATCCTGCTATACCACTCCTGGGCATATACCCAGAAGACTCCCCACCATGTAATAAGGATACATGCTCTACTATGTTCATAGCAGCCCTATTTATAATTGCCAGATGCTGGAAAGAACCCAGGTATCCCTCAACAGAAGAGTGGATGCAAAAAATGTGGTATATATACACAATGGAGTACTATTCAGCCATTAGAAACAATGAATTCATGAAATTCTTAGGCAAATGGATGGAGCTAGAGAATATCATACTAAGTGAGGTAACCCAGACTCAAAAGGTGAATCATGGTATGCACTCACTAATAAGTGGATATTAACCCAGAAAACTGGAATACCCAAAACATAATCCACACATCAAATGAGGTACAAGAAGAAAGGAGGAGTGGCCCCTGGTTCTGGAAAGACTCAGTGAAACAGTATTCAGCAAAACCAGAACGGGGAAGTGGGAAGGGGTGGGTGGGACGACAGGGGAAGAGAAGGGGGCTTACGGGACTTTCGGGGAGTGGGGGGCTAGAAAAGGGGAAATTATTTGAAATGTAAATAAATTATATCGAATAAAAAAAAAGAAAAGAAAAAAAGATAAAAAAAAACTTAAAGAAATGCAGGAGAAAGTGAGTCAAATGGCAGAAGTCATAAAAGAGGAAACACAAAAATATCCTAAAGAATTACAAAAAAACACAAACAAACAAATGAAGGAACTGAGCAAAACCATCCTGGATCTAAAAACAGAAGTAGAAACAACTAAGAAATCACAAAGGGAGCCAACTTTGGAGATAGAAAACCTTGGGAAGAAATCAGGGGCCATAGATGCAAATATCAACAACAGAATACAAGAGATAGAAGAAAGAATATCAGATGCCAAAGATATCATAGAAACCATTGACTCACCAGTCAAAGAAAATGCAAAATGCAAAAAGCTTGTATCCCAGAACATCCAGCAAATCCAGGACACAATGAGAAGACCAAACCTAAGGATTATAGGAATAGATAAGAGTGAAGATTTACAACTGAAAGGGCCAGCAAATATCTTCAACAAAATTATGGAAGAAAGCTTCCCTAACCTAAAGAGAGAGATACCCATGAATATACAAGAAGCCTACAGAACTCCAAAAAGATTGGACCTGAGCAGAAATACTTCCTGTCACATAATAATCAAAACCCCAATTGTACTAAACAAAGAAAGAATATTAAAGGCAGTAAGAGAAAAAGGTCAATTAACATATAAAGGAACACCTATCAGAATTACACCAGACTTCTCAACAGAGACCATGAAAGCTAGAAGATCCTGGGCAGATCCCATGCAGACTCTAAGAGAACACAAATGTCAGCCAAGATTAATATACCCAGCAAAACTCTCAATCACCATAGATAGAGAAACCAAGATATTCCATGACAAAACTAAATTACACAATAACTTTCAACAAACCCAGCCCTACAAAGAATAATAGGAGGAAAACTCAAATACAAGGAAGGAAACTACACCCTGGAAAAAGCAAGATAGTAAGCTTCTTTCATCAAATCCAAAAGAAGATAACCACTCAAATATAAAAAGAACATCAAAAATGACAGGAAGTAATAATCACTATTCCTTAATATCTCTTAACATCAATGGACTCAATTCCCCAATAAAAAGACATAGACTAATAGACTGGATAAGGAAACAGGACCCTACATTTTGCTGCATACAGGAAACACACCTAAATGTCAAAGACAAAAACTACCTTAGAGTAAAAGGCTGGAAGACAATTTTACAAGCCGATGGTCTCAGGAAATGAGCCGGAGTAGCCATTCTAATATCAGATAAAATTGACTTTCAACCTAAAGTCATCAAAAGAGACATGGAAAGACTTCTTGCTGGACAAAGGAAAGATCCACCAAGAATAACTCTCAATTCTGAACATCTATGCGCCAAATGCAAGGGCACCCTCATTTATAAAAGAAACTTTACTGAAGGTCAAAGCACATATTGCACCTAACACAATTATTGTGGATGACTTCAACACTCCATTCTCCTCAATGGACCAATCAGGAAAACAGAAACTAAACATGGACACAGTAAAACTAATTGAAGCTTTGGACCAATTGGGTTTGACTGATATTCATAGAACATTTTACCCTAAAGCAAAAGAATATACGTTTTCTCAGCACCTCATGGTACCTTCTCCAAAATCGACCATATAATTGGTCACAAGGCAGACCTCAACATATATAAGAAGATGGAACTATTCCCATGCCTCCTATCAGATCACTATGGAGTAAGAGTGGTCTTCAATAACAACAAAAACATCAGAAAGCCCACATACACATGGAGGCTGAACAATACTCTACTCAATGACACCTTGGCCAAAGAAGAAAGAAAGAAATCAGAGACTTTTTAGAATTTAATGATAATGAAGGCACAACATACCCAAATCTATGAAACGCAATGAATGCAGTGCTAAGAGGAAAACTCATAGCCCTGAGTGCCTCCAAAGAGAAACAGGAGAGAGCATACACTAGCAGCTTAATGGCACACGTGAAAGCTCTGGAACAAAAAGAAGCTAATTCACCCAGAGGGAGAAGAAGACAGGAAATCATCAAACTCAGGGCTGAAATCAATAACATGGAAACAAAAGAACCATACAAAGAATTAACGAATCCAGGAGCTGGTTCTTTGAGAAAATCAACAAGATAGATAAATCTTTAGCAAGATTGACCAAAGGGCACAGAGAAAGTATCCAAATTAAAAAAAATAGAAATGAAAACACACATATAACAACAGAAACTGAGAAAATTAAAAAAATCATCAGATCCTACTACAAAAGACTATCCTCAACACAACTGGACAACCTGGAGGAAATGGACAATTTCCTAGACAGATACCAAATACCAAAACTAAATCAGGACCAAATAGATCATCTAAACAGTCCCATAACCCCTAAAGAAATAGAAGGGGTCATAAAAAGTCTTCCAACCAAAAAGAAAAGCACAGGACCAGATGGTTTCAGTGCAAAATTCTATCAGACCTTCAAAGAAGACCTAACACCAATACTCTTCAAACTATTCCACAAAATAGAAATGGAAGGAACACTACCCAATTCCTTCTACAAAGCCACAATTATGCTGATACCAAAACCACACAAAGATCCAACAAAGAAAGAGAACATCAGACCAATTTCCCTTATGAATATCAATGCAAAATACTCTAAAATTCTTACAAACCGAATCCAAGAACACATAAAAACGATCATCCACCATGATCAAGTAGGCTTTATCCCAGGGATGCAGGGATTGTTCAATATACGGAAATCCATCAATGCAATCCACTACATAAACAAACTCAAAGAAATAAACCACATGGTCATTTCATTGGATGCTGAAAAAGCATTTGACAAAATTCAACATCCTTTCATGCTTAAAGTATTGGAAAGAACAGGAATTCAAGGCCCATACCTAAACATAGTAAAAGCAACATACAGCAAAACTGCAGCCAGCATCAAACTAAATGTAGAGAAACTTGAAGCAATCCCACTAAAATCAGGGACTAGAAAAGGCTGCCCCCTCTCTCCTTATCTTTTCAATATTGTACTTGAGGTACTAGCTCGGGCAATTCGACAACATAAGGAGGTCAAAGGGATACAAATTGGAAAGGAAGAAGTCAAACTATCATTATTTGCAGATGGCATGATAGTCTACCTAAGTGACCCAAAAAACTCCACTAGAGAACTCTTAAAGCTGATAAACAACTTCAGCAAAGTGACAGGTTATAAAATCAACTCAAGCAAATCAGTAGCCTTCCTATACTCAAAGGATAAGCAGGCTGAGAAAGAAATTAGGGAAATGACACCCTTCACAATAGCCATGAACAGTATAAAGTACCTTGGGGTGACTCTGACCAAACAAGTGAAAGATCTGTATGACAAGAACTTCAAGACTCTGAAGAAGGAAATGGAAGAAGACCTCAGAAAATGGAAAAATCTCCCATGCTCGTGGATTGGCAGGATTAATATAGTTAAAATGGCCATTTTGCCAAAAGAAATGTACAGATTCAATGCAATACCCATCAAAATCCCAACTCAGTTCTTCATAGAGCTAGAAAGAGCAATTCTCAAATTCTTCTGGAATAACAAAAAGCCCAGGATAGCCAAAACTATTCTCAACAACAAAAGAAATTCTGGGGGAATCAGTATCCCTGACCTCAAGCAATACTACAGAGCAATAGTATTAAAAACTGCATGGTATTTGTACAGAGACAGGCAGGCAGATGAAAGGAATAGGATTGAAGATCCAGAAATGAACCCACACACCTATGGCCACTTGATCTTCAACAAAGTAGTAGAAAATATCCAGTGGAAAAAAGATTTTCAACAAATGGTGCTGGTTCAACTGGAGGTCAGCATGCACAAGAATGCGAATTGATCCATCCTTATCTCCTCATACTAAGCTCAACTCCAAATGGATCAAGGACCTCCACATAAATCCAGACACTGTGAAGCTAATAGAAAAGAAACTGGGGGAGATCCTTGAGGACATCTGTACATGGGGAAAGTTCCTGAACAGAACACCAATAGCCAATGGTCTAAGATCAAGAATTGACAAATGGGACCTCATAAAATTACAAGGTTTCTGTAAGGCAAAGGATACCATCAAAAGGAAAAATCAGCAACCAACAAATTGGGGAAAGACCTTCACCAACCCTACATCAGAAAGCTAATATCCAATATGTACAAATAACTCAAGAAGTTAGACCTCAGAAAGCCAATAACCCTATTAAAAATGGTGTACAGAGCTAAACAAAGAATTTTCACCTGAAGAACTTTGGATGGCTAAGACGCATTTTTTTAAATATTTTTATTTTCTATATTCTTTGTTTACATTCCAAATGATTTCCCCTTTCCCGAATCCCCCCTGCCCATATGTCCCATAAACCTTCTTCTCTCCATCCCTTCTTAAATCACCTCCCTCCTTTTTCTCTGTCCTTATATTCCCTGCCAATGCTAGATCAATACTTTCCAGAATCAGGACCCTCTCCATACTTCTTCATGGGAGTCATTTGTTATGCAATTTGTGCCTTGGGTATTCAGGGCTTCGGGCTAATTAATATCCACTTATCAGAGATTGCATTCCATGTGTATTCTTTTGTGATTGGGTTAACTCACTTAGGATGATATTTTCCAGATCAAACCATTTGCCTAAAAATTTTGTGAATTCATTGTTTCTAATTGCTGAGTAGTATTCCATTGTGTAAATATATCACATTTTCTGTATCCATTCCTCCTTTGAGGGGCATCTGGCTTCTTTCCAGCTTCTGGCTATTATAAATAAGGCTGCTATGAACATAATGGAGCATGTGTCTTTATTGCATGCTGGGGAATCCTTTGGGTATATGCCCAGGAGAGGTATAGCAGGGTCCTCTGGAAGTCTCATGTCCAGTTTTCTGAGGAACCTCCAGACTGATTTCCACAGTAGTTGTACCATCTTACAGCCCCACCAGCAGTGGAGGAGTGTTCCTCTTTCTCCACATCCTCGCCAACACCTGCTGTCTCCTGAGTTTTTGACCTTGGCCATTCTGACTGGTGTAAGGTGAAATCTCAGGGTTGTTTTGATCTGCATTTCCCTAATGACTAATGATGTGCTCATGACACTTCCTGAGGACCCTGTTATACCACTCCTGGGCATATACCCAGAGGATTCTTCAGCATGCAATAAGGACACATGTTCCACTATGTTTATAGCAGTCCTATTTGTAGTAGCCAGAAGCTGGAAAGAACCCAGGTGTCCTTCAACGTCGGAATGTATACAAAAAATGTGGTATATTTACACAATGGAGTACTATTCAGCCATTAGAAACAATGAATTCATGAAATTCTTAGACAAATGGATGGAGCTGGAGAACATCATACTAAGTGAGGTAACACAGTCTCAAAAGATCAATCATGGTATGTACTCACTGATAAGTGGGTATTAGCCTAGAAACTTTGAATACCCAAGACATAATCCACATATTAAATGATGTCCAAAAAGAATGGAGGAGTGGCCCCTGGTTCTGGAAAGACTCAGTGCAAAGTATAGGGGAATTCCAGAACATGGAAGTGGGAAAGGGTAGATGGAGGAACAGGGGGAGGGAAGAGGGCTTATGGGACTTGTGGGGAGTGGGGACCCAGAAAAGGGGAAATCATTTGAAATATAAATAAAAAAATATATCAATAACTAAAATAAGATGCTCAACTTCATTAGTCATTAGGGAAATGCAAATCAAAACAACCCTGAGATTTCACCTTACACCAGTTAGAATGGCTAAGATTAAAAATTCAGGAGACAGCAGGTGTTGGAAAGGATGTGAAGAAAGAGGAACACTCCTCCACTGCTGGTGGGGTTGCAAATTGGTACAACCACTCTGGAAATCAGTCTGGCGGTTTCTCAGAAAACTGGGCATGTCACTTCCAGAGAATCCTGCTATACCGTTCCTGGGCATATACCCAGAGGATTTCCCAGCAGGTAATAAGGATACATGCTCCACTATGTTCATAGCAGCCCTATTTATAATGGCCAGAACCTGGAAAGAACCCAGGTATCCCTCAACAGAAGCATGGATGCAAAAAATGTGGTATATATACACAATGGAGTACTATTCAGCCATTAGAAACAATAAATTTGTGAAATTCTCAGACAAATGGGTGGAGTTGGAGAATATCATACTAAATGAGGTAACCCAGTCTCAAAAGATTAATCATGGTATGTACTCACTAATAAGTGGATATTAGCCTAGAAAACTGGAATACCCAAAGCATAATTCACACATCAAATGATGTACAAGAAGAATGGAGGAGTGGCCCCTGGTTCTGGAAAGACTCAGTGTAGCAGTATAGGGCAAAACCAGAACAGGGAAGTGGGAAGGCATGGATGGGAGAACAGGGGAAGGGAAGAGGGATTATGGGACTTTCGGGGAGTTGGGGGACAGAAAAAGGGAAATGATTTGAAATGTAAATAAAAAATATCAAATTAAAAAAGAAAATCTGCAGTTTAAAATAATAAATAAATAAAATTTGCCTTGTTTTACAAACTTACCATTCCTTTTGGACAATACTCAAGTCTACTCTCACAGCAATCCTCAAGGAATTGATACACTGTGATTAGCTGTGGCCACCATGATGTACACAAAACCTCTCTCCTCTACTCCTCTATCAACTACCATTCTAATCCCTGCTTTGATGAGTTAACCTTCTTTTGTGATTTATCATCAGTACTTTAAATTTTAGGTACATGTGTGTTTTGCCTATATGGCCATGGATATCAGAAGAGGAAGTTTGCATCCCTGGAATGGAAGCCATGCATGGCTGTGAACTACAGTTGGGGTTGCTGGGAATCAAAACCAGGTCTTCTACAAGAGCAGCAAGAGCTTTTAACAGCTGAGGAATGTCTCCATCATCGATCCAACTTCCTTACATTCCACTTTCAATAAACAAATAAGCCAGTAAGAGTCATTACACCATGAATAATACACCAATCATCCAGATTTAGCAGCACAGGTGAGAATAGTTATTTTAGCACCTTGAAAGAAGCCATTCATCCTTCCCAGAAAATACATAGATAGTAAGAAGATGTGCTAAGGCTCAATGCTGAAACAAAGCACAAAACTCTCAGTAATGTTTAAGATGAGTTTTGACAAGGTCTTAGGAGACAGATAGAAACAGATATTTAATGACTTTTCCTTCATGTTCATATTTCACACAACAATATGAACAGGAGATAATGTATTGCTCTAGCAATAGTTTGTACATAGAAGACTACTGAAGCATTTACTTATTAATATTTCCTAAGAAAGAATACCTATACGTCCAAAAATTTCCTAGGCAAATTGCTGAGGTGAGAAATTGTTTAGATCTAAGAAAGTAATTCTATGTCCAAGAAGAATATACCCTGAATTGTATACACTATAATCCCTTAGGCTATGAGGTATTAGGTACAAGTGCCTGCCTTCCTAGAAAACACCACATGGCTGCAGAACTGCATTAATGTGGCATGTATAGACCTCCCAATATGACTCAGAACATAAACAAAACTGTGAGGATTGCTGACCTTTCTTGGGTAAGAAGAACACAGAACAATCTAAGATAGACAAATACCTGAGCTAATGCTGTAGGTAAGTGGTTACCAACTCCTTCATGTCCGTCTCTTGCAATGTTTCTGGGCCTCTGTGCTCATTATTAAATAAAGCTGTAAGGTCACACAACCACTGTCTTTTTCAGCAGCTTTCATTATGACACTTTTTCAAATTTAGCACAAACTAGCACACTTACATTCAAATCCTCATGACATGAAGCTTTTTATTACATCCATTTATTTATTAAGAGAGTATGTACATAGTGTAGGTGCATTTCCATTGTACGTGCATATAGGCCAGAGGACAACTTATGGGAGCTGGTTATCTCTTCACACCATGTGGGCCCTGGTTTGGCAGCAAGCATTTTTTATCCACATTATATTAATGTACAAAATCCTCAAACAATAAATTAAAAAATTACTGCTGTGAAAGCATATAAATTAAGCTCTTGTCTCAAACAGACACATGTTAGAATAAATGCATATCCCTAGCCCAAGATGAAGAGCTACAGGTGGCCAGCGGCTATTAAGAGAGGAAGAATAAGTCTTTTCCAGACTCAAACCCCAATAGCTTATCCAATCAAAGCATTCATACAAACAACAATGAACAGACTTTGTGTGTCTGTGTCTGTGTGTGTGAGAGAGAGACAGAGACAGAGACAGAGACAAAGACAGAGAGACAGAGGCAGAGGCAGAGAGGCAGAGAGAAATAAGAAATGATCCATCTGAGAGTGAGTTAGGGAGACAGTGAAAGAGTTGGACAAGAAGAGGGTCAGCAATGAGGTAAATATTAGTATTCATGTCTGAAACTCTTAAAAACACAAAATTATTATTCCTGGAATAAACACTATTGAAAATTACTTTTTTAGCATATCCTATATATGTGTGTTGTTCAAAGGTAAATATATTAAGACAATTTAATTAGAACACTAATCATTAGATCATTAGAGTCTATATAACAAAGGAAATTTTTGTGTTTTGTTCTTTTTATTTATTTATTTATTTTAAGAAAATCTTGCTGGGATTGCATGCAGTGATGGAGCCACTGCTAAGACTGCTTCACAGATGCTTCGAATCACTCACTCCTCATAAACATATGGGCTCTATTCTTCCGTCACTGTGTGTAATTCCTATTGACACTAATGGGAACTGCGCATGCATATCACTGTAATTTGGCCTCAGACAAACTGAAAATCATCATTGAGATGAGAAGCAAAGCCACCAAACAAAGAAAGGAATTAATTCCTTAAAACTCAGATTCTGCATTCTTTTGTCACAAAAATTCCTGTCATGGTGAGTTAATCTGTAGCGATTTAATAATACAATAAACTATAAAAAATCAAAATACGATATATATTTTATATATCATACAAGATAGGACATATATTGTAAATATACACATAACACACATACACACACACACATTTGTGTGTGTGTGTATGTGTGTGTGTGTGTGTATGTGTGTGTGTGTGTGTGTGTGTGTGTAGAACATAATATCTTCCAGAAGATAACAAATTACCTTTATCTACATTAACTCTGGAAGCTAAGTTTTTTTTAAGTGCAGAACAAGATCCCAGTGCTATGAAAATAGCCAGAAGCTGCTAGTTGGTTATGTTGTGTGTTATATATTTTTAAGGGCCTAAATTCAGATCTCTGCAAATTGCTCATTGTTTCAAATGCCTTTTAATGAGATCATTTTCTCATTATTCAACCTCAGTCTAAACCAGAGACATGTCTCCCTGTTTAAAGTGTATGATTATAGAAAGCATCCACTTAGAGAATCTCAAATTAGAAAGATTCATCGCACTTCTGCATCCACAAACAACTAAGTTTCTGGTTGTGTGCCTCAGCAGTGCCATTCTGGCCAGGTTCCAAGATGCAGGGGGTTGCCTCAGATCTCAGTGGGAAGCGGTCATTATGTGTTTGGGGGAAGCCATTGGACGCTGGCAGGTGAGCCAATTCTATCACCAAGGAGAAAGTAATGCTGGTAAAGTCACCTTGTGACAAGTGTCTCCCTGCTGTGGGTTAACTTCCAGGAAGAAGGTTTGCAGAACACATAGCAGTGCAACCAGGAAATCAAACAAAATAGATTGAGCATAATTTGACACAGTTAAAATAAGAAGTGTCACCGAGGCTGCTGCTGTGAAGTGGGAGTTATGAAGAGCTTCTGCAGAGATTAAACATTTAGTTAGACAATAAAAAGACTTGCTGGTCAAACCAGAGACATTATTCTTAATGTGCAACCTGATGGAAACTAGCCAGTAAGTCTTTCTGACAAGCATGGCTGCCAAGAAGTAGGAACTAGGGCTCATGAGGCAAAAGTGTTCATGTAATTGATAAACCCTAAGCAGAAAGAAATAGCAATAGTACAAAAATATCCATTTTGATGTGATCTTTTAGATTCTTTCTCTAATAAAACTTGGAAAGAAATGACCAGAAAAGGGTGGTGTATTAAAATGTCCACCCCATCCACGTGGATGTTGGAAGGCTGAGCGGTAATGCTCCCACATCATAATTTTCTTACCAAAATACTTTCATTCCATTTCAAACAAAGGAATCATTATCATACTCTCAATTGTCTTAGAATGTTACATGAGGGATACCATGTGCAAAGAGGATGGGAAGTATATGAAGGAGGTGAACTAAATTTATTGACAAAAAATAGTAAAAATATAAAAATAGGTATTTTTGTACATTGACACGTGCTGATATGTGATGTAGTCAAAGCACAGTTAATGTGTTCTTATTTTTAATCTCTGTGCATCTCTCCCACTTTCTAGGCCAAGTAATACACATATGTTTTTATTTATTGGTACCCAGGGGTCTCAATAGGGCATTCCTTCCTGTAGGACACACCTACTTAAGGTAAAGGCTGATCTGTCTTCCTGTGTCCTTGTTTATTTAAATCTAGTTCATCCCAAATTGCTATCAAAAAGAAAACTTTTTAATCAAATAATTTTTCTCTAATGCCTGAAACGTTAGCCTTGTAAATAGTTTTGTAAAAAAAAAAAAAATGCTGTTTTACAAATCTGACCTCTGAATATGCATCAGACCAAATACTCACAGTTTTTCATCTGTTTGTTAAGTCCAAAATATTGCATGCTAAATATTTTTCCATCCTTTGATTTAACTTTGGGGTGGGGAGGAGGTACGGGATGTGGACCAGTCAGAAAGTGGACAAAGGGTGGGGTGTAAGGTTATCAATATATTACTGATCTAATTCCTTCAATACAGAGTATGAATGGCCTTTGAAAGAGCTGAAGCAAATGTTGACATCTTCAGTGGTCATGTCACTTGTTCCTCTGCCAACAGACAAGCTAAATAAAAACATAGACTTTTGCCACATGGTAATGTCCTTAGATACAAACAGAATAACATGATTTTCCTTGACATTCAAAATACCAGTAGCAAAGAAGAAGAAAATAAGCCATACAATAGTCAAGCTAAGAATTATATATACTTATTTGGCCAACCAAAGATGTGCTTTCCCAGATCTTTCTACCTCAATGCATTTGTTCTGTCTCTCTGCTTTCTCCCATACCTAATTATACATTGGTTTTAGACCTCGCTTAGGTTGGACTCCTCTTTGCCTTGAGATTTGAGGTTTATCTTCCAAATTTTCTCAGTACTTGACTATAACTATGAAGTCATACACTATCTAATTTGTATTATTTTATTTATATTTACATATGTATATATATATACATATTTATCCAGTTAGTATACATACTTATGCAAATAAATGCAGTTTTGTAACTCTATGTGAATCTTTCATGCTTGTACATGGACTGTTGAAGTAGAGATTCAGGCTGCTCCAGATAATTGAGACATAGCAAAATGAAACATCCCAAAAATCCCCCTAAGGAAGGAGAGAAGGAGGGGAAGGGGAGGAAAATAACCCTTACCAAAGAGAGTGAGCTGAATTTTTTACTTCACTGCTGCAACTTCTGATTTAATGAATATTACCCATTAAAGAAAGATGGCAGCTTCCTTTTAGACCTTTGAGAAAGTTATATTGCTGCCTATATTTGTCATCTCCCAAGACAAACTTTGAGGTGTGTGTGTGTGTGTGTGTGTATGTGCACATGCATGTGTCTTCATATGCAAAACACCCTTGATTTGAAACATACAGATTTTTGGAATTTATAAAAGGCAAATAAAATTGGCATACAAATAAAATGAGGGTGTTTTTCATTTTTACATGGATAATTAAATCTGGGTTCCCTATTCAATCCATCCTGCACAACACAGACCATCTTCAATATTCTCTACATTTTATAATTGTATGTTATATTTAACATTGATTTATAATTTTATGTTATATTCACTGCTGCTGAGAATGTCACTTTTTATAAGCATATACTATGAATGAAAGAACTTTGTTTGGGGCCATTTCAAATACTGTTGGAAATTCTACCTTAATCTCAGTCCAAAATTCATTTACTGACTATTTTCATAAAAATTAAAATAGCAACTTGAATGCAATATTTAAAATAAAAATTCTAATACAATATAATTTCAAGATATACTATTTTCATACATTCAAAAGAATTATGTCTTCCCTTGCAGTACATGGTAGTCTTGAGCTGCTCAGGCTAGGCATACATTTATAATTCTTGATTCTTCAGCTCTGGAGTGTGTTTTGTATATTTTTCCTTCCAAACAAACTATTTCTAGTTTCATATTCATCTATAAAATTAATCATTTCACAAAGCTTATTCAGTCACTGTGTGCACCTACCACACTCTAGTTCCTCCCCTGCATGTTCTAGATGCAAGAAAAAATAAATCAGACTATGCTGCTAATTTGCTTGCTATTGTGAAGCTCATGTGAATATAGTAAGTTAAATGTAGTAATAATAAATGTAATAGCAAATAATGAATCAGAAAAAGAGAATAAAAACCATGGGGCATATAAGGGTTGACAGGTTTTGAAAATGAAGCAAGCAGACTTGAGGGGTGGAAACAAGGCACCTCAACTACAAGAATGTAGCATGTCAGAAAGGGAGTGATTGGTACAAAGATGGGGAGGCGGTCCATCCATGTTTAACACAGGTCTAGAAAGAAAAAGAAGTTTGCCTAAGAATTTCATGAATTCGTTGTTTCTAATGGCTGAATAGTACTCCATTGTGTAGACATACCACATTTTTTGCATCCACTCTTCTGTTGAGGGATACCTGGGTTCTTTCCAGCATCTGGCAATTATAAATAGGGCTGCTATGAACATAGTAGAGCATGTATCCTTATTACATGGTGGGGAATCCTCTGGGTATATGCCCAGGAGTGGTATAGCAGGATCTTCTGGAAGTGAGGTGCCCAGTTTTCAGAGGAACCGCCAGACTGATTTCCAGAGTGGTTGTACCAATTTGCAACCCCACCAGCAGTGGAGGAGTGTTCCTCTTTCTCCACACCCTCTCCAACACCTGCTGTCTCCTGAATTTTTAATCTTAGCCATTCTGACTGGTGTAAGATGAAATCTTAGTGTTGTTTTGATTTGCATTTGGTAACCCAGACTCAAAAGGTGAATCATGGTATGCACTCACTAATAAGTGGTTATTAACCTAGAAAACTGGAATACCCAAAACATAATCCACACATCAAATGAGATACAAGAAGAAAGGAGGAGCGGTCCCTGGTTCTGGAAAGACTCAGTGAAACAGTATTCGGCAAAACCAGAACGGGGAACTGGGAAGGGGTGGGAGGGAGGACAGGGAATGAGAAGGGGGCTTACGGGACTTTCGGGGAGGGGGGGGGGCTAGAAAAGGGGAAATCATTTGAAATGTAAATAAATTATATCGAATAAAAAAATTTAAAAAAAAAAAGAAAGAAAGAAAGAAAAAGAAGCCTGAATCCACACAGATGAGTGACAGGAAAGCATAGGCAGGAATCTGGGGAGATTTTGTGGAGTATTAGACTCTATGCTCGTCAATATGGGTTTCATTTCAAAATAGAACGGCTCTGCAAAGTGACCATGGAATCTGCGTGGCATAACTTATCGGTCAAAGGAAACTGCACACTACAGAACAGGGCATTTCAGGTGCAGGAAGCCAATTTGAAACCCCATACATTTGAAACCCCATACAGTGATCTAGAGAACAGATCTGGAGACAGACTGACAAGAGCAGTGGAGCACTAAGCCAAATTCAAGAAGCAATCTGAAGGTTAACAGAGTAGAGTGTTTTGGACAATGGGAATGTAAATATCAAAGTTAGGATCGTGTGAAACCATTTCTAAAGACAGGGAGCACCATGAACAATGAAGTGGTGGTAAATATTAAAAATTAGTTCCTTCTCATCATATGGAAAGTGATAGAGAATACTCAGATTCTATATTAAATAGGCAGTGAAATGCAAGTCTAAAATTCAGAGGGGAAGTCAAAGTTAAGCAAAACAAGGTAAGCAAATAATTGCAAATGTTACTGTAGAAGATGGCTTAGCAATTATTAGTGCCTAGATGGGTCAAAAAACAAACTCCATAGAGGGATCTAAGAGGGAGCCCTTCACTCTCATTCACAATACAATCATGCTGTATTTCCTAGTTATTCTCCAAGCTTGACTTCCCTGTTTCTAGTTTATGAAGATCTCCTCCTCTCTCTATTTCCCTAGTATTACAGGTACTGGGAATAGTACAAATGACACATATTGGGTTTTCTTAGCATGACAGTTGACTGACGACTTCAGAAAACTGGGGCTGCTTTAATTATTATAATATATTCTATGTGCATTATGATATAAATAATCCTGGGTATTCTTGCTCAGGATGAATGAATGAATACATATCATTAAAAAAAGATCATTCCCTTTGAGAACTCACCAATGTAAGAAGAATTTGTTAACTGTAGGGTTTTTGTTATTGCTCTTATTGCTGTTTTTGGTTTGTTCAAAACAAGCAAAGAGATATCTTCTGCATCATGAGTTTGGAGAGCCAACAGCATCTCAAGACAAACTATTCATTATTAAAAATAAAGCATAGAAGTAAAAAAATAGATGGAGAAGTAAAAATAATTCTTCTGTAAAGATGTTCTACCATCAATCCTAAATAAAATTTCCTAAAATTCTTGTCAAGAATTTAAATCACACTGTGAGGTTGAATTGCAGACAAAAAAGGGCAACAAAAAAATAAAAACCTTAAAACTATCTCTTAAACACTTAAAAACTTGAAAATGATATGGTCTCCACCCCCAAGTCTTCTGGCTTTTTTTCTGAGATGGTAAAATAGCATGCCTTAAGGTGAAGAACTGGCCATTATTTAGGAGAAGATGAATATGTAAGAATATAGCACGTCCTTTTCTTTTAGCCAGCATGGTGGTGCACACCTGTAACTGCAGCATATGGGAAGCTGAGGCAGGAGGATAATGGGTTTCAGGCCAATCTGGATCACATAGCTAGTTAGTGACCCAGCTGAGCTACATGTGTCCTTGTTTCAAGTACAAAACAAAACCTGCAAATCACTATAGTTGTCCAAGGGCTATAGTAAGTCTAAAATGTGTTCTTATATACCAGTTGATATATAAGCTTTGAAATTTGCTATCAACATTAAATATTTTTAGTGTCAAAAGAAAACTTAATGTTTTAGAAAAATACAAGTGCCAAAATTTGTATATGGTATAACTAAATGGTTTATATTGTTGTAGCATTTTTCTAAGGGAAATCTTTTCATGTAAATTAGGATTTGTGCAGATTTTATCATCCTTTTAGCCAGTTTTAGAACATGTAATGTTAGATAGTCTATAGTGTGTGTGTGTGTGTGTGTGTGTTTGTGTGTGTTGAATGTATATGCACATTCCCATGTGTATGCATGCTGATGACAAAGGAGAATACCAAGTATCCTCGTCTTTCATTGCCTTATTCTCTTGAGATAGGGTCTCTTGTTGACCAACATGGGTTACAGGTACCTGTGACCACACCTGTGGAGATTTGGGAATGCTGGGTCTTTGAACCAAGGTTTCCATGATGCTGCAGCAATGGTATTTCCCACTAAGTCAACTCTCAGACCATGATCACCTTTAATTTGCTTTGACTTGGCAATGAAAAAAAAGAACATTGGAAAAGGGAAGAACAAAAACAGTCCCTTTCAACTTTCCACATGAGCTTTCTTTAACTCTCCTTCATTTTCACCAACCCTGACCTTTAGCTTGCTTCAGCTTCCTGAACTTCTACACTTAGGAAAGAGAAGTTCAAAAATATGAAGAGATACAATAAAATTGAAGTATAAAGGGGATAAATGGAGGCTCCTGAAAAACAAGGACAGTGAAAATAAAGAGAAAGAAGTATTATACTTCCTGCTTTTGAAGTCTTTCCCTGAGGTCTTAGGGAAATGGAAACTATAACGACAGTTACTGGGGTAAATTCAGACAGAAAAAATCATATAGTTTGATATACTCCTCCCCAAGGCTCATGCATTGTTGGCTTGGTTCCCATTGAAGGTTTGTGCTAGTGATAGAGTATTCAAGTGGGGGGACCTCATTGTAGGCACTTGAGTCATTGAGAGCACCTCTCAAATAGGTATTGAAGTATTTCTCGTGAAAATAAGTTGTTATGAAAGTATGTCTAGCCATAAATGGCTGGCTCTTTGTCTTCCTATCTGAGATGTGGTATCTACCTCGCACACAGGCTTGCTCCTGTCATTATGACATCATTTGCCACCAGGAGTCCAGAAAAGGGTCACCTGATCTGAGCTTCTATAGGTGTGAGCAAAATTAAGTTCCTTAGCCTACTCCAGATATTTTCACAGAGTAGCAAACAGTGTAGATGAAATTCTTAGAGAGACCAGTGGTGGCTTCACAAATACATCTTTAGTACAGTAGGATAACCATTCCTCTATTCTTGCCAAATACTATAAAAATAAAGAAAAGAGAGTCTACTGTTTCTTAGATGTCTTCTTCTACCAGCCTTCTTCTAGCCATCCTAGTGACACTTAAAGTCTGCTGCATCTCCCATTCCAAGCCACAGGCCTTCATAAGATTTGAGCAATAGGAAAACAAAGCATCTCTCCTAGACTGTGTGAATCCAACACAAATCCAAGTCATCACAATCCCAAAGAATTTGTGTATTTTGTGCAGCTCTACTGTCAAAGAATGGAAAATATCAGAGCAGGGTCATACCAGCAGACTTACAAATTATGTAATTAAACACTGAATATTAAAAATATCTAAAATATTTTCAGCTTATTGTATCATCAGTAACCATATATAAATTTGTTTTATATGACAACCCAAGGTGTTATACAAAATTATCTTTTTTTTACTTGATAGTTGTAGAAAAATAAGGAAACAATGGAACTTTTCCTTGAGACAGGGTCAAGGGTCTCTCTGGCTAGCATAGAACTCACTATGCTGACTGAGATGACCTCAAACTTGCAGCAATCCCTCTTCCTCTGTCTCCAAAGTGCTATGATTTTATGTATGGAGAGTTTTCAAAATTAGTTATTTGGTAAATTAGAAACATTTTTCATTGGAAGTGAGCTAGGGTTTTAACTAGGTATATTGAAGTCGGTAATCAAGCTAGATATTCAACAGTTTGATCTATAATCTCCTTGTAGGGTTTTATCAGAGCATTTAATAGGTTAATGTGTTGTAAAGGAGATACAATAAAGAGCATTTTGCACATATTTAGTTACCAAACCTGAGTCCCTTGCAGAATCCTAAGCCAGCTGCAAAGCACTACTTCCTGACTCCTCCCTAGGTGGGTCAAATGTGTTTTCTCTCTCACTTGTCCTCATTTGCGCTATTTGCTCTCATGGGTAAACTCCAATTAAAGAAAGCCCCACTAATACTAAAAAACATACATACCTTAAGATTTTTGTTCTAAAATACTGTATCTTTTACCTCTGAAACCTTCTTGGAATAGGAGAAATATATCATGAAGTTTTTATTCTTTTCCCTTAGCAAGACTCATGAATAGCTAGACACCTCATCCTTTATCATTACCTCACTTTTTCTGTGTCTTCTGCAAGAACAGACACTGTGTATTAGCACTTTTCAGTGTGGTTATGAGAGTATGACATATCACATGCAGTAGCCTGCAAGGTGTTGTGGGTTGTAACCTCTTGGGTACTTCCCAGAACTAAGAATCTATGCTCCTACTTGAAATATAACTCATTCTTCATGCATTCTATTCCAAATGTGTTTCATTCTGAGCACATACCAAATACATCAGTACTCAGTTATAGTTTAATTGTCCAGCTCTCCAAATACCCAAAGAAAATAGGAGAAAGCTTTGTGGTAGCTAATTGCAATCATGTTGAAACCCCAAAGTAGAAATTCTACTGATTCGCCATTCCCTTTGTTCTCAGTTCTATACTTTATTGAATCATGACACGTGTGGGTATTCATGAACTTCTAATATCAAGCTTAGACCAGGGATAGATTGTGTGTTTTCTACATTTGTCAGTTCTTTAAATCCAATCTTTCCAAATTCCACAAATGGAAAAGTGGCTACATAGGGACTTAACACATTCCTTTTCTTCTTATCCCACTACCCAAGTGCCTCTTAAAAAGGCTCTTTATGTGGGCCTAATTGGTAATGCACATGCAGATGCATAGTTAGTTGCCCAATCGCCCAAGCAACTGGGTCGCAATGGGTGGAGATGTATTTTTCTTAGACACTCTGCTGGCAAATAACTCCCTGCTTTAGCCTTCGGAAAACAAGCTGTGGTTTGTTTGATGTTTTAGGTTAGGGAGTGGCTGGCAGCATTCTGTGAAAAAGTGAGACTTTCAACACTGTAAGTCATTTGCTGACTTTATTTAACAATATCTAAACCATTTAAACCAACAGTATCATATAGCTTGGCACATTATACCACTACAGATCTTCCGGAAAGGATGAAATGGCCAAATATTTACATGCATTCCGTTTTCTTTACATATTTGTATTTCTACCATTTTGAAAATTAGAATATAAACATTCTGTTTAAAAATCTGTTCTCCCCCACATACTACATATTCAAAGAGCAAACACACTTTCCCTTTAGTATGTGTGTGTGTATATATATAAACATATATAAATATAAATAATTCTAGGTGTCTCTTAGTTTTACACTTTAAATATCTAGGTCTACCTAAATAGCCCAACCCTTTGTTTTTATGATGCAAAAAAATTATAAAATCTGCTGTCCCTATAATTACATTGCCCTTTGCCGTCTCTTAAAAAGAAAAAAGACAAAAGGATACATGTGTGTTGGGGGGGTGTTCAAATTTCCCCCCTGTTTTATTTGCACCCTATTAACAACTGTTACTGGAGCTTTAATTATGCCCCGGTGATTGTGGAGTTGTGGCTGACTTGTGTCATTTTCCTCCCAGGGGATGCCTTATAATTACCAGCATCCATCGTGGCTGCGTGTAAGCTGATGCTTTTTATTACCAGTTCAATAATCACTGCATCCTTGTGAACATCTGCTCTGCAAGCCATGCATCGGGGGGCCCAGCGCCTGTCACTTGATGTGCCCTCACCACGGTGACCTTGGTGCCCTCTCCTTCGCTTTATATCTAATTTGTTTACTAGAGGGTCTGTCCAGAAAGTCTCCCAGGAAGGCAATTAATACACTACATTTGCAAACAAAAGAAAAATTTGCCCTTTCTCTCCTTTCTCTTTTTCCAGGTTATTGTCTTCGTCTTCCATTCTTAATTTCTTCTCCTAGAAGAATGAATTGGTTTGAGACTTCAGGGAAACAAGGTGAATAAGAGCTTATTGGGGAATGATACACCTTCCTCTATGGAAAGCAGATAGACAATTTACTGGTATTTTGTCTCTTGAAAACAAGAGTGTGAGCCACAAGTTATAGCTTATATTGAATACCTCATCATAGTAAGGGAAGGACAATTCCTTTGCCCCATTCTGATTGCATGTTTAGCCTCCTGCCTCATTTTTTTTCTGCTCCTCGGTCCTGCTCTCTGCTCTTTGTTTTCCAGGATAGCTCCTCCTGCTGCAGCCATTTTTCTGCAAGAGTCTTGGTCTCCTTCTGTCTTTTCCTCTTGCTTGCCTGCTTACTCTATAACTCCAGATTAAAACAGATAAAATATCCTGTCTTGGGAACAGCTGTTCTCCTGGCAGTGTCTGTGAGTCACTACTTGTCACTAATAAACCTACTGTGGACACCATTTACTAATCTTTATTAGGTCTAATTTTTTTTGATTTGGTTTCGATACAGGGTTTCTCTGTGTAGCCCTGGCTGTCCTGGAGCTCACTCTGTAGACCAGGCTGGCCTCGAACTCAGAAATCCACCTGCCTCTGCCCCGCAGAGTGCTGGGATTACAGGCATGCGCCACCACCGCCTGGCCTAATTTTTTTAAAAAAAATAAATCTAAAGCTTTAGTTGCAGCAATTTTATAAGTATTTTTGAATTTCTTGTTAAATTTAGATCCCATGAGCAAACCATAAGATTATTTAACATGCACACTTGTTTGTAACATTCATGGTTCAAAATATAGTGATGTCACAGACCACTTCACCATGGTCTGCTGCTAGTGTGTAGGTAGTTCTTGAACCACCTTACCCTCACCAGCTCCTAAACCTCAAAATTGAGAACTAACTTAAGTCAGTTCTGCAGAGGTACAAAAAAGAAGAGGATTATGCCCTTGTTACTAGACTAAGAGAGCACTGAGAAGAAGCCTGAACTTATTTTCTGTACCCAGAGGATTTACCTGGAAATGTACTCAGTTCAGAATATATCTTCTAAAATAGAATATATATTGTTATAATTAATTAAATGTTATATTATTATGTTATTCTATATATTATAATAATGTATGTAATATATATATATATATATATATATATATACACACAAACATGCACATGTGCACGTGCACACACCTAGCCTGAAATGCAATATTCACAGACAGTCAGACAGACAGACCTTGCCACGTCTATCTAAAATTCAAGCTTTAAGGCATTCTGCAAAGAGCATAGGAACTAAATCATACCCTGGGTGACAGGTGAAGTGGGAATTTCTGGTTTTATTGGAGACTCAATTGTGTCATGTGATGTTTTTCTGGAAACTGTCTTATAAGAGGATGTTTTGCTAAAAGAGACATGTGAGAGGATATTTTGCTGTTGAAAGCAGACACATGAGAGGATGTTTGGCTGAGAACAGACCCGTGGTATTTTTCTGGAAGTTGCCTGGTGAAAGGGTGGGTGATGTTTGGCTGGAGTGGATGCTTGAGAGGATATGAGATGTTTAGAAAGACTATAAGTATAACCAAGCAGAGAGAAGACGATGATCTTGGTTCACCTTGCAACTCTTTGCTGTCATCTTTGGGCTCTGCTTGACACTACTCTTCGCTGATGTCACTCTTCAGGTGGTTTGCCTTGCTTCCTTTGCTGATCTTTGCTTGTTCTGTCTTCTTAGAGCATTACTCACAAAAGACATTCGAGTGGTCTTTTCTCTGCTTCTTGCCACTTTAGTGGACTCATGCAGATCAAGGAAGTTACTGATTGATATTTGGTGTTTTACCAGTGGACTGGACTACTAACAATGAAGATTGAAATAGTTCCAAATAGCTCCAAAGAACTATTTCTAAACAGAATCACAATCCCTGTTTTCTATTAACCTTTTCTTCCCCTGTTTGGTGGGTGGTGTGATCAAAGGGATGTTGAAGTGTTGAAGAACCTTAAAGTAGGTTCTGAAAAATCTAAGCCCACAAACAAGGACCCAGAAGAAATAAAACTTGAAAGACCTTTTGTGTCCACTTTTCTTTAGGTATTTCCAAACTACTAGTAAATAAAAATTTGAACATGCTGCTCCAATCTGTAGCTGAAGGCCACATTTAACATGGACTAATAGAGCCATCAGAATCTTGTAACCGAGACCTCACTTAGTCAAAGCGACTTGATTCATGACAAAAATCTAAGAAGTATATAATGGGCATATGGAATGATATCAATATCAAGTTGATGGTGTAAGTCTTGAAGGGCATAGGAAGGGAATGACAGAAGAAGTATAGAGAGGGGGAAAGGGATGGGAAAGGTTGGCAAAACTATTTGAAAAGGAAGGTTATAAAATAGGGAGGGAGGCCAAAGCCACCAAAACCTGAAGTTGAAAAATTAATTCACTACAGAAGAAATAAAAATAATAGTACACTATGAAAGTTACTTTTAAAAATTATGGCTAGAATTCAAAAAGATATTTTAATCTTACTTATTAAATCAACTTATTAAAATAAATTTAAGATAAATATTAAAGATAATTGATTATGAAAATTAAACATCCAGAAATAAAAAAATTACATGAAATAATTGAAATTCAGATGTTACACATTAAACTTTGAACTAATTGCAATTTAAGTGGAAAATAAAGAACTGAGTCCCTTCCTTTGCATATAGCACCAAAGGAAAAAGCATTAAAAATCATGGGGTAACAGACCCATGTATGGAAGTTGATCATGGAGGCTTTTGTCTGTGCCTGATAAAAATTCCAATAATATGTTGGCAAATGGCAAAAAAGTGAAATTGTAAAACATGATTTGTACTTCCTGGTGTGTCTCTACTAATGAAGTACTAGAAACTATCCAAAGGAATGTGACTTTTGGATCCTATTGTGTCGTAGGCTCCTTATTTTTTCTAACTCCTAATGTTTTGAATTATGCTGTATCTCCAATAATGAAATACTAATGTCTTGGTTTTTATTATTCAAATGAAAGTCTGGGGAATTTATGTGTTGTCTTCTCGACAAACAATAAGAATGTGGAAGATGAAAAAAAGAATTAAGGAAAGGGTGGGTGAGACTGGAATGGCTCTTCTGGAATGTGAATGTTTTGCACCCATGAAAGGCTTACTCTGCTATGTAAAGTCAAGATCTCAGAGAATCACCTAGAGTCCATAGTCCCAGATGTGATCAAGCACATCCCATTGTGAATGCTGTCCAGGCTTCCTGGTCAGTCCCTGACCCTTCTTGAACCCTGAGTCATTTTCTGTTTCCTTCTTTGGTCTCATTCTTAGCTTTGCCCTCCTGTCCAAGAATGCTCCGTGTCTATGGCAATCCTCAGAACTTCTTCCTTATAGTGCGCTCCCAGGGCATGCTGTCATCCTGGTTTACCAATCCTAATGCCAAGTAGGGATGAGCATCCTCAGATTATGCAAGGCAATGGTAGATATGAGCAGCACCCACATCAGATTCAAATGCTGGCAAAGCTAGTCTCACTGAAAGGTCTGATGGGAAACCTCTCATGAGGAGATGAAGGGAACAGCTGGGACTTGAATCCTCCTCGACATGGTACTATGTAGGAACTGGTTTCAGTAGAAACTACCCATGTTATAGGATCTTGGATTCAAAGAAGATAAGATACTCTTAACGGAAGGAAGAACTCCCTACATAATTTATGTGACTTAGATCAAAATGAAAAGATAGGATTTTTGGATAAAAAAAAATTACTAAAACTTCTGAGAGGGTAATACTGACCATAGGTAGGCCAACAAGGGTAGCTCTAGATGTACTATCTAACATGACTTACCAGACCAGTCACTGCAGGACCAATCATCACAGTGACACACACCAGAAGGATCATGAAAAGAAAACTTCATCCTGCAGTTTTTAGAATGTCCCAAAGTGCATCACTTACTATGGTGTAAGCAGGTAAAAGAAAAATATTTTAAGAGTGAGCTTCTATTTTCATAGTTATGTAGAACATTAAGCCAGTGTGGATCAGAGAGCCAATGAGGCAAGAAATTGATACCTTGATGCGAAGCAAAGGTCAATGGAATGGAATTAGACCACCACCCCATGTAGGATCCAAACTCATAAGGTTTATGTCACTAACATTTATTTTACTACATAACTTTTGCTAAGAAAATGGCAATCAAAGCTTAATTTCCATTGATAAGTCACCAGAGTACAACTTAGGTTCTAAGACATAGTTCTCATGGCAAGAAGAAATCCAGCCTCACACATGTTCCATTGTGTTCATAGCAGCCTTATTTATAATAGCCAGAAGCTGGAAAGAACCCAGATGCCCCTCAAAGGAGGAATGGATACAGAAAATGTGGTATATTTACACAATGGAATACTATTCAGCAATTAGAAACAATGAATTCACAAAATGTTTAGGCAAATGGTTTGATCTGGAAAATATCATCCTAAGTGAGGTAACCCAGTCACAAAAGAACACACATGGAATGCAATCTCTGATAAGTGGATATTAATTAGCCCAGAAGCTCTGAATACCCAAGGCACAAATCGCATAACAAATGACTCCCATGAAGAAGTATGGAGAGGGTCCTGATCCTGGAAAGGATTGATCTAGCATGGGAAGGGAATATAGGGACAGAGAAAAAGGAGGGAGGTGATTGGAGAAGGGATGGAGAGAAGAAGGTTTATGGGACATATGGGGAGGGGGGATCCGGGAAAGAGGAAATCATTTGGAATGTAAACAAAGAATATAGAAAATAAAAATATTAAAAAAATCAAGCTCAATTGTCTATTTATCTGATCCAATAAGCTTCTTCTGGCTGCCAAGCTCTCTGTCAGTTTAATAGCTTGCACCCATTCCAAAAGTATGCTTATATCTCCCACAGTCTTTCATTCATTTTTCCATTCCAAAGCAAAAAAATCTGTAAGCATTGAATCATTTTTCTGTGTGGTTTGTTGACTGAAAATAAACATTAAGATATGTTTGACAGACAAACCCATTCAGTCTGTTCCTGGTCTGGGCATATTTCTGGCCTCTGGCTTTATTATCTGAAGGAAAAGTGAATGAAATTGATTGACAAATATGGCAATGAAACCCCCACTGCATTAGACCCAGAATTCATGCTTTTACAAATGTGACACACAGAGCAAGGATTCACCACGGGTTTGATTGTACTGAGTCTGAAAGGATACTGGACTAACTGCAGAGCACGGTGGTCCCCTTTCCTATGGTGCTTGAGATGTACAACCCGTGGAAGAGAGGCTATCATCAAAGGTTCAGATGCCCTACACAGCACTCAAACTTTCTAGACACGTGGAGAATGCCACCATCACAGAATTTCTGCCCTGGGAATATGCGTCATGTAATACTGTTTACAATGATAATGAAGGAATAGAGATGGCAAGCATATGTATCAGCCTTCATACTCTTTCTGCTTCATGTTTATCCATGTCAATTTTGTACATCAGAAGCACCTTATTCTGTAGACTCTGAGTACCACGAATACAGAACAGTCTTACCTGTTTTGCCTTGCTATGTTTGCTTACACTCAAATGGTGTTATTGAGGGGTGCTACACAAAGTCCTCTATATTTCATCTCAGAATGATACATCCATGAAGATAGATATTTCAATGTTTTGCTTGCTGCTGTTTTACTCCATCATATTCCATAATAATAATTCAGAATACTCTTCATAAACTCTAGAGGCTGAGGAAATTGCTCAGTTCACAAAGCACTCACCCTGTAAGCATATGGAATCCCAGGAACCATGTGAAAAAGTTAGGCAGGGCAGCACACATGTGCTACCAACACTGGGGAAGCAGAAACTGCCAGATGCTTAGAGACTGATGGTCAGGCAGTCTCACCTAACTGTTGCTCTCCAGAGTCATTGAGAGACCTTATCTCAAAACATAAAGAGCAAACAAGAGGATACCCACCATTGACCTCTGGTCATAGCATCCACACAGATTCACCTGTCATGCATGTACATGTGTATGCACACACAAACCACTCTGTTTCCACAGTGGCAGGATAGGATGGCCAGCCAGTCCTCTTCCTTCCCTTAGAATATAATCTTGATCTCTGTATTATTCATTTCATTGTTTCACTGAAGGGCCTTACAAAAGAAACTTAAAATATTTTCTTTTTTTGACTCACAGTTCTGGGGTATAATCTTTTATAGCTGAAACATCCTTGGGGCAGGAGATTGAGGTAGTTGGTCACATTGCACCTGCAGTCACGAAGCCAATGGACATGAATCTTTTTGGTCAGCTTGCTGTCCCTTTTCTATACATCCTGATACACCATAAAATAATGCTGGCCACTCTCAAAGTGGGTCTTTTTACCTTCCTTATCACAATTTAGAAAATCTCTCAAAGACATGCACAGATTCATGTCCATGGTGATTCTAAGCCCTATCAAACAGATAATATTAGCTACAATAATCTCCAACTTTTCAGTATTCATATGGTAATTTCATGAGCCCCTTTAGTGAAAATGGTTGTTTAGCCTAAGAGCAAGCATCCTCTCTTAAAGATATCCCATTAGGTTACAAAAGTTAATAATGTGCTTATGTCATGGTAGTTAGTGGCCATTCAAACATTCAATATTTTAGTACATATATATTTTTATTTTCAGTAGCAGGAAGTTGCTTTATTCTTTCCAAATAAAATCACCTCGTCTCAAAAATTCAGTACTCAAGTCCTCTGGAATTTCAGCAAGGTAAATAACTCAAGAGAATTACAAGTACCTATATCACTGAACATCTTAGCACCAGATCTTAGGGATGCAAACTTACTCTGAAGGGCTGTTCAAAGAATGATTGACATCATTAAAATACAAGTAAAATAAACTCATTACTACATCCTGCTATTGATGTTTACACATTAACTTGTTCAAAGTTCCATGAACTCTAAAGATTATTTTGTAATGAGAACTTGTCATTTTGAGAGTCTTAGTAGGAACTCCATAATGAAGACACAAGCAATCAGTCTTCATCTTCATTGTGCATCATCTATACATGCTCCAAGTACACCAGAGACATCAATACTTTTGGACCTTGAGAAGCTAGCTGTCACCTAATTGTTTTGGTCATTGAGCATAGCCTCTATCTGCATTGTAGGGTTTATCTGCTTTATCTGCTTGTGTGTACAGTGAGTAATAAACATCACAGGGTGTCTTAGTTAAGGTTTTGTTGCTGTGATGAGACACTATGACCATATTATTGAGGCTGGCTTACATTTCCAGAGGTTTAGTCCATTACTGTCATAGTGAGAAACATGGCAGGCAGATATGGTGATGTGGTGATGCACAGACAGCAAGGAGAGTCTGTATGCCACACTGGGCATAGCTTGAGCCTAAGAGACCTCAAAGCTCACCCTCACAGTGACACCAAGACATACAAAAGGACCACATATACTTTAACAAGGACACACTTCCTAATAATGCCATTCCCTATGAACCAATCATTCAAGCAAATGGTAGCCATTCTTATCCAAATTACCACACTGGGATAAAGATAATTTTCAATTTAAAAAGTATAAATTCTGTGGCTGGTCTAGAAATATAATTCTATAGTAGAATGCTTGTGTAGAATCCTGGAATATTAAGTACTGAGTCCAATTTCTAGCATGGAAGAAAAGAAGGAAGAGAGAGATAGACAGAGACAGGGAGAGACAGACAGAAAAAGACAGAGAGACACAGTGACACAGAGACACAGAGACAGACATGGAGAATATGGACTATTAATGGCAGGTCCACCTAGCCAGGCGTGGGAGGTGGAGAATGGTATTTCTTTTCTCCCATTCTCATTATTTTTACTTCAGCTCATGAATACGTAGATGAGTTTGTGGTCTTCTTTCCAAATCAATGAAAGGGTTTTCAAGTTAGAAGGGTAATTTAAATTTACTGTCCATATATCCATGTCACTTCTGCCCTCCTCTAAACCTGATATATATGATTATTTTGGAATGCTTCAAGTTTAAAGCCTGTGTCTGCATGATGAATATGCAGGCCTTCATATCAAATACCCCGATTAATGATAATGTGATCATTTGTCAATGTTAAGTTATCAATGTTCACAGAAGGCCAAGCAAGCTACTCCCCACCCACAACTCCAATCAGAGCTAGCTGGGTCTCCACCCACAAGGAAAACATTAGCCCTTTAACACAGTATGTCATATCACCTGCTGACAGACTCAAAGCAGTAAGACAAATAGTGTATCTGTCTGTGCTTAGAAATGGCTGTACTAAAAACAGATCCAATATTTCTCGGTTTGGAGAGGAATGTTCCTGGGCAGAATTTTAATTAATAAAACATTATTTTTAAAACTCTAAAACACTAATATAGTTTCAAAAGTACCTTTTTTTCTTTACAATGTAAATTTGAGCCAAAGCAATTAATACAATAGGCAGAGTCTGCCTTTTCCTTTCTATGTCTGGAATCTAGAAAAGATAACAACACAGCATGGTTATACACACTCTAGTAACTGGACTAGTATGGGAATAAAACTCTTCACATTTTGTTTCTTGCTAGAGAATATAAATTTGCCAGATCATCACTAATTCTTCACAAATAACCTATGTTTTATGACAGTAAATACTATTGAAGTAATGATTTTATTAAAGGCCTCTGAAATATGTGACAATAATATTCAAGTGTTAGTCAAATACATGAATGAAAATGGTTCTGGTTCAACATATACGGAAATAGAAAATTGGGTTCTTCTCACTGAGCTTCATTCTCCTCATCTGCAGAGTGCTTTGAATAGAACCTAACATAAAAATTTGTGTATTAACATTCATGAAATTTGCTAAGGGTAGAGCTTAAAACTGGCAAACACCCTGGGTTATAATTCTGAATAGCCCGTGTCAGAAGCTGAAGGATTACATCGCTGAGAATAAAAATTATTTAAAGTTGAATTCCAATTGTCTTTGATAAAATGGCATTTTAGTACCAATCTAGTCTTATAAATATACTAAATATTCAAATTATACCATCCAGTCATAATTATACACTTAGCACTGAAATATGTATATAAATGTGAATAGAATGAATCCTTAGCTTTATGAATTGTGGGGAGAGAAAGGCTATTGAGTAAACATCACTTAGGCAAACTTACATAACTTTTAGGTTTAAATTACTTTTCATGGATTTTTCTAGGATAGCTTGACAAGGAATTCAATTGAAAATCAGAGTTAAGAGTGAGAGATTTAGGAACACTCAGTTCTAAATGAAATGTCTTCATCTAATAGGGAGCTTTGTGGAGAGGAGACAGAAATATTATAAGAGACAGAGGGGGTGGAGGGCTCCAAGGAAACAGTGTTTTCCAGACACAACAGGGCTGATGGTGTCTGTATGAATATACAGAGACCATGGTTGTATGCACAGGGCTGCACAAGTGGAAGTCAGATAGGCTCTTAGTGCTGAGAGGGGAAGTGCATATAGGACTCCTACCTGTAATCATGAAGCTATCTGCAATTATACCCACTTGCAAAGGAAAACTTAACCTTCTCCATGAGAGTCTTACTGGTATATTAACCAACACACATAAGGGGAGGCCCAGAAACAGGCTTCAGATTCCCTGCAAATGGGATTACAGGTAATAGTGATCCTCCGACATGACTTATGGAACCAAGAGAGATTCTTGTATTTGTTTTTCTTTTGTATTTTTGTTTGCTTGCTTGTTTGTTTGCTTGCTTGCTTGCTTGGGTTTTTGTTTCCCTGTTTTTTTTTTCTTTAAATGTAGAGATGAGTGGATGCAAAAAATGTGGTATATCTACACAATGGAGTACTATTCAGCCATTAGAAATAATGAATTCATGCAATTCTTAGGCAAATGGCTGGAGCTAGAGAACATCATACAAAGTGAGGTAACCCAGACTCAAAGGGTGAATCATGGTATGCACTCACTAATAAGTGGATATTAACCTAGAAAACTGGAATACCCAAAACATAATCCACACATCAAATGAGGTACAAGAAAAAAGGAGGAGTGGCCCCTTGTTCTGGAAAGACTCAGTGAAGCAGTATTTGGCAAAACCAGAACGGGGAAGTGGGAAGGGGTGGGTGGGAGGACAGGGGAAGAGAAGGGGTCTTACGAAACTTTCGGGGAGTGGGGGGCTAGAAAAGGGAAAATCATTTGAAATGTAAATAAAAAATCATATCGAATAAAAAAAGAATGGATTTGGGTGGGAAAGAACATGATCAGAATATATTGTATGAAAAAAATTTATAAATAAAAATCAGAGAAGATATATTCGAGTTAAGGGTGGTGTCTTCATCCTTAGCAGTCAACTTCATCATCTTAGCCATTGCATCCACTCCATTGTTTATCTGCCGTCATCCCTTGTCTTTATCAGAGAGTATTTTAGATCATCACAATGTTGGCAATGAACTGTACTGACCTACTGACATACATTTGAGGTGTATAGAATATACTTTGCCCAATTGTCATTGTCTGGGTTTTTACAAAGCAGAATAATTAGCTCTGTGATAGCCCTTTTTTTTTTTTTTTTTTTTTTTTTTTTTTTTTTTTTTTTTTTTTTTAGTCATCTGTATCTTCTAATAAAAATTGGGTTAATAAAGTCTTTAAGAAATTGGGCTTTAAAGGCATTGTAGTGTAGTGTCAAATCCCAAGTCCCTTCTTACTATCATCTTATCCATGGCTTAGACACACTATACACTACTTTATAGCTCCTTCATGTCATAATGAATCCAGAAAGTTAATATTTATCTGAAGGGCTGTTACAAAAACTGAGTTCATCTGGCACCCTAAAGATTACCACACAAAAGTTATTAAGTAAAGGCTAGCTATCAGTAAGTGGTCCTTCATTTTTAGCAGAAGGTGCTTTGGGGCACTGCAAAACAGTCTTGTGCTTTCATTAGTGCTTCTTCTTTTAAAAACGTATGTATCTAAAGTTGTATTTTTTAATATTTACTTAAAATGAAGTCTTAAAAGTTTAAGAGATTTACCATGACTATAATTTTCCAAATAGTGCCCATAGAACATTGAAATATTAGTAGACTAATTATACATGGATACTTGTTTTAATTTGTTGTTTTTTAAGTAATTGATGCTATCCTCAGCACATCATATACATGATGTTTAATGTGGTAAGCGAAAGTGATATGCTTATATCTCATTCTTTGCCTTTATAATTAACTGCCAGCCATTGGGACCACTAATTTCTTTAATTGTGGAGGGTTAAGAGATGAGGGAAAGGGCAATATTTGCTTCTAGAATGTTCCCCCTGTCATTTTTGCAATCACTGCTATGTTTAGAAATGCATAATGGATATAGAAAATGGAAATAACCTCCTGAGAGCTCTCAAAACAAACAGTTAGCATATCTGGTTTTTAAAACTCTTTGTAACCATAAGAAAACATTTGAAGCATCTTTACAAGGTCTAAGATGCAATGTTTAGAACTAACAAACTAGACACCAGGGTAAAGTCTAACCATCGAGAACCTGTGTGTGACTTATGAAATCCCTATAATGTTAGGATCACCATCCGCATAACTGTCATGAAATTTCCCAGAGAGTGTCATTCAGAACCGGCTTAGAGTTTTTATGGTCTTCAGAAGGTTCGTGAAGTATCATCACACACAAAGTCTTTTTTGTTATCTGGGGGCAAACACTACCTTTCTTACTTTTCATCCAAGCACAAGCCAGGTCTCTTTTGATGCTTAGCATGAGGCATTCTAACTCAGTCTTCACAGCTTTCAGAGTCTCCAGTAACTTCTCAGGACAGGATCTGTGACTTAGTACTTTGGTTGTGAGGCCAGGGTGCCATGGGACCTGGGGAAGCAGACCTGGAGAAAGAGTAGGCTCAAGGCATGCCTAAACCAAGGAAATCTTGTCCTAATATCTTCAGGAGTAGGCTCATTTTCCCACTGTCCTGTGCCTAACCTGGTAAAGACACCTTTGCCTCACCAGAGGAGGTCACATAAGCCAGTAGCCAGATTAAACATCTTTCTCCTTAAAAGGTCATGTCCAGCAGCATCTGGAATTCTTCCTCCTGCAAATGAAGCATCCCAGCACCATGGCCACTGCCAATGACACACATTTACTACCTAAAAGTTTAAATAGTCTTTGTTCTCCCCAAATAAACTAAACCATTTCTCCTTGCCCACACACTTACTATCCTCACTAGCAACCAAGATTCCCTTGCCTGGCTAAGCTTCCCTTCCTCCAGTCCAGCCCTTTGTGAAATGGGCCTGACCACTCCAGGGAGAAGTAGACCTGTGGTAGCATTTAGTGACCAAGTTTTATACGCAGAGGACATCTAAGCTATATTACATCTCATAATCTTCCAGTTCACTTCTACTCCATAATCTTATGTGCATCCCCCACCCCGAGGTGCAGAATCCATTTCTGATATTTTTAGTTTCAACCACAAAAAAATGACATGACCTGCTCCTCCTTACAGACCTAAAATCTTTTCCAAAATTATAAGAAGGCTCTGTAAGAAAACCTATTCTCTACAGAGGACCAGGACCTATACTACTTCTTGGTAATGCCAACTTTACATTTAAGTGCAAAATTCTCAGAGGTAACATACAACATGTACTTCTTCCTTAGAAGAAATAAACAAGAAGTTCATTAGTAAGGAGACTCTAACTTCTGCAGAAAAAAAGGAGGAATTTTTAAAGAGCAGCTACATCTACAATGAAAAATTATAATGTCACACTCACCTTGCAACATCATTTTACATTACATTTGTCTTCCATCTCCAAGATAAAAAAAATATGTGATAAGTTAAGTCTGGTGCTGAGGAATAGAGCATATTCCTTGTATTCAATGCACACACACACACACACACACACACAGAGAGAGAGAGAGAGAGAGAGAGAGAGACAGACAGACAGACAGACACACACACACACATGCACATGAACACACACAGGCATGCAAAACACACACACATGCACACACACATGCATTCAGCACATACATGCACACAAACACACAGGCATGCAGCACACACACATAGGCATGAAGCACACACATTAAAAACCCAAAGCAACTGAAACTTATGAAACTATCCATTTACAATGCATGAAATAAAGTTTCAAATGAACTGGTAATTTTCACTATTTTTATGGGCAGAGGTTCACATAATGATTGCCTTCTCCAAAACTAAAGTATATTGAAACCTGTAAATAAATTTTTAATTTTTTATGTCAATCCATTCTTTTTCTCCATTGTAGTATTATGTTAAAAGAAACCCGGACATTGTCTCTAATGAGGACAAAGTATAGCTCATCTCTGCTACTCACACAGGCTTTCTCACTCTGTCCTTCACTCCAAAGCCATCATCATTTATAATGGACTTTTGTTTAAATTTCATGTACACATTGTCATGTTTGTCAGAAGAGACTGAACAAACTGCTCCTGAGCCACAAGGCAAGCTTTAAACAAATTACTACAGGATTTTATATTTGAATTTATAAGAAATTGTCAGTCCCTTCTTTTCTCAAGGGTTCCTTTTGCCTAATGCCAGACTCCAAAACACTTCAAAGCCAAGTCTTCACCAAATAGCCTCAGTGCATGAGTGACTCAGCACAACTTGACTGTCAAACAAGAGAGACCACTGTAGCATTAGCTTTCCTTTTACTATGGCTCATAGCTGAAGAAGTTTTAAAAAAAAATGCTGTAAGAGACAAATAAATGTAAGAAAAACTAACAATGTAGCTCCCTAGTTGTGGTGCTTTGAATATACTTGGCCCAACAAATGGCACTATTAGGAGGTGTGACCTTGTTGGAGTAGGCGTGACCTTGATGGAGGAAGTGTGTCACTGTGGGGATAGGCTTTGAGATTCTTCTCCTAGCCACATGGGAGACAGTGTGCTTTATGACTTCCTTTGGATGAAGATGTAGAACTTTCTACATGGTTCCTCTAGCACAATGCCTGCTTAGATGCTTCCTTGTTTCCTGTCATGATGATAATAGACTAAACTTCTGAACCTGTAAATGAGCTGCAATTAAATGTTGTCCTTTATAAGAGTGACCTTGCTCATGGTGTCTCTTCACAACATGAAAACACTAAGACAAAAGTTGATAACAGGGAATGGAGTATTGCTTTGATAGGCCTGACCATGGTTTTGTTTGGAGGAATGTGGATTTGGGGACTTTGGAAAGTAGTGAACTGCTTTAAGTGGGGCTTAATGGGCTATCCTCATAAGAATATGGATGGCAATGATTCTGAAGGTGATTTGAACTGTGCAGACCTGGTGCAAAAGGTTTCATTGGAGAAGAATTTCAGTATGTGGATTAGAGACTGTTTTGTGGTATTTTGGTGAAGAATGCAGCTGATTTTACCCTTGCCTGAAGAGTCTGCCTGAGACTAAGGTAAAGAGATTTATATTAATTGCAGTAACAAAGGAAGTCTCAAAGCCCATCACCACAGTGACACACTTCCTCCAACAAGGCCACACCTCCTAATAGTGCCACTCCCTGGGCCAAGCACATTCCAAGTACTACTCCAGTTCTTCATAGA
Source organism: Apodemus sylvaticus (assembly GCF_947179515.1). Lineage (NCBI taxonomy): Eukaryota > Metazoa > Chordata > Mammalia > Rodentia > Muridae > Apodemus > Apodemus sylvaticus. The sequence goes on along the minus strand of NC_067476.1, from coordinate 97,322,897 downwards.
TTTGCTTATGAATTTCGCTGATCCTCAGAGACCACATCAGGTGTGAAGTCTGGCCACAAAAGAGAAAGTTGAGCTCAGAAGCCCACTGTGCTTTCCCCATACGGTCGTGTTACAAGTGGTCACAGATTTTCTCTGCCACTGTGAACACATACCCTGTTCTTAATTCCTGACTTAATTGTGCCCTGTTAATTCTATTCACTGTATCCACAAGGCTACTCTATGTTGGCCATGGTCTGGTGCCATGCTGATTTCCAACTGGGTCATCAAAATTCTTCTGATAATCAAAGCAGTTGACGATTCAGCCTCTCTTTCTTCTCTCTAAGTCTCTTTGTCATTATCCACACTCATGCTATTGGTTATAGGTGTAATTCCTGCTCCTTAAACTAGTCCCAGCCATCTGCAAATATCTCTGTTCTTCTTCAGTCTAAACTTTGACCATGTCAACACACATTAAGAAGGCTTTCATAACAAATAAACTCTCCCTTCATTCTTTAGTCTCTTTTCTATCAAACTTTTGTTTGTTGCTTTAAGAAGTTTTACACAATTTAGAAACTTACTCTATGCAAGCACAGAACTATGGATACTCTTGAAGTCAGTGGGTGAATGTAAATCTTTTCTTATTCCATAATTATATCCATTCAATATCTCATTAACCAATACTCATTAGTCTGTTGATGTGTTTTCTATAAATGGCCACATAGGCTGTTGGTCCTTTCTTCACATATACCTTCTATCTGCTCCACCCCAGCTTCTTCACCATGCTCTACTGCCCAACTTCTGCAGACCATACTAACCTGGCTTTCATGCTAAGCCGAATGTCAGTGACAGATTGAGTGCCACAGAACATTTCCATGACACCAAAACCAAAACTTTGCCAATATCCTTCTTTCCTTAAGGATATTCTCAGACATTTTAGTCTTAGAACTACATTAAAACACCAAAATCAACCCATTAGTAATAACAAAATCTGGTCATATGTATATCTCTTCCACCATTCACAATGTTAGCAATTAAAACTGAGAAGTTGATTAAAATAAGTACCTATGGATTCATTTAAATTCTACAAATAAAATTATAACTTATTTTAATTAGTTATAATCCCCTCAAACGGTAGAAAGAGTGGTGTTTCTTGAATAATTTTGACTAGCTTTATAATAAAGGTAGTTACTTACTCTACATCCAGCTTCTTCTAATATATCATTTATGTTTATATGAGGAGGAAATCTAGCATCACATAGATGTTTACATAGAAGTGGAAAGAGTCCTGGTATAGCCCTTATAGCCAATCAGACTATTCCATGATAACATATCCAAACTCTACTAACAAATTGGGGTAGTATAGAAACTGGAGCCTATCACGAACCATTCCTCTTCTGTTAATGTCTCTTCTATGGATTTCCAATCCACTATTTTGTAATATTATAATCTGGCAATATAAATATGAACGATGTTTTAGTGGGTTATATGCACTCTCAAGAGGTGTTGCATCTCAGGACATAATGTTCAAAGTTTACCTATGACTATGACACCACCAATCTTATGAATCATAAAGCTACTATCTTAATTAAAGTGATTGAGAATTTTCCAAAATCACACAGCAATTACATAAACTCTCTTATCTGAGATTGCCATTGTACTGTGCCATGAAGTAGAAATTCTTGCCCATATTTCCCCCAAACTACTAAAAATGCACTCACGGATTAGCACATATGAAAATTAAAAACTGCTTTCTTGCTTCACAAAAGGACAGTGTTAAAGGAAGCATATTTTTTACTGAGAATATATGGAAGTGACAAACAAAGAAATTACAAACTCAGTGTGGTTCCATTACCCCAATTCCTGCTATGGCATTTGTACCCAGCAAAGAATGTGTGTGTGTGTTTGTGTGTGTGTGTGTGTGTGTGTGTGTGTGTGTGTATGTACCATCAGAGCAAATAGTAGCACAAAAAACCTAATGAAATTCACATTTTTTCAAATATGAGGCTATTTAGTCTATTTTCTGAAATAGTGAGTTGAACTACTTAATTTGATAGTACACACATACTAAACACCACCACAAACACCACTATCATCTTTATGACCATCATCTTCCTTGGGTAATAGGCAGATGCTAGGATATCTATGAACTTCATAGCTAAATTTGAAACAAAACACCAAGTTCAGCAAGCACATTCTATCCAGAAACCTTATCCTGTGTAAGAGAAATATCTGACTATTGCTGACTTTGTGAGCAACAATATTATAGAAATGCTTCCCCTTATACAAGAACCATGCAAAGGTTTCCATGAATGCCAGGTCCCTGAGCCTCAGGTGAGAGCCACTGCATGGATACTGTTGTAGGATAATTATCTTAGTATTTGTTTGTGAATTCCAAATTTTGAGAAGGATGGTGGCTGAAAGTTATTGGCATAGCAAATTAAAGGATGCCACTAGTGAAAGGAAAGGTAGACATGTAAAGCCTAATTAATCTCATTTTAGAGGTGGGACTCTTATGTTCCTAACAAGTCACCAATTTGGTAAACACAAATGATAAGTGAGCATAAAAAGTATGATTTCCTGAAGTGTTCACCAATATTTACAAATATCTGACTTAATGCAGATACCTTTTAACACTCTTTTTAGTTATTGCAAAACAAGAGTCATTATGACAACTTCAGAAGACAATATAGTAATATTTACTATATTATAGCACAGTGCTAGGCCCTTAGTAAATATTAACTAAAAACAAATACATGGTTTTCTACCCAAGAAATGTCTTCTTCAATGTAGTATATAGCACAATTTTTACAAAGACATAGAGACAGAGAGAGACAGAGACAGAGAGAGAGAGAGAGAGAGAGAGAGAGAGAGAGAGAGAGAGAGAGAGAGATCCCAGAGATCCCAGGCAATAAACAGAAATACAGACTCTAATTCACTGCCATCAATGGTCTTGGATGCAAAATATAAAGAAATACGTATTGTAGCAACAACTTGCAAGTATTATTGATCTGAGTCTGACTTGGAACACAGGTTACCTTGAATCTGGCACAAAAACTTAAGATTTATGCTTATGTGACTGTGCAATGAATCATAAAGGTTTCATTTGTAAAGACCCTTGAGGTCTTAGGAGTCGGATGCTTTGCAGAATCTTGGTGTCTTTGGGTAGTTATTGATTTCTATTAATTAGTACTGCGATGCATAGAGTATTTGCTTCTGTAAATGGATGTCATTTCTTTTTTAATGTTTTTTCCACTTTTTTTATTCGATATATTTTTTATTTACATTTCAAATGATTTCCCCCTTTCTAGCCCCCCACTCCCCGAAAGTCCCATAAGCCCTCTTCTCTCCCCCTGTCCTCCCACCCACCCCTTCCCACTTCCCCGTTCTGGTTTTGCCAAATACTGCTTCACTGAGTCTTTCCAGAACAAGGGGCCACTCCTCCTTTTTTCTTGTACCTCATTTGATGTGTGGATTATGTTTTGGGTATTCCAGTTTTCTAGGTTAATAACCACTTATTAGTGAGTGCATACCATGATTCACCTTTTGAGTCTGGGTTACCTCACTTAATATGATGTTCTCTATCTCCATCCATTTGCCTAATAATTTCATGAATTCATTGTTTCTAATGGCTGAATAGTACTCCATTGTGTAGATATACCACATTTTTTGCATCCACTCTTCTGTTGAGGGATACCTGGGTTCTTTCTAACATGTAAATGAGATTATTGCCACAAACTTTTTTCTGAAGGGCAGTAAAAAACAAAAAACTAAAAACAAAAAATAATTGCTCTGTGTTAACTCTCTTTTTGTACCTTTCAATGAACCCATCTCTACTGCCCTTAAGCAGACTTCAATTTTTTTGACACAATTAAACCAAAACATGCCACAAAAGTGATCACAGAGACAAATAAGCAACAAAACAAGCATCAACCCTTTCTTACAATAAGTATAACAGTTTGAAGCAAATTTCTTCCTCTTAGCATTGATACTTCTGAAGCATACATACCAGTAAAATGGTAGATCCTGGCCATGAAGTTAGAATTCTAAGAACTTGTTAAATAGAAACTGCTTCCATAGAGGGTTGTATCTGATTTTACATGGAGTTTTTGCCTCTGACACTCTAGATTTTAAGCCTGTAGCAAGCAGGGTTGGTGTTCTAGTAAACAATTCCAGACCCTAATTTGGCTTACTTATTAGTAGTTGGTTCTCAAAAACAGACAGTAAAAAGTTTATGCAATAATTCAAAAAGGTAAGTGGCAAGAAATATAAACCAAGAGCACATAGTAGGGAGAAGAAATGTTATGCTATCAAATATGATGCAAAGGGCTTTAATTACAGTTCTCTGTTTATGCTAAGGACAGGAACAAAGCCATGTCCCTCTGCACCAGAGCAGACTGCCTATAGAAAAGCCATAATGATCATGGTGGAAGGCTTATAGCCATAAATTAGAAAGTTTGTACTTTTATAAGGCCAATACCTGCAAATGTTGTGATCAGCAAATTAGATCAGAAAGCAAAAGGTTAGAGAAATAAAACCAAATGTTAAGGCTATAGGGTCTGTAGTCTATGGAACCTGAAGAACTATAAATATGGAGTGTTCAAAGCAATTAGTGTATGATTACAAATGCAAACAGAAGATCATGGAACAACATAGCTGATGATGGATAATGGAATAACAGGGAAGAGACAACAGATACTCCAAGGAAAAGATGGAAAGGAACGTAATGAAGTAGGGAGAACAGCATAGCCACTTTCCCCGTAGCTCCTGGAGACTGCTCCCACATTCCCCTTTTTTAAGGAATCAGTCCTCCATATGTGAATATTATACCTTTCAGGCATAATGCACTTTATCAATGAGACTGTAGCACAGCTGTCTGAGATCCATAATTGATCTATGTTTCTAATGTAATGTGCACAGTTATTTAAGTTTAGTCTCCCTGTTTAGCATAAACTATTTTACATGACACTTGATTTCTTTTGCAAACATCATTTTCTCAAGGCAACGACGTGATTCAAAGGTGGAACTTCTCATATGACATCGGTGTTTTATGGGGTTGGATATTGTTTGTTCTTGCTTCTGTTTGTTTGTGTTAGCATCACTCTCAGGCTTTTTGTAGAGTAAACACTTTTTGTGTTCTTTAGAGTGCCTACACTTCGAGGTTTCATGATTTCTGACAGTTTTGCACTTTAACTCTCCATGAGGTGTCAAGGCAGGCAGAAGAGGATTAATCTTGGACTGCCCTGTTTGGCTTGGTGACAGTTTGATGAATTCACAGGAAAGTTTAGATCATTAATTAGCCTATTTTTTTATTTTGTGTATTTTCCTTATTAATCTTGTTTTTATGTTCCTTTCATCCACCTATAAATAAACATTGGTTCTGTCAACATAGACACTGGTCTTTGGTGTGCTTACTGTCTACCTTGCTTTAACTGTGGGTGTTTCTTGGGTTTCTTGATGTTTGTTCAAATAGATTCACTCTCAATCATAAGCTGAAATGAAACAGCTTATTTGACACTTTTGTCTCAGTCTCATCATTCAGTTTTCATTCTTTTTTGTGCTTGGTTTAAAAATAAAATTACAATGGACCAGGGTTTGTTGTAGAACAGAGGTGTAGTGCATCCTGGGGAATAATAGCTATGGCTGGCTTCACCATGCTTTATTTCCCTGAGGAATTTTTCCTACTTATTCTTCACCATTATGTGTGTGTTTGTGTGCCTGTGTGTGTGTGTGTGTACATGTGTGTGTACATTCATGTGCTTGTGTGTGTGTGTGTGTGTGTGTGTGTGAGAGAGAGAGAGAGAGAGAGAGAGAGAGAGAGAGAGAGAGAGATCGGTTTCTTGAGATTCTTGATGTTTAAAGTTATCTTAAGAAGTAACTTGTTCAGATCTTAATTCAGTTTGTCAGACACTCTTCTGTTTCCTACATGAAACATATCAAGATAGGGAAGTGAGATGGAAATCAGGCAGGTGGGAGAAGCCACAGGTTGACTTGCTGGCCCTGATGAGCAGAGATGGAATGGAGCTACTGTTAATACTGTCAGTATTTCAACAAATTTATATGCAAAAATAAATAATATAAAAATCCCCCTCTGGATACAAAGGCAAGTGTTCTGTAGATTATATTTTCCCAATAATATATATATGGAAAAGTGAAAATACCTTGTTAGCCAGGGCAGTCTACTATGCAGTCTCTGTCCTCTAATAACGCAGAATATACAGAAATGGTTAACTTGTCATCATAATCAGTCATAGTTGACTAAGTTATCAACTTAGTAAATGTAGAGGAATTGCAATTGCTCTATGAAGGAATCACTTCCAAAGGCCTTTTAGGTCTGTGTGATCTAGCTGGACTATAGACACCCCCTTAGTACATACCTTTATTAGTTTGTAGAAAGAATCAGCCATGTTTGAAAATGACGTCTAATTGAGGAGCAGACAAATTAATAGATCAAAGTAAGTTTGATAGAATGAATCAGAAACAGGAGATGGTCAAATCTCAGGAGTATAGAGGAAGTTTTACCAGGACAGTTTTACAGAGACAGATTGCAGGTAAAGACACAATGAGCTGGAGAATGAGAAGGAGCCAGAAGATTACAACAGATTGCCGGAGTTAGTCTTAGGCCAAGTAGACCAATTCAGTCAGAAGGTGAGAGAAGTCAGTTTGAATCAGTCATCATGAAAGATTAAATTGTTTGGAGGCTAGAATCTTCCAGGCCTAAGCCTAAGGATAATTGGAACAGAGAAAAAATACTTTTGGCTTAGCCCAAGCCACTTACTCACACAGCCTTGGTATGGGCTCTCACCTCATCCCCTTATCTGAGTACATTTATATGCAAATAGATGTAATTTCTTAAAACCAGTCATCACTAGAATTCAAAATCTAAATAAAACTATACACAGTTAAGTACGATATTTTTAAGCTATGATGTCTACTCTTTGCATATAGACCCACAGCAATATTTTCCCTATATAAACACAATTCTTAGAGTCATGAAATACAAGTATTGTCTACTTTTGGAAAAGGCAGCAGAGTCTTAGAGGAATGCCCCAATCATCAGTTTCCTCCTTTCAGACATATCATTTGTAAAATCAATGGTTACATTTAATCTGTTTCAGAACCATATGCCCAATTGATAGAGAAGGGGAAAATGTTATGGGCAGCCCAGATTTCTGGTGCACATCTGGGACATTGTATGTTCTTGCATGTTTGTGTTCATTTATGCTTAATGGACACCTACAGAGAGACATCCTAAGCAATCCAGCATTCTCCTACATGCTTCTAAGATCATTTATCAGGTTCAGTGTTAATGAGTATAAGCAAAAAGGGTGAAAGGCCAGCGCAGAGCTATTTAGCATGTCCTGCCATTTTTATGTGCAAAGCATTGAACGGATGGCTGTGGCTTCACAAAATTCTAGTTTCAGAAGTGATCACTTAAAAGGAGCTTGGGTAACCCTTCCAACTCCAGTTACTTTAAACCAGTCTTATCCTCCAGCATACAAAGTAAATCCAGTTCCCTGTATGCTTTTCTCATTAACAGAAACTCTGAGGGTGGTTTCACAGGGATTTTTATGTATTGTTCTACGTTCTTTGTTTGATTTATAAACTGCTGAGGGGAAACGGGGTTGTAAACCTAATCCAGGTTTATGATATAAAAGGGCAGCCCACTCTAGAAACACCTTGTGGTCTTACAAATAGAGTTAACTTTAAGCAATTTATTTAGTTAAATAACTGACTCAACTATGTATTAAATTGCTGCCAGTTGGAAATAATGGGGCTTGGCAGTTTTACTGTCAAATATAGAGAGTATAGGAAAATATGTGGAGAGGGGAGAGTTGCAATAGACCAAGCTGTTGCAGCATTTAGTGATGGAAAAATCAAGTAATTCACCTTGACTGCACTCAAAGGGAAAAAATTGAAAGGCACGTTCTCACTATTAAACAGTTAATTACAGTGTGTTTATGTGTGTAGGGTTTGATTGTTAATTGCATATACTAAGTTCCTCTATATATATAAAAAAACAAGTGTTTGTTGCCTGGCATACTGGGTGCTTAAGAGATTAATATGAATGGTGAGCTGGTCTGTTTTCCAGGTTGTAAACTGATTGACATAAATGGTAAGTCTGGATTTTAGAAAGGATGTTTTATAGGATATTTTGAGCAGAAGATAAACTCTCACGTGCACACACAACACTAATGTGAATAGTGTGAACTCAACATCCTCTGCTTTAGTGTGGCTTATGGATGATATTCTTGCTCCCATTTCTCCCTGCAAGAAAATGAGAGAAAACTATATAAAACATGTGGCCTGACATGTAAGATTTTCAAGTCTCTTGAATATATAGCATTTATGGTCTGCTACAGATGGGGAGATACCTAGGAGAAAGAAATCAAGGAATGCAGAATTATTTGGACCAAGACAAGAAAAGTTGAGAAGTTATATAGCATGTTCTTGAAGCCTATGAAAATATTAACATGAAATGCCAAGGCAGCTAGCTATTCTATCAGTCCACGGGCATTGAGTATAATCTAAAAGTTGCAATAGAACTAGTCAGGGGGAGAACTAAAACCTGGGACTGACTTTAAGAGTGATTGCTGCTCTTGTGAAGAATCTAAAAGAATCTTGTGAAGAGTTGAGTAACCAGCATGCACTGGGTGGCTCACAACCAACTCTAACCCCATCTCCAGAAGACCCCAGCTCTCTTCTGTCTTCCATGGGCACTCACACTCACATGCACATATGCACACACAGATACACTCACATATGCACAATTATAAAAAAATAAAATTTACAAAAGCAAGCATTGATTATCAAGTCTTCAAGACTGATTGTACACTATGTAAAATTTAGCAGAGTTAATACCACAATTTGTGATTGTTTAGATTATGATAATTAGCTACAACATCCATTAAGCAGTAGTTTTATAATTAGCCAGGAAGGAAAGCAATGTGGCTAAATATAAATATAGTATCAGGTGAGTCTTTTGTTGTTTATATTTAGTGAAAATTGGCTAAAGGCCTCTAGCTTGTGCCTTTTAAAACTTCTATGACCTCCATGTTTTCTAAGTGCTTGCTATGCAAGCATGACAACATGATTTTGAAACCCAAAACTCACATAACAGCCAGGAATGCAGACACATACATGTGACTATAACCTCAGTGTCAGGCAGGCAGACTGGGCGGATCCTGAGAGCTCGGTGTCTAGCCAGCCTACCTAAAATGATGAGCTTCTGTTTCAAGAAGAGATCCTGTCTCAAGCAATAAGGTGGAGAGAGACAGAGAAAGGTACAGGGATGTCCTACAGTGCAATGAATTTCACATGTAAGCTTGTCATAGTAGTAGTGGTAGAAGTGACGATAGTGATAGTAGTGGTGATGTTGTTGTTAAGGATGTAATGATAGTAATAAATAATATTAATATAGACATGGCACGTGTGTAGCATGGTCGACATGAAGGTAACACATAGCATTGATGGGAACTTTAAGATCTTAACATGTTTTGCTTTATCCTAGTTTGTAGAAAAGATTTTCTAACTCCATCCAAAATTTGCCCCATGTTTGAGTATATTTGTTCTATGTTGTCAGACTTAGCATTTTCTCTTCATCCAGTATGCTTTGACTATACTGAATAGGGAGACAGTCAAGAGTATAACCTATCTCTATACTAAATCCTGGATAAACACATGAAGACAGCACAAAGCACAAGTCCAAGCGTGGCTTCATCACACAACTTAACTTCTGCGCAGAATCGGGACATCTGATAGTATTCCAGGGGAGGGTAACTGAAAGACAGCATGCAGTTTGAATGTAAGTTGTGTCTGGTTCAAATCAGGAGTGGAGAACGCAGCTTTTGTTCTTTCCTTCTGGGAACTCCAAGCCCAATGGTGTAAAAATTGTTCAAAAGGAGAGTTCAGTTTGATGGATGAAGCTAAGAGATAAGTATGATCTTAAAATGATATACTACCTCAAGAACCTCATTTCACCCTCTCCCATTAGTCTTGAAAGTAAACGAAGAGCATTCCAACATTTATTTGCAATAGGCCTAGTTTATTTTCTTTTATCAGGGTTGGGGCTTTCCCCCATTACTCTTACTAGTTTTCTTTGAGGCAAAAGTATGACTCCATAAAAAAGAGGGGGATGAAGCCCTCTGCTCATTAACTTTCAGTTAGTAAACTTTTTCTTCTCAACTGCAACCCTCATAATTCCTCAAGCCACTGCTCTCCCATCTATTCTCACATTCCCAACTTTGCCTGTCAGTCCCAAGCACCTCACCCCATCAGTTAAATTAGCTGTTTTTACAACATCTCACAAAAAAAGGTTTACAGCCGAAGTTCTTTCCTCTAATCTAGCTCTTCTTGCCGCATGTATAATTTCTTTATTGACTTTAGGTTTGGGGAGCTTTAAAAATAATACATATCAGCGAGGGTTGCCTGCTTTCTGATCATATGTTTTCTCCTGCTAATCATCCAGTTACCTGATTAGAAACAGATGCAATCTATTTGAAACGTGAACTTAAGAGTGAACTGGTGGGGACGGCTGGTATTTTTTAGATGGCCTGTGTGTATGTCGTAGAATGCCTTAGAAAGTTTTCAAGGCTAAATTATAGATTATATTTTATTTATACAATTGTTTTCTTACCAAATGAGCCATTCCAAACCAACTGACGGACAAAAGAAAAAAATTAGCACCACCAATCGAGGTGAAACCCACACTGAAGTTCCTACATTTATTTCTAAGGATTCCTCGAACAAGAGCACAGGACTATGAAAAGACAGACACCAGGCCCTGCTGCCACTGCACAACACACTGGGCAAGGGAACCATCTGAGCAACTGTTTAAAACCTGATGCAGAGTACAGAAGTTATTTAAGTATATGTACTGTTAGGAAAGAGAGAGAGAATGCAGAATAAATACTTTCTGAAGGAAACCAGTGAGGACTAGGAAAATAGAATGTGTTGAATTTTAAAGAAAGGGTTTAGGTTTTATTTATACATATGTGTGTATATGCAAATGTGCATATGCAGGAACCAGAGGAAGATATCTGATGTGTAATTTCATTGTTCTCCCCCATATTCCTTTGAAAGGGGGTCTCTTACTGAAACTGGAACTAGGCTAGTAGCCAGAAAACCCTAAGAATCCTCCTTTTTCTATTGTACTACAACAGTAGGATTAGAGGTATGTGTACAATCAGACCTGATTACTTCCATGGGTGGTGGGATTTGAACCTAGGTTCTCTGCTTGTGCAGCAAGCATTTTTATCCTCTATACCATCTCTCAACCCTCCAAGTTGTAGTTTCAATGGGCAGATGGAAAGGGACATTGGGCCCACCTAGAACATGACCCCCGTCAATATTACCACCCTCAATTTTACTGATAAGAAGTTAAATGATTAGATTGAAATAGGTTCATGTTTTATGGATGTGATCTGTTGTCAATTACACAGTCCCAGCCAAAGGAACTTGAACTGAAACACACAGAAAACTACTTTTGTAGAAATCATGATACAATATCCTCAGATACTTTTTCCATCAGACTACCAAAGCCTGCTGAAATCTGCTTATAAGAAGGAAAGCCCAGTGATCTCCCCAGATCAGAACTTGGTGCGTGCAGGGTGTGGTTTTCACGAACATACAACAAAGCCAGAGCAACTGGCACCTCTACCTCGACAGGAATGAGAACCGTGCTCATTATGTCTGTTTCCTGTCAGTGGCTATCCTATCGGTAGGTTAGCCAAGGCGCAGACAGGGTGGTGTCAATTTTGATAAACTGAGATATTTTACACTGATGTGACCATTTGGAGAGATTTTGTACAGTTCTCATCCAAGGCAAAACAACAGAGTTCCTAAACTTAAATTTCTGGTTCAGCATTTAAATTATATTCTTTCTTTGTGACTAAGTGTTTTTGTTTTGTTTTTTTTCTGGCACTTCAAGATAGGCATGGAAGTAGCTGGGGTGCTAATAATTGTTTGTGGAGGTCTATTTGATAATAATAGTAGTGAGACACCTCAAAATATGTGGCTCATTTGGAGTATTTGCCCAGTGACCTCAAATCTGTGGCTTCTTTAGGAGTTAGTATTTGTCAAGTGACTAGTTCATCTGAAAACATGCCTTATACACATGGCCCTTTTGGCTGTCACAGGAATCAGAGAGGCTGGGTTATCATAACCATACATATCCTCCTCATTGTCCTATTTAGTCATCTCTGCTCTAAAAGCCAAGTTCCTTCATAACTCTGAGGCCAAATGATGGCTTGTCTTGGCAGGAACTGCAAGACCTAAAACTGTGGGTTACAGAGAAGAAAGATTTAAGAGCCTCTCACCTCACAAACTTGGGCATCAGGTCGGGGGCAGTGACAACTTGTCAGAGTCTTGTTTGTGGCACCCAAGCACACCATGCTCTGGGACCGCAGAAATGCCTGGAAAGTCCTCAGACTCTGGTTTCCTTAGTCATTAATGCTATTGATTATTTTGCTGCTTAAATACCAAGGCAGGAACTGGTGCTTGCCCCAAATACAACCAGTCAACTCATATCTCCCTTGGCCCTTTAGAAAATGCAGATGTACCAAAACCCTAAAGCACAGCTGAGTTTAAAACATACAGATATTGGTTTTTTTTAAAAAAAAAAAAAAAAAAGAAAAGAAAGAAAGAAAAATGCTGGTAGAGAGGGTGTCCCAAACAAACTAAATGTTGATCTGTCTTTTATTAATTTCATTTTTTATCTTCTTGTGTTCAGACGCTTGACAGCTGTGACATTCATGGGCAATGCATTTGAAAAAGAAGACATAAATATTCAGAGACGTATTAGAATGCTGTTCGATGTAAGCACCTGTCTACTTAGTGTTGACGGAAAATCATTTCCTTTGCTTTATGCCTGTTACCTCCAGAGACCACAGAGGTCCTGTTCTATCTAAAGAGCTGGTCCCAACCTCAGCGTTTGCTCTTACAACTGCAGAGTATATAGCTAATTATATTTATTGAGGAAACAATTTTGTCTTATACTTTCAATGATACTTAAACAATTTTGTCAGTCTTCATATCGGAAACAATTTCCCCCTCCCCGAGGATTCAGTAAATGGAAAAACTAGTACCGGGCCCTAAAACAATGACCTTATACTGCATGGTTTCCTTTGTTACCAGGAGAAGTTTCCCAAGCAGAACTTTCCTAGAGAAGTATCAGGAAAATTACTCACAAGATCTCTGAGGGCCCTGTGAGAAGCACCACAATGTCTGCTTGCAGCAGACTCTCTGTCCTGTCTTCAGTGTTCCTCATGTCAGTTGCTTGAGGTCAGCTGCAGTCAGGAAACAATAGATAAAATTTTCAGAAGTTAATAATTCATAAAGTTTATGTAACGTTTATATCCTAAATTATTACAACTGCTCTATTTTATTGATCCCTGCCATTAATCTTGTACTATGGCTAATTCATAAGTTAAGCTTTTATGGGTATGTATGTAACAGGTATGTATGAATGCATAGGAAATATCACAGGCTCAACGCAGCTCAGTACAAGCCATGGTTTTAGGCATACACTGGGGGTCTTGAAGCATATGTTCCTCTGGACGAAAGGAATTTTTTTTACTTTATATGCATTTGTTACACATTCTATTAACATAATCTTAAACTATCATTATTACACAAAAATATACACTTTATAAGTCAAGTACTAAAATATCACGTTTAAACCAAATACTTCATTTTTTAAATGTTCTCCTCTCCCCCGCCCCCTCCTTTTAACTAGGACAAACAAATGACTGTGCACAAAGAAACAGGGGCGCGAAAAGTGGGGAGGAAGTGGAAACAAGGGACAAGCTTCATCAGGATACCACAGTGCTGTGGTGACCTCAAGACCTGCTTTTGCTACAGAATCTAAAAACCCCATAATGGTACCAAGTGTTCATACTGGGTGTGATGAACTTAATCGTTCCCCACAAAGACTAGTTTCCCTTCCTAAGTTAGTAAAAGACTCCTGGAGTAGGGCTTGCCAGGGGTTAATGCCTGACTACTCAGCGCCTCCTTCAGCGGAATCCCGGCTCAGAATTACAAATGTACCCTATTATCAGAAATATAATGAAACACAGACCAAAGTGAATGAAGTATAATTTTTTTTGGCTTTGACATTTCTCCCCATTTTACTTTTACCTGACAGGAGTGTGTAATGATGTTAGCTCGGCCTGAAGAGATGGGAGGCCTGCTGGGGAAGAGAGGGAGGCTGCTAAGTCCACAGAGCTCACGCTTCCAAACCCTGACAATGCTGCCACCTACAGGCTAAAACTTCCAAGGCCGATTCCACCAACGTCTGCTTTCCTACCCCTAACAATGAAAAGCACACAAGATCACAACAGAACAGCAGAGCCCCAAACTCAGAACCCTGCAAAGAGTTAAGTCACCAGGTGATAGCAAAGACCGGGCCCTTTCGCTTAGCTAGTTCAGTGCTGTTCCATAATTTAATTAGGATCATCACACGGCAACCAAAGCTGTCTAGAGGAATTACGAGCCACAAGTTCAGATCACACGTGAATCCTTTTGCTCAATTAAAGCTAAGCAATTTTTAAGGGTTCCCCCTCTCTTTGCAGTATATGCAAAGAGCAGCGAAGCGTGGCCTACATATTTTTCGCATTAAAATTATTACATAAGGCCTGTAGCATTTGAAATACTATGGAAATCAAAATGTTACACTCTGACCTTGGGCATTTAAACTTCGTCATTTTGGAAACTATTGTTGCCCTGCTCGGCTTTGTTCTAAGAAAATTACTGTAGTTAGTTATAATAGCTGAATGAATAATTACTGCAGGAAGAAAAAAAAAGTATGTAATAGTGGAGGAACGGCTCTTGAGCCTGCATTTTACTAAACAGAGTTTTAATTCTGTTTGAAGTCCAGGCATCGTGACTAATGGTATTAGCCTCCTCTGCCTTCCCTACTGTACCTGTCAATAAAAGCGATTGCTTTGTTCCTCCGACTACCGAACCTTCCTAACCTTTCTGCCAGGAAAAATTGTAAAGAATCTGATAAAGGGAAAAAAATAGTCTTCTGGACGAGCCGAATTCTAGGTTGATGTAATTTTTATGGATTAAGCACACTCAACACAGCGCATAAGCATGCCAGGTTGTGAAGTTCATTGTGAGGTGTTTCTCTAAAGTTTAAACCTCCTTTGGCTTTCTCACTAATGATTCCAGAGGACAGAGGAGCTGGTGGTCTTTTTTTTTCCTTCTGTGCTCAAAATATGTATAATTGAACACCAAAATTATGATTTTTATCAATCCCTAATTGTATCATCTCATTCTGATTTTTCTTTGAATCTGTACAAGCACTTGCAAGCTAAATGGCCTGGAAGTTTTCACACAAGTGGAATTCAAAATTCACTTTTAAATGATCAGTGGGAAGAAACGTGTGCCCTTCTTTAAAAGGAACTTTGTAGTAAGACATACAAAATAGAAAGATGTAAAGGAATCGGGTAGTGCTGCAACAAACATTGCATTAAATTGGGCATCTTTGAAATTCAGAAGTGATTTATTTGTTTATTTATGTATGTATATCCCTCCTCCTGAATTTTCATATGTATTTCTCGAAACAATGGAAATCAGGATGCACAGCAGAACTCCCAATACTGCGAGATCTTCTTCATGAACTCAGATCAAAAAGAACATTTTTACATGTTACAATATTGCAGCCTATTTATTATTTACAATAGGAAGAAATCTGGGTGTTAAGAGCATATACACGTGTCACGTTTGACTCGCAGATTGTTTATTAGTGTCTGAGATGAGCATAAAAAAGCAATGAGGATGCAATCTTTATTTTCAAGAAAAATCTGCAAAGATTAAATCTCTCCACATTTGCAGCCAGATATTTGCAGGATCAACAACTCCTTTAAACACTAGCTGGATTTAGTCATAATAAGAATATAAATACAATAAGAGATTCCTAAGGGGGATGCGATTTTTTAAAAAAAATTTACATATTCACTACAATAAATGTTATGCCTAGAAATTTTATAGCTAAGAGAAACACAGAAAATACTATACCCAGAGCCAGAAGACTGCTCCAGTACAAAGCAAGTCTGATATACTGCCTTCCAAATACATTGCATGTCCCTGGTAAAGTTGTAAATTATGGTTGCAAATGAGGCCACAAACAAAATTTTGCTCGAGGCATGAATCATAAATTCAAACAATAATCATCTCCTACGTGAGGCACAAATACTTTGTTTACTTCTTAGGCACTGTTTCCTAAACATGAAGATGAAAGTAGGTCAAGGAAATTTAGCATCTTTTTCTCATGAAGCATGTGATGATGCCGGGTGGCACTGCCTTATTTAAAACCGCACGAACCCTTTACATATTAAAAATCTGTTTGCACAGGGCTGGGTCCTTAAGCATATTGCCATTTTCCTTCATGACGATGCCATATTACCCACACTGTATACATTTAGTGGAGAAAATAAATGATTCATAATATTAACCTGCTAGATGGAATTCTGATGTGCTTTTCATACGGAAAGTAAAAGTGTGCTATGAAATGTTTCCTTTATCTAGTTAGTAGCTATGATTGCTTACTAGTCCTTGTACACAGATGAAAAGTGAGATATTTTCTTTCCTTTTGAAATTTCTAAAAGGCGATTCCATTAAAATCCTTTATAAGCATGAAGCATAAGAAAACCGGCTTTAATTAAATCTGGCCAAATGACAGAAATAATGTTTACAGTGCATATTTGTAATATTGCGATAATTACTTTTATTTATGGGTACCAAGAGTGCAGAACAGCACAAGTGTCCATGTATAAGGCTCTTGGTTCTTCCCACAGAGGTTCTGTCTTAGCGATGACTATCAACAACAATAACACTCATATAAGAGTCATATTGATTAAGTACTTACAGTCTGCTAAGAATTGTGTTTGCGGCTTTATATGGATTATCCTATTCAATTGCTACAGAAACTCTTCAAAGCAAAGGCTGTATTTATATGTTTAACAGCTTATGGAACCAAGATTTAGACTCACGGAGATACCTGCCCTCAACCCCCAGCCCCACCCTGTTCAGTTCATGCTCCCTCTGGGCAAGGCACTGAGCCTTCAAACATAGGTTCAAGGGCTATCTGTTTCTTGAGCAAAACAATAATTCATTCATTAAAACTTCATACCAGAATATAAAGCAATGGAAACACAAGATTTTGATGTGTTTTGAGCCTAATCAATTGAAATCAAACAATGTAATCTATTGAAATCAAAACTTGCTGATGCTTCCATGAAATTAATGCATTGACAGAATGATTTACATAGTGTAACTATTCAAAAAGTATTTGTATCTTACTATACACCTCTGTCTATTAGATAGTTTGAATTTAATGGTGAATAAAAAGGGGGTATCTCCACCCTTCTGAATCTTTTACAGCAGCAGAAAAATAAAGAAAACTATTTTAAAATCTTTAGATAAAATAATTAAAATTGAAGTTTAATAGAAAACAATTGAACACAGAAAAGTAAATAGGAGATGTCTCTGAGAAAGTGACATGTCAGCTGGGTTCCCAAGGACGGGGACTTGGGCCAGGACATAAACAGGATATTCTAGACAAAAGGAAAGCGCCACCCACAAAAGACATGACTAGGAAAAGATGAGTACACAGAGGAAGCTGAAGTCGGGGAATACATGCACAGTCAGGCGGGAGTGGGTGGGTAGGGAGGTAGGGAGCACCCTCATAGAGGAGGGGAAGGAGGAAGGGGGTGGGACTTGTAGAGGGGAAACTGGGATGGGGAATAACATTTGAAATGTAAATGAATAAAATAACCAATAAAAAATCTAAATGAACGTTAGAATTTTCCCATAAAAGAATAAAGATGTTTCTGTAAGCACACACACACACACACAAAGTTTCACCCATATGCCACCTTCCAAGTGAATCCAAGCTCTATGGCTTATTTCAAGAGAGACTCTTTTTTTTTTTTTACTTTCTCCTGTGGTCTATCTTCATTTCTTGAAAACTGTCTGAGCAGGAATCTAGACTGTCTCAGATACTGAGTTTCCTTCACAGAGGGCAGTGCAGAGCATATAGCAGGCATTCGATTAAACTGGAAAGCAGGGGAGGGATCCAGAAGACGAAGTATTCATGCGCCTTCTGGCCTCTACCAATTAGGATGTTCCTGCCAAGTTAAATGGGAAGCTTCATGGGAGTAGTGTGTGAGAAGACAAACATACCATGATGGCGTTGCCATGTGAAAAACACGCTAAAGAGGACCAAGAGTGGGCGCAGGACAGCAGTTAGGAGCCAGCTGAAAGATGCAAATGGGAGAAGCTTCAGTTCAGAGTACGGCAATGGTACTGGTGAGAGTGGGTGAATGCGCGGGTATGCAATATAAGTTCAGCTCAGCTTCTGATGGATTGAGTTGGAGAGGAAGGAAAGTGTTGAGAATTAACCTTAGATTTGGTGGTTGGGGGAGGGTGCTAGCATGGTAGAAAAAAAAAAGGGAAAGTTAAAGGAAGACAGACCTGGAGGGAGACAATGAATTCAACTGGATGCATTTAATCATCCTGAGTCATACTTAATTTTCTGGCAACTCGTAGGGTGAGTTTCAGGTCTGGTATGTCTCCTTAGAGGTGCCATTCAAGGAAAGGTCAGTCTGCTCACAGAAACAAATATCTCTGTAGTAGATAGCCGGTGGTGGTTAAATGGGAGCGGCATGAGAAGCACAGAGGAATGGGGAGCACTCAGCTCTTCATTTTCATGCCAGTTTTCTAAAATCGCCAAAATAACAATTTTGTCAAGGAGTTTCCAGCCCTAAATATAGCATAAGGAAGAGCACATAGATTGATAAGACTTTTACACTGCATTTAATTGAAAGATGATTATGCTGTTGGGTTTTCTCTCTCTCTCTCTCTCTCTCTCTCTCTCTCTCTCTCTCTCTCTCTCTCTCTCTCTCTCTCTCTCTCTCTCTCTTTCTCTTCCATTCTCACTTCAAAGTCCCTCTATGCAATCTGTAGCACCAGGGAATATGAGGCAAAGAGGAGCAACAGAGGTTAGCTGAGCCATTAGCAGCTGTGTTAGCTACTGTGCTGATGGAGGTTCTCCTGCACAAGAAATTCCTAAAAAGTGAGCACAAGACCATTGAAGGGTAAAGAGTGACAATGACTGGCATTTTCTTCAGAATGGACCTGGGGTGTGTCCTGATTCTTCTATGTAATAAATGGAATTTTCTAGAAGGTCTTCTAGTTGACGTGAAGATTTGGACCTCCTGTAGATATAAATTTGTTAGGAAATAAAAATAGGCACTTGGTAATAATTTACTTTTACAGCAAAATGTCCATTTATGTTCATAGTTTTCATCCATTGTTTTTCATGAAATATTACCTTATTAGTTTATAATGTGGTTTTAAGTTGTAAAGATCTAGACAGCACAGTGAAGGTTGATAATATTTCTCAAAGTGGGTAAATAGCAAAAATATTACTTTGAGTATAAATTGTTCTTTAAAATCACCACATAAAAGATAAAATAGCCTTTGATACACAACTTCTTAGCATCTGATTTTGCAGTTAATATTCTACTCTGTGTAGATGATTGCAAAAATTGAATGATAAATATTTTGATTTTTAAAAAAAGACTGGAAAAAGACTTATTAGTATTCTAGATGTAACTGAATTTCCTTAATACATAAACAACTAAATCACAGAGAAGTAGATTAATGGAAATCTAACGAACTCAAGTAGATATTTCTTTATGAATTTTTTAACTGTGAAACAAGAAATATGACAAAGAATTTCCACTTGTTGCTCGGCTCAGCTGAAGGTGTCTTAAAGGGCTTGACACATATGGTATGAGAACTTCTTTCCTTCTACTTAGCAAGGTCCTTTGCTGGGGCACATATGAGCTCAGTATTCTAGGGCCTGAGACATGGCACTCTTACCTTCCTGCAGGGGCAAGAGTCTGTTTTGGTGGAGACTGAAGGATATATGTGTATGGGGGGGGGGCACCTCCTCTGATCTTTATTTTAGGACAGGGTGTGGCCTTGGTATTCTCCATCAAACTTAATATCTTGTCAAAGAAAAGCCATCAGCTAGGAGTCAGCACTCAGCAACACACCGTCTATCTGTTCTCTCTGAAACATAAGGAGCATGATGCTCAGTCTGTAGGCCCCCACTCCTTGCCCCAGAAGGAAAGGAGGTATTTTATTCCTCTTAATGTCTAAGCCATTTTGAAAGTAGACAAGATGGCACGCAATTAAAATAAATTAAAGTGTAAATAGAACACAGAAAGATATACACCCTTATCAACAGTGTCCTTTAAACAACTGCATTTGGCCATGTAGCTTCCTAAATGTATCAGTCTCACCCCCTTTCTGTCCTGTAAAATGGCCAAAATAAAGTGACCCCTCCTGCAGTTTTCCTTTGAAATACTGGGAGTTTCCTTAAAATGATTCTTTCCCCTAGCACAGTGTGATTTGTTTCCCCCAAACCAAAAAAACTAAAACTAACCTTTGCCAATACTAACCCATTTTTTAAAAAGAGGTTAGTAGGGTATTCTAGGACACTATGTTAGTATCTTTAAACTCATTCAAGAAAGAAGACAAGATTTATAAGACTTTATTCTCAAACAAACAACCAAACAAACAAGTATTTCTCATTCCTCACCTAAGAAAAAATGCATATATCTGTTTATATTGAAACCACTTACATGTATGATAAAGCTGAAAATGATAATAGACTGATTCAGTAAAAACCAGCAAGGTTGAATAACCCAACAGATTGTCCTAATAGAGTTGACAACATCTATCCACAAGAATATATTGAGATGTGACTGTTTCAAAGTAGTTTGCATTATTATTATCAACTGCTGTTCATATTCAACTCAGTTCCCACTTGCCAATGAAAACTCGGATTAAATGTGTACTTCAAGACTGAATGAGATCTCATTTGCTGAAGCAAAGGTTTTTATAGGCTATTTGTAAGTCTTTAAATATGGACCATAGGGAGGTAAATTACAAATCAAGACAATGCTGATGAGATCAGACTAACATGCAATCCAACTTTTTTCTAGTTTAACCAAACTACATGTGAAAAGCATAAAGACTAATCCACACCCCATGAGAGTAGATGGTAGGAATACAAATCAAGAATCAGAAGGGAAGTTCTGAAGTACACAGGTGTGGTGACCGTGGCAAGGTGGTTTGCCTGCCTCTCATAACTCCAGTGATAACCTCTACTTACTTTCCCTCCAGCTCTCCTTGTGGCACACAACCCTCGCTCCCTCCTATTTTTCCAGGTCAAATCCATCTCTGAAACAATTCTTGAGTTGGCATTAATCTCATTGTACACAAGAGATACTGAGGGAAAGGAAGGCCATACAGCTAGTCAGGCAGATATAAAATCATTGCATGTTAGCAGTCAGGAAGCTGCAGGATTTCAGCCAACAAAGAAATCCATAGCCACTATCCTGCCTGGAGATCAGCTATGGGTTAGAGAGAAACTACTAACACTGACAAAATATTATCCTAGTTACCTTAGTGGAGTGTGGTGGTGGTGGTGTGGGTGTGGGTGTTTTCTGATATCTTAATTTGTTTGTTAATAAAACTCTTATCAATAACAGGTCTATGTGCATTTCTACTTCTGACCCATGGCATTTTTCTGTCCATGAATATGTTGTAGCACACTGGTTTCCAAGCCTACATACATACTTGTTTTAAGTACATGAGATCTTTAAACATGTATGAAAGAAATCCAATTTCTTCTTAGGCCTTTTTCGTGATAAGCTAAACATCCAAGAAATTAGATTTATGAGGTAAAAAATAATAAGAGCGTTGTAATCACCTAGTAAGTGAACATTGATTGACTAAAAAGAGAGCAATGAAGAAGGAATAAACGAAATTAAACAGGACAACATAGACAACTAAGATTTTGGGCTAAATTCCTGGAGACAAGACACTATTTTCTATAATGTAAAGAGATATGAAGGATTTCTGCTGTTCAGAAAATACTGAAAATGCCACTAAAACAGGGTGGGGATGGACTCTACTGCAGACTTGAAATCAATTTGAAATATTCTAAAGCATCACAATCCAGAAGGAATAAAAGGAAAATTGCTAATCCTCATTATGATATGATATTATAAACATTAAGGCCTAGATAACTGCTACCTGGCTAACCTGCCATTTTGTACTTTTATTACTGTCTTGTTTCTGCTCTTACTAGGAAACTTTCTTGTGCCCAAATTGATTACATATTCTGTTATGTCCTCTGCCCTTAGAAACCAATCATGATAGAAGTCGGTAGAATTGCTTTGCATCCTTGCACAAAGAAGGGTGGCTAGACCTGAAACAACCACTGAGCAGCACTTCCTGTATCTATATATAAGCTTTTATAGTGTTTGCTCTTGTAAAGTGCCTCAGGGATGGGCCCTGACCATAACAACGGCCCTGGTGACTATTCATGAGAGATGAAGCACAAAACCTCCTAAATGCACTGACTTCCATCTTCTCTGTAGATCACGTGGGGACAATGATATCAATGCTTGCAGAGATGCCATTGTATAGATTAAATTAGTTATTAAAATCTGAGATGAGGTCAGGTGAAAAGTTCACCTGAGAAGGCTCATAACTAAGATGTGTAGTATAAACTCGAATATTTTATCTTGAAGTCTCTTTGTTGTCTTTATATTGCCAGCACAGAATGAAGAAAATTCAAAGATGGTGGCTGCATAGAAACCGCTCAAGGCCCATTCAAGTGGCAATGGATGACTGAAAAGTAATTCATAAAATCGAGACAATTAAAGTGTAGAGCAAATAGCTAGTCATTCACCTAGATTGCTAAAATGCTTCTAAACGTATAGAAATATTTTCTCTAAGAATCCATTCTAGCTCTTGACAACCCACAGCACCAGCAGGGACCTTATGTACAGAAGTAGTTCTAAGGCAAGGCTTGACAGCCTGTCTTGTCACCGTGACAATCAACAATGTTTACTAAAGCATCTATATGCCGTCCCAATGCCATGGTAGTACGGAGTGCTCAGAAGACTTCACACTTAACACAAATCACATGGTTCCCTTTTTCTTTTGCTACCCCCTCCTTCTCTCTCCTCCAATTTAACAACTGCTCTCCATGTCTTGTAACAGCCTGAGGTCTGGAGGCCTGGCTCATGGAAGGAGTCACACTGCTGGTTCTGTAGAGTCTCCAGGGTTTCTGCAGTAGCAAGATTTACATTTTCATTACTAAAACTCTCCAACCAGATAATGTCACTCCATGCAATGTCATGCAGGCCCTCTGAGTCTTCCAAATGCTTGGCATCAGATCCGCAAAGCCTGTTCTCATTAAACAGTTCCCTTTGCGTGCCTTGTACAGAGCAGCTTGCTAGCCCACAGCTTCACCTTAGTTTGCCTCGTGACCCATTTCTTCAGGTTTTTCCTTTGGCAGCCAGATTCTGGGGGAGTCGTATTAGAATCCCTGGGTGGTTTCAGATGCACCTGTTCCGTTCTTTCCGGAGTCATTAGAATTTGGCTGAGAGGAATGACAGCAGGTAAGAACTGAGTTTGTGAAAGAGCAACTCAGCATGACATTTTTTCCTAAAGTGCAGCGGAGTGCATCCTGTAACAGGAAACTTAGCCACAACCAACCACTTTTTAGTTTTATAATTTGGGGCTCTCAGTAGCTGTCCTAGGATTTCTCCCTCTAGTCTTAATGCTTCAGGCAAATTCTGAATAATGAATGGGAGGAGCCAGGGTAGAGGGTTGCTGGAGAGAGAGAAAGTGTCTGAACCCTATACTAGGAAATGAAAATAAAAAAGGCCTTCTGCAGTCTGTATTGGATACAGATGTACTCAAAGCAGCAACCCTATTCTGTAACATTGCCAAAAACACCGCAGCTACATATGGCTGCCTTGTTGGTGGAGAATGGTGATGGGACTATCTAATAAGCATCATTTACTATTGGCAACAGACCTATAAATTAACTATTGCTCTAGATGAACATCATACCACAGCAAATACAATGTACCTATGATGGGAACAACCTGGCCTAAGGTTTAGGACTGTGTTCTTCTACGTGCTCTGCTTTCTTACCATCATCTCAGCACTGAAGTCAGGATCACATTAGCTCCAGGGTGCTATATTCTGTTTTACTGTTACTGGGAACAAATGCATGACAAATGCAAGCTAAGGAAGGAATGGAAGGGTTTATTTCAGCTTGCAGTTTGGGGGTGTATTCCAGTGTGGCTGGGAAATCATAGGGGCAGGAAGGCGAGAGTTTCTTGACATCAGGAAGAATGCACTGAATGTCATTGCGGTTTACACTCTCCTTTTTACTCTGTTTAGACCTCCAAAAAATAGATCTAAGCAAACTTAAAGATGAAAGAGTTATATACCAGTATACACATATGCACATGTATAACACCACTACAAAACTACAATGCTTAAAACAGTGTTGCTATAAAACAATAACAAAAAATAACACTAAGCAGCAGAGACCAGATACAGGTCTCTAGGGACAGGACACCAGCTTCATGACAATGGTGACAGGGCAGTGAGTTAGGAAAGGCTGGTCTCCAGAGCCAGCTAGAGAGGTAGGCTGGACCCAACCTTGATCTTTACTCCTCCTCTCATATACTAAATTTAATTCAAGGGAGATATAAATCCAAGAAGGGCAACAAACTTCTAAAATAGAGCAGAGGAAGCTTCTTTGGGAGCTTGTTGGATAAGACAAAAATTTAAGGCAGAAAACGTGGCATTGGACAGGAAATAATTAAGAATTTTGAGTGCATTTTAATTAGAAACTGATTGTCATTAGCTATAGTAGTAAGAAAGATAGCAAGCAAGATGGACTGAGAATATATTATTCATAACACATACAAACAACGTGCTCATTCAAAGTTCAAAATTTCTGTATACCAACACTATTGCATAATAATAGAAAAATGAGAAAAGGCTGAGAAGATGTCTGACAGGAAGGATCCACAGAGAAATTTATCATATGAGAAAGAATTCACTCCACTGATAATGAGAAAAATGTAAAGTACTAATAGTAATTATAATAATAACAAAGCACAACAGGCCAATCTTCTTGTGATGGAAAGAAGGTTAAAAAAGTTCTGCGGCCATTTGTAGAAGGGCACTGATCCTATACATAAGGCTCCCACCCTGAGGTCCTATTTACCTTCCAGAGGTCTCACACCAAATCCCAACATGTTGGAAGCTAGGATTTCAACATGTGAATTCAGGAGGAACACAAGCATTTAATCCATAGCACATGGCTACTTTAAGAGGCTCAGAATATACCACTGGAGGGATTTGTGAAGGTGAACTTATCAACATAAATGAAGGAAGTGGTTTTGACAAAAAGGATGAAGATGTCCCAGAGGAAGTGATGCCAACAAACAACTTCACATTACAGAATCTCTCTGAGATCTTTTGTGACATTGCAAGCTTGAAGGATAAGATGTTGGAAGCTTATCAAAACTTAAAAAAAAGTATGACAATATGCCAATGCAAAAGAAAGATTCCCCCCTCTCCGTGGTAAATTATACAAGAAGAAAAACACTGTTAAACTTCTTTTGCAAATTAAAAAAAAAACAATGTTTTTAAAATTCTGAGTGTTTCACATAGATATGACATTTTTTTTATTTTACCATATGTTTGCAACTGACATAAGATGACTTCACTCTTTTTATAAAAATTTCTGTAAATCAATAAACAATGCTCACTTCTCCCCAATAATTTTAAGATTGCTTTTCATGGCTTCAGCTTTAGCCATCTTTTGGCTATTCCCTATATTTAGGCATCTTTTCGAGATTCAGCTGTCTTTACTCCATTTTTGATAGTCTCTGTTACTGTCAAGCGTTCCCTATTGCCTACAATTTAAAATTCTTCCATATTGCTTAGCTGTGTCTCTGACACACATCATTAGTTTAAATTGTTTACACTATTCCAACTCCAGTCCATGACTTCAATCATGGTATCTCTTTACCTATGATCTCTTCTATCTTAGACATTTAAGGTACCTTTATCCATGAAGAAATTCCTGAGTCCCTAAATTAAGATGATTCAACAAAATAACTATCTTCTAGAACAAATAGTAAATCCCCACTTTTAATGAGCAACAGTCACATATCAAACCCTTACTATAAAGCCATATGTATTTGGTTTTGATTTTATGTTTGTTTTTGAAAAATAAGGACTTTCATGCCTAAAATGGGAGACAGCTAAACACATGTACATAACAATGAGGGCAAACAGACAAAGGCGGGGAACTGAAACCTGTGGTTTATTTTTAATAAATATAAAAAGCCTATGGTAGGAATTTTCTAGAAAAGACTTAGCTCATATGATGGCTTTTATCTGAGTATTTATAGACTGCTGACTGCTAAGAACAAAGCCTATGTGAACTTTATTCCTCAGTGTATGAGGAGAAGACAAGATTACACACTCTAAGAATTTTCTCAGATGCTCCAACAACCTCCCAACTGCTGTGCTCTCTTGCACTTTTATACGCTGCCCACGAATAAATAGTTACTTAGGTCTGAAGTTGCTCGGACCAGCAGCTCTTTGTTGAAGACCTCACAAGACTTTTAATAAAGACAACTGAAAAGAAATTGATTTTCCCCCCTGGTTGGAGTATGTATTCAAAAGATTGGTAAACAATATCTCCCATGCTCTCCCTTAAGAATGTATGCTTTGATTTTTACTTTGAAGAAAAAAATACACATAAGTCAATATTTTTATGTTTATAATAACCACATACAGGGCTTTCTGGGGTTGGGATACAATATAACTACTTATAGATCTTTATGTAAGACACTTGCCTAAGTACACAGCAATCTCAAACATCTTGACAGAGTCTGTGCTGGTTTTTCTGGTCCATGGTCCTTAGTGGAGGAGAGGTCTCTAAGCACAGGCATCTAGTGTGGTTTGCATTCTGTTGTCTGCAGTAGAACAAATCACATTCTGCCATTATCTCCATTCTATGTGACTTACTTGAAATTAGTTTGCTACCTATACTTTGATATTCTGCACACATCATACAGACTATGCCACATGTCATTGCCTGAGCTCCTACATTCAGAGTTCCGCCATCATGATAGTGAACACATTAACATTTTCTTTGTAACTGTATCTCTTGGCAGTGTTTGAATAGATCAGGAATGTGCTAGCCCTTCAATTTCGGTTCACTAGTCTTCCTTCTTCTAGGAAATGGGATTTGAAGTTACAGTCTCTGAAATAGAGACCTAGAGGTGGGAAAAGGTTCATGTGGGACTGAGAGGAGAGAAGGAGGAAGGAAGGGAGGAAGGGAGAGAGGGGAATAAAGGGAGGGAGAGGGACAGGGAGAGAGAGGCAGGAAGAGGGAGAAAGAGGAGGGGGGAAAGAATGAAGGAAAAAAGGAAGAAGGAGGAGGAGGAAGAGGAGGAAGCAGGGTGAAGTGCTAAACTCTGAAAGTAGGTCCTCAGAAGCACATTTCCTCCAGCAAGAGAGAGAAACAAGACAAAGACAGATAGACAGAAAGACAGAGAGACAGAGAGGGGAAAGGATGGAACATGGCAGTGATACCAACAGAGACAGAGAAACTTTCTAGTTGTATGCTTGAACTCCTTTATAAATCCCGGTCCCTGGTTTCCATTAGATAGATGTCTTTTTCTTCTTACAATAATTTTGCCTTGCTTTCTTGTGCTCACTGGATTGGTTTGCTCTGATTTCTTGCTGATTCCCAATAAGAACAAATAATCTGCTAATGCAGCTCTCCAGAGACTTCATTTCTGGAATAAAAATAATGTTAGCATTATCATTATAAATCCCAATAGCACATAAGCAAAGCAATAAATGCTCTTTCAAAACTGGAGTCCAGCAAAGTTGCTCAACAGGTAAGGGCGCATGTTTCCAATCTGGAAGACCAGAGATAGATGCCTGGAATCTGCATGGTAGGAGGAAAGAACCCATTTCTGCAAATTGTCCATTGATCTGCACACATGCATACCCGGAGGTCAGTGTGTACAAACAACCCCCTCCATGCTCATACAGACAAATGCATATTTCTAAAAGCTCCTAAACTTAGTGCTGATTGTTAACTATTTTGCATATGGAAATTTGCAGTTTCTTCCTATGGAGGCTTTATACATCTATATTCTGATAGGTGGAGGATGCATCTTTGTAGGCCTGCACAGTTAATTTACTGAATGCAAATTGATCTTCTATTCTGCAAAAGCATATCAGCCTTCCACACAATGATCATGTCTTTCAGACCTGACAGTAACTCTCTACCCGAGTACGATATGTGGTCTCAAATACCCTAGTCAATATTTATATGAGACAATCTCAAACATCTTACAGAGTCTGTGTTGGTTTCTCTGGTGCCACAGGCCCTTAGTAAAAAAGATGTCTCCAACCCAACCACTGACCATAATGGCACCTGTTAGCATTCTGCCTCCTATTATTTACCTGTAGAAACATCTAAATATTGACATGTCTAAAATGTAGTATTTTTCAAAATGTACTTGCTAATTTCTCACAGGGATTTTTATTTCCTTCATTCAATTTCTTGTGGGTTTTTAACCTCCCTTTCATTAAATGCTATATGGGAATAAAACATGTAAACTAACTATAAAATCTGGGAAGCTGAAAAAATGGGGCCTAAGTAGGAAGCTAGGGGAGGGGAAGTGCTCTAAATTTGGGAAAATCTCTAAATTTGGGGGATCTTCTATTCTGCAAAAGCATATCAGCCTTCCACACAATGATCATGCCTTTCCTCCATGTCTTGCATCATTTTCATCCATCCAAAGGATGGGTGTGTTGACCATCCTTTCTGTGACCACATCCCCACTGTACGCTTACATATGAAAAATAACATGATTACTATCTAGAGATCAAAAATAAAGCTAACAATCTCTTCTCTACTGGCAGCTTGAATAACAGGATTTATTTATAAAGAAACCCAACATTCGTACTTATCTCCAACAATGTTCTTTCATATAACCATGTTTTTAAAAGCATTTAGCCTCCAAATTTTTACATAATCCAACACCATAAGAAAATTTATCAGTGATTGACCACCTGAAGAACAATTAGCTATGTGGTTCACTCTTCTACTGTCAAGGTTACTAAATTTGTGCTTTTCATTATGATCTGTTCTGCTTTCAAGCCTTCTTTCCTTAATTTGAAAAATTAAAACATATATGGTTTTTACGAACATGCTTAGGCAAAATAGCACATTTCACATTTAGGATATGGGCTCAGCAGTTCGTCTTTTTACCAACGAGATTTACTTTCAAGAAACTATTATTTTACAACATCGTCAAAATATGTTTCTACTAATAGCCATTCATATAAAAATTAAAGTATATATGATATGAAAACTAATATTATTAAATCAATATATTCTGCATATTAGTTGTCCATGTAATTATTTTAAGTATAATCAACATTCATACACAGAATATTTAATATGGAGAACTTAAACTTAGAAGAAAGCAGAAATTAACTGTCTTACTTTCAAGTCTTTGGTCCCCACTGTAAATTAAAGTAGCAACATTATCACAGTGACCCAAAATGCAAATTCCATTCCCTGATGGAAAAAAACAAACAAACTTAAGTGTGGTGTGTCCCTACAATGGAATGCAATTCAGCCATAAAGAATAAATGCCGATACCAGCTAATATATTCATGAGCCACCAACCATAAGAAAACTGTTGACAGAGAAATAGGAACTCAGAAATAGCTTGTAGTCAGGAGCTGACGCTGCCCTCTCACCAATGGTGTTAGTTTGGCACCAACCACTGAGTTTAGTCTAAGTAGATATGACCTTTATGTGACTATTACACACCTGGACCTGGCATTGCTGTCAGATTTCCCCAAATCTTTTTCATTACCACAAAACATAAAACATCTAAGAAAGAAAAGACATGAACTTTGTGCCCCGAAAGCAAGTAAGCCCAGTTAGGACTTTCCATTGTGGTTGACAAAGTGTTTCACTTTTACAGACCAGGCACTTGATAACGCCAGCCTTCATTTTGTGTCCTGCCTAGGCAGAGACTTTTAGCTCCACTAGGGCTTCAGAGAATCGATTCCCCCAGTCTTCGGAGGCCAGGTATGCTTTGCTGAAATTTATCTCTCAGCCCCAGGCAATGCCAGTATACCAGAATGGATGCATTCAGAGTTAAGCACCTAAGCAGCAATTTCCCTTTGAGCACTGCTATGTGATAAAGCAGTAGACTTCACTCTTTGAGTGAAATGTACTGCGCAGGCTGTAGGGAATAGAATGGGAAGAACTTCTTGTGGCTATTTGTCCTAGTAATTGACTAACAGAGAACAATGGACAGTATTCCTCAGTAGCAGCATCCTGTTGGAAGTACCTTCCTCCAAATCCCCTTCCTCTTACACTGTGTATAAATGGGATGCTGGTCAGAGAAGCACATTTCTCCATTAAATAGACAAATTAGACCCCTTGAACATGAGCAACAGCAGCATAGCACCTACAAACAATGGAGAGATCCATTTCCATTGCTTTCCAGAATTTGTGAGGTTCTTTGAGGGTGAAAATAATCTTACCATGGTCCATCTCGAGGCCGTGACCAGATTGACTCTCAAGACAATGCTTCCATCTATCTCATGCTGACAGGAAGCACCTCCAGATAACTTTCCAAGCATTTCTCAGACTATATAAATTAAACACTGCGATGGAAAATGTACAAAGTTTCTAAAGTGTATGGCCAACACTGGAGGGGAGCTTTGGCCAGGGACTTCTGATTGCATGTTAAGCATGCAGTTTGCACATTTGCACAGGCTAGTTGAGCCTGTTCACAAAAAAAGCACAAGTTCAAAGTCCATAACTTTATATAAAATCCTATTTATTCAAAAGCTTAAATCTGCAGCTTAGTTAGAATAGTTATGCAGAAGAGAAAAACATTTCTTCTCTGGGTAACAGTCTGGCAGGTTTCCCGCCTCCATCCCTCTTTTTGTTGCTATCTCTGCCCTCAGCATGCAATGTTTTTTAAGTATTGCAAAATGTCAATACACAAACAAAGGAAACTTGAAGCAGCCCCTGCTATCACAGAATCTTGCTTTATAAAGCCAGAAACACTGACATGTAAGGAAACCTTATTCCCTCCTTCCCTCCCTCTCTGAACATGATTTGTCCCCCTCCCTCTTCATATATAAATAAACAGAACGTGTCTGTGTAGTTGGTGCTTTTTCTCCTTTGGTCTTCATAATCAAGGGCTATTACAGCAATAGATCTTATCTGTGGAATGGCAGTCCCTCTGCACCTTCAGTTCAGGTTTTTGTTTATGCTTGGCTGCCATTGTGGCTGTTCCTGATAGTTTTAGGTCAGCCATGACAGACTATAGGTGACACTAAATAAACAAGCTGGGAGTCTGGGACCAGCCAGGAAGAAGTGGTACTGGGGCTCACAGTTTGATTTTTGTTGATTAATCGCCGCTTATATTTAGAAGAACTTATTGTGTACAGTACCTGCTTGTCTGGCTTAGCAAATTACACCATCAACAGGCAAGGACTTAGCAAACCTCATAAACAAAGGGAAACCCGGAAGACATGCACAGCTTACTCAAGTGCCCAGTGAAGCAGCCGACTTCAGGAGCATGATCAGGGCTGTTTATTTATTTTTTGAAATAGCTCATAGCTCTTTCTTCTGCTGCTTGTTATCCTGCTGTGACCTGAGTCACCTTGTCAACCACCTCCCAGGTTGCCCAGATCTCCACAGCCTGCAGCCTAATCATTTTGAATGATAAGAAGGGTCCCAACTTAGCTCTATAGAAACTCTGCATCTCTGCATGCATGTGTGCACGGGAGTGTGTGTGCATGCATGCCTTTGTGTGTTTGTGTGTGCATGTGTGTGTGCATGTCCTTGTGTGTGTGTATATGTATGTTCATGTGTGTGCATGTCTGTGTGTGTGTGTGTGTGTGTTATGGTTATCACACTTAATGTGGAAGCTACTGGACAGTCTTGTGCTTTAATATATTTTCTGCTCTCCAGTTCAATTTAGCATCATCCACCAAGTTGCCATTGTGTATCAGGTACCACAGTGCTCACTACAGAATTGTCATTATCTTCATTTTCCTCAAATGATTTCCAAACTTAAGCAAAGAGTTGTGAGTTGTATGGCTAGCTATAAATATCTGGGAAGAAACCAATTTATTCTTTGAATTTTATATAATGTCAAATCATGTTATCAGGAATACTGAGAAATTCTTCAATACAAATTCATAAGATTCTAGGGGGGGGGTTCTTATCTTGCAATAATAAAAGATTATGACAAAATGTGCTTGAATAATTAAAAATACTGTACCAAAGCCATAACAGACAATTCATGAACTGATATTACCAGAGCTCTTCACGGGCTCACACAGAGATAAACACCGTTAAAACAGTTTTATCCAGATATCAGCTTTTTAAAATTGAGGATAATGCTCTATTTTGGTAAGTCTGTAGGAAATTGGGCCTACTTTCACTTTCCTAATGCCAAAGGGAAATAAAATGATATAATCTTTGTGTAGAGTAGGAAAATTTCCCCTGGCCATAAAGACCAGGGTATTATAAGGCAGGTCTTCTCACATTTTAATTTGTGTAAGAATCACCTGGAGATCTTTCTAAAATGAGATTTTGATTAAACAAGTCAGGTGGGGATGGCGTCACCACTTGTAACTAATTTGGTGGCAATGAAAGGACCACACAAACCACACTGCCTTGCAATGTTAGAACACACACACCTAGATGCTTTAAGTTAGTAGTGAGAGCAAGACACTCTAGAGGAACAGTGATTATAATGTGGTGTGTACATGTGGGGTGTGTGTGTGTGTGTGTGTGTGTGTGTGTGTGTGTGTGTAGAGAAAAACAGAGAGAGACAGAGACAGAGAGACAGAGAAAGAGGATGGAGAGGAGGTGGGGCTCAAAAATATAGCAATGCTTCAAGTCTAGAGGTTTCCTTAGACAGGCATAAACACTGTTGCCTATTATGAAGGCATTACGAGGTTCCTCTGGTATAATCTTGTAGGTATATATTAAGGTCTCTCTCTCTCTCCCTCTCCCCCTCCCTTTCCCCCCTCTGTGTGTGTGTGTGTGTGTGTGTGTGTGTGTGTGTGAATAAACACAGTAGTAGTGTTCCACAGAGAGAGTGTATAATGCATGCATCTGAGGACGAGCCATATGAAACTTGAGTAGTAATGACTGTTCAGTTTCACCCTCAAATACAACCATGCCACATGGTTGAGGAGCATTTCATAAAGATAGCAATCACATGGAGTTGGAGGAAGTTAGCAGAGCTAAGCATAAAGCCTTGGGTAGGGGATGAGCTTGGGGTGAGCAAGAAAGACAAAATGAAACATTTGTCAGGGCAATTAAAAGAAAGTGCCACCAACTGCACACATGACGAATAGAGATTTATTTTATCATAGGTTGGAGATTACAAATGTGGGATCACTCATTCACAGAATGATTGCTTTCTTCTGAGGCATGATCCCTTAGTACATAATGTCTATTTCACCTTTTCTCTGGTTGTACATGGTCATCTGCCTTCTGTATAACTCTGTGCCCTGATTTCATCTTCTTATGAGAGAATGAGTAACACTGCATTAGGGGGGCACCAATTAGTTGATTTTAGCTTCACTGCTTTGGGGTCTCCCCATGCTCAAGCTCCATCCAGTGTGGAATACAATATCCTTCTGCTGCCTTCATATCAAGATATAGAACCCTCAGTTCTTCTCCAGAACCATGTCTGCCGTGCTTCCCACCATGATGATAATGGACTAAGCCCCCGAAACTGCAAGCCAGCTCTAATTAAATGTTTTTCTTTATAAGAGTTGTCTTGGTCTTTATGTCTCTTCACAGTAATATAACCCTAAAACAGAAGTTGGTTTGAGGTACTGGGATAGTGCTATGATAGGCCTGATATTGCTTCTGTTTGGAGGAATGTGGACTTTGGAACTTTGTATTAGGGAAGCAGTAGAATACTCTAAGCAGGACTTAATGGGTCATGCTAGTAAGGTATGTGGAAGATATTTGTATTGAGGGTGATTTGAGCAGTGAGGTCCTAGCTCAAGAAGTTTCAGAGGAGAAGAATTTTACTGTGTTGCCTAGAGATCATTCTTGTGATTTTTGGTGAAGAATGTGGCTGTTTTTTTGTCCTTGTCTGAAGATTTTTCCTGAGGGTAAGGTAGAGAGAATTAGATTGATTGCATTAGCCAAGGAAATCTTGAAGCAGCCAAGTATAGACTCTGTCTTGTGATTCACTCTTATGAAGTGTTTTGTTGAAACATAGCAAGATGTATGGTTCAAGTGTTAAGGAGGCACCAGGAAGTAGAATAGAGCGAAATTCTGTGTTCAAAGAGACAAACAGGGAAAAGATATTAAATGGATATAAGGTAATGGTGACTTTGGAGCATATTCCCTGTATCTCAGGCTCCATCCTGTGAAAAGGATTTAAAGAAAACTTAGGTCCAGGTGTCGTAGTATACTCCTTTAACCCCATCCTACAGGAGACAGAGGCAAGCAGATCTTTTACGTCACAGCCAGCCTGATCTACAGAGCAAGTTCCAGGACACCTAAGTTTAAGCAGTGAAGGAAACCAAGGAAAACAGAAAGCTGGTGTATATCTAATTGAATGAGAGGGCCATAAACCAGCCCCAACAAAGAACAGAACTTCGTAGCTTTGTCCATGTGGCTCTAGCTTTAGAATTGAGGATAGTAGAAGGGGTTATGGAACCTTCCCCCATGACTAAGGAAAGTTGCCTAGGCCAGTCAAATGGCCTGAGCAGAGGTTTGGAGATCTTCACTGGCATTTATAAGTGGATATTAACCTAGAAAACTGGAATACCCAAAACATAATCCAAACATCAAATGAGGAACAAGAAGAAAGGAGGAGTGGCCCCTTGTTCTGGAAAGACTCAGTGAAGCAGTATTCGGCAAAACCAGAATGGGGAAGTGGGAAGGGGTGGGTGGAAGGACAGGGGGAGAGAAGGGGGCTTACGGGACTTTTGGGGAGTGGGGGGGGCTAGAAAAGTGGAAATCATTTGAAATGTAAATAAAAAATATATCGAATAAAAAAATAAAAAAAGAGCAATTAAAGTGATAAGATGGGTGGAAATCTGAGGAGAAAGGAAAGAAAATGAGCACCCTATAGAAGAATCAAAGAGACACGTCAGACCTATCAAATGAGGGAACCTCAAAAGGAATCCTTGGGCCAGCCCAATTATGAGCCCAATAACTTGATTTTTTTTCTCATTAAATCACTTCTCTTTTCTAGAAGAGAAATCAAATTTCAGCATCATAAACAATGCCCATGTTTCCTGCAACCTTTTTCATACTGTTCTTTCTCTTTCCCTTGATGAGATTCCCTGACAACTCTCTTGAATATGGGTGATACCTGTGACCACCAGCATCAAACATATGAAAGCAAATGGCTCTCTTTTGTTACAAATTTGCTTTAAGAATGGATGTCTGCAGTATGCCCAGGTAACTCTACTGACTCCATGACTGCTTTATCCGCGAAGGCTGCACAGGAGCTGACTGGTGTTCTAAACACCTAATGCTTCTTTCTCACAAGTCTGAAGACTGAAATATGAGATCTGGATGCTAGCAGGATTAGGATCTTAGTGTAGATCTCCCTGGACTGACCACACACAGTAGAGGAGACAGTGGAGGTAAGCTGCCTGGCATCACCTCTTAGAGCCATGCTAATCTCATTCGTGAATGCTTTATCTCCATAATAACATTTTCGAGGCTCCAGCTCTTAATGGAAGCCCACTAGGCTCCAGGACCCTAACATAGAAATGTGTAGAATGTGGGAACACAAACATTCAGCCAACAGAAGTGAACTCAGCAGTGGGCGCACATTTCACCCTTCTGCTCAGGATCTTTAAATACCCAAGAAAACAATCTCTAGGTGAATTAGTATGAAGCAGAGTTGGAAGTTATTATTTTAAAAATATATATTTTATGTAGGTTTAAAGACTTCAGCATCAAGGAAAGGAAGGAAGAATGGCCTTTCCAGAGTAGATCACCATTAAGTGTCCTAGCTTAATAATGTAACTCTATTCAAAGGATTTAAAAGACTGGTTTAAAATGTTTGGTATACCTGTATTAAGCAACAATAATTGGGTTCAGTGGGTTAAAAAATTGAAAGGAGAAAACATGAAGGAGAAGGGTCTGTTGAGTTCCTGAGAGGGAAAAATCAGTATACATGGGATCAAAACACATTGTTTTCACGTTTGAAATTGCCAAAATATAAATAAAACGCATTTTTACCAAAGATATTTCTTATATTTAACTATTGTCTAAGAAACTTTTCTTCATTAAATGAGTTTCTAATGTGGTTTTGATATGCATTATACAGGATAATAGAGGATACAACACAAACCTATGTAGAAACAGTCAAAGGAATGTTTGTTATTCATATACTATAAGAAGTCAAAGCATGTATTTTGACTACAAACATGGTTCGTGTCTTGATTGTAAGATTCTCTTAATACTCAGCAAGAAAAAGGGGCTACCTTACTTTTTCACACTGCTTTCATCTTCAATCTTTATATCTTATATTTAAAATGTTTACAATACTATGTATCAAGGTAATAAAATGTCACACCCAATACTCTGGCAGGGAAAACTATTATGAAAATAGAAGTGAATCTTATGCAAATATGAATAGTTTAGATTTTTCCAATGGAAAACTTCCTTCCAGTTCACAGATGGTTCCTGTTTGGGGGGATTTGAGTTTAAGTACCATCATTTAGAAATTTAGTTCCACATGGATTTACCAACATTTCTCTTTTCCTCACAAAGTAGAATAGGTAGGCACTCTTAGCACGGGACTGTGTCTGTGATTCTGGCCTCTCAGTCTTTGCTTATATGTATTTGGCTTTTACCTGAGCATTGCTCATTTTCCCTGTACTTGGTTCTGAATTCAGAAACTAGGATGCATGTTTCCTGGCTCATTCCAATTCTGATTGTGGTCTGGTGGTAACCCTTGATTCATCTCAACATTCACCATTTAGCAAACATGTCATCATCAGAGCTGGGAGCATGGTAACTCTACAGAATCTCTATTGTCCTCCATTGTATACACTGCTGTAGTCCCATTGCCAAGAAGATGCTCTGATACATAGTTGACATTTAGTATATATTGTTGAATAGATGAATACTTGGATTGACTCTTACCATGGCAGAAGAAAGTCCTGTGGTTCCTCTCCAATAACAGTGCACACTCTTAACCAAGTTCAGTTCTTAGCACCCACTTAGACAGCTATAGGGACTGGACACCCTTTTCTGGCCTCCCAAGCACTTGAATACACACACACACACAAACACACACACACACACTGTACACCACACAATTAAACAATAAAAGTAAAATACTATTCCAAATTACATGGAAGGTCATAAAATTACTGGATAGCAGGAAATTTTCTCATAAAACACATAGACATGTCATTACTCTCTCTGTATGAATGGAACTAAATGGGCCTGTCAATCACCTGGAAAGGAAAATACCCATGAGGGAAAGTACATATTCTAGAATATTTAGAAATGACAAAGCCTAGCTAAAATCAGGGTTGGCACAATGGTCTCTTTGGCCATTGTCCATCTCATCTCTTGAGAAGGTTCCACTTTACTCTGAAGTAAGCTATCTCTTCTACACTATGCCCTTATGTGCCTCATGTGAATTATTCCAATGGAGATCACAAGGACTGAGGAGAGGAAAGAGTTCAGAAAGAGATTCCAGTGGCAGTTGCAGGTACGTGTCTCCTTACTGCAGAAAGTAGGAAGAAAAAAATCTCAAAACATAAGCAAACTTCTTTATCAGACCTCTCTCTTTAGCAAAATTTCATAAAGCTATCACTAAATTAAGGCATCCTTTAAGTCCTTTTATCCTTCTAATCTGAATAAAATCACCCTAGCATTTTTTCATCTTCTGCAAAAAAGACTTGAGTGGTAACTTTTTGCTTCCAAACTATGTGTTAAGTAGTGAAGCTTTTGTATGAGGGGAAGTTGGCCAGAGTAGCTGACACTAGGATAGTTTAATTAGTTCCACATTTGCCTCCTATCCAGGTCCAATAAATATGCATTCATCGGCACAGCTGCATCTCAGCATGCACATTTAAATTAAAGAGGCTTCCTCAGAGGTGGGGGCAATCCTGGCATCTCTTCCCTTCACCAGAAGCCACATCAAATCTTGCATCAGTTGTCTTATCAGAATTTCTTCATAGGTGTCTACATATGACAATCACAAACACATTGTCACACATTAGATTTTCATAGTGATGCCTAATAACCTAGGAATCTTCTTTCAACTATGCTAAGAACTTTCCTAATAAAATAAAGGAATAGCTTTCCTTTTTCTGGTTTTAAATAAATATACGCTGATGATATTTGACCAAAAGTTTCAAAATCTACTATCATCCATTGACTTTTTTTTTTCAGTTTCACTCGGCTTTTCTAGAATAAATGATTATTAATTTACAATAAAATACAATAAAAATGTTCTCTCTCTCCATATATATATATATGTGTGTGTGTGTGTGTGTGTGTGTGTGTGTGTGTGTGTGTGTGTGTCATCCAATGTATATGTCATCCAAATGAGGGTTATCTCAGATCAAGGAGATTGCCTCAACAAATATTTAAAGTAAGATGCTATGCCTTGCACATCAATATTTTCAAATGATGTAGGTATTTTTTCCCCATTGAGAAACTCATAGCTTTCAGGAAATGGGGCATTTCTCACAGGTTCTGACTTGTGCTGTCATTCATGCACAGCTTGCCCCGACATGAGTAAGCATGAAAGATGAGCCAGCTCACTGTTTGCTCTCCTGTGAGGAAGGGGTGGGCGTCCATCTTTTCCAAAGGGAGAAGTACTGCTGTGAGATGGATGTGCATTCACCAGGCACCTGCAGGGTTGTTGTATGTGTGACAGGCAATGGTGGCACCTGCCATGCCATGGAATCAGGCCAGAAGATGTCAGGACCAACACCAAGTCATCTCAGACTAGACCCTTCAGGGAGGACCCAGAATAGTAAGGCTAGTTAACCATCTGTGTGGCCCTCTTATATCGCTGTCTACATTGTGACTTTACAAACTGGCACTAAGTTACAACTCCCACCATCCCCACATGGTGCTTGCAGCATGGCTAGGGCACTCAATACATCTCAGAGACAGACACAGGATGAATGAGACACAGGGGACTGACACAAGGGAGGGAAAGGGAATGTGCGAAGCTGAGAAAGATGCTGAAGGAAAGCTCGCTTTTTCTCTTACTGTTCATGACTGCAAATTATGAGAAGGTTAATGGTTTTTACTGTCCTAAAATATACCTATGCCTGCCAGGTTCCTGAAGGTTAATTGCCACTGCTAGGGGAGCTGCCCTAATTTGTACTGCCTTTTAATGACCTTCCTGTAGGCAAATGTTCGAAGAGGCCTGCCTGCAGGTGTGCTGCACGCCCACCACCTGATGGCCCTTCCAGGGAAAATGCTGCCCAAGAGCATGAGTTATTGGGGAAGTTTATTAGTGATTGGCAGTGATTGATAGTCCAGGGTAAATATTGCTGGGTAAATTCACATTTTCAACTGTCTTAGAGTTTCTGAGTTGAATTTCCCATTATGCTTCAACTGTTCCCTTTCTGTCACCTTGAAGTTTCAGTCCTGTACACAATGCACTCCTGTAGTCCAGTCCATGCCTTTGAGAGTTGACAGGAGATATGAATGTCATGAGGCAGCTGAGCCCTAGTTCATAGTTCTAGTTCACTGCTTCCTCTTCCCTGGGTGATGTGACTACATGTTCACATCCAAAATAATTGAAATGTACTGACACCTGTCTGAAAAAAGAAATTCAGGACATAGAACTAACATAATGCTAGCAGCAAAGTGGTTCTCAGTGACTGTATAATTAAACTGACCTACATTAGGGCAACTTTTTACCCTGAAAAGTAAACATTAAAAATGTGTGCCTTAACCAGAACTGTGGTACACTTATTCTAGGTCTGGCATGGATGACCACGATTTTAAGAGCAGTATCAGCTACATAGAAAGATCCTCTCTCGGGGAAAAACCAACCAACCAGCCAAGAAACGAAACCCCCAAAGCAAAATAAAACAAAACAACAAAAAAAATGTCTTTTCTATTTTTATTAGATTTTTTAAATTTACATTTCAAATATTATCTGCTTTCCTCATTTCCCTTCCAAAACCTCCTATCCCATCCACCCTCCCCCTGCTTCCTAACCTACCTACTCCCACTTCCCTGTCTCAGCATTCCTCTACACTGGGACAAGGAGCCTTTACAGGACCAAGGGCCTCTCCTTTCATTGATGTCCCACAAGACGATCCTCTGCTACATATTAGGCTGGAGCCATTAGTCCCTCCATGTAAAAATCAATGTCTTAATAGTCTTTGGTTGAATTAGGGAAAATCCAGAAGAAGATGAGGACCAGCAGTCTCAATTAACCTGGACCCCCGAGATCTCTCAGACACTTGCATATGCCAGCTGATATGAGGCCCCCAACACACATACAACAGAGGACTACTGGATCTGGGTTCAGTCAGAGAAGATGCACCTAACCCTCAAGGAACTGGAGGCCCCAGGGAGTTTAGACATCTGGTGGGGTGAGAGATGGGGGATGGAGGGTGGGAACATCCTCATGAAGACAGGGGTTTGGGGAGGAAGTATGGGATGAGGAACAGTCAGAGGGTGGACATGGAGGGGAATAAAATTTGGAGTATAAAAAGAAGATTAAATAAAATTAAAAAAAAATAAAAATAAAAAGTACATATAAGATAAAAACAGTATTTGATAATAAATGTAAAAAAACTGTTACAAATATGACTTATTTTAGCCCCTATTTTTCTTACTTTGTTTTAAAGCAGTTCTTTCTTATGCAATCTTCTCCTATCTTTTTAATCAGTTGATAGTGAGACATACTGATATACTCCTGCCCCTCACTTCCAACCTTAAATTGTTCAGAAAATAACTAGAAAAAATAGCAATCACTCCTATACATAAAAGGACAAGAGAGAAGACCATGCTTCATTAGTTGTACACTCTAAACAACTAAGAATATTTTCCTTATTGATTTATCTCTTTGATTCTGGAAAAAAAGAGTCTATCCTTGGGGACTCTTTTTAAAGGCAATATAATAGATAGAGGCCATATACTTTATCTAATAACTCTGCAATATAAAAGGATTGTGTGTTTTTAATCTAACACTGTGATTGTGATTTTGGTCCTAATAATCAACATTGTTATAATACTGTTTATTTATCTATATAAACTGGAATTGATACGATCTGTCTTTCCAGTGCTCCTAGGTGGTTGAAGGGTCAAAAATATATTATTTCTGTATAGTTCATATAGGAACACCATATAAACTATAGAAGCACCACAATTCAAGCATTCATTGATATCCTGGTGAAGATTAAGTACTAGTTCAGTTGCATCAAATATTATGGCATGTAGTAAAAAGTTTTAAACTATAACTCTGAGGAAATGCTGAGGAGAGAAGGGTATAGGCAGGGTACAAGCCAGGTACAATCATTCGTAGTATTATTCAACAACTCTGTCTTTTCCAGACACAGAACATGTCTTATTTTCCTGATCATTTAAAGAGGGGGTGTTCATGCTCTTTGCTTTGGTCAAGAATAGAGCAGACTTACAGGTTATTATCAGGATATTGTCATTCTTTGATACATCCTAAAACTGGACATAATCTCTGAGAATACATAGCATGAGTAGAAAATAAACTTTGTTGTGTTTCTACTTTTATTCTGATGATATGAATCAATGATATATCAGTACTCTCACCAGCCACCCATGTCAGATTGGTCCCTACTCCTGCTGCATGGTATTTCCTGCTCTATGATTGGAGGGAATCACAATGGCTTTTTTCTGTATGATTCATCCTTGAAAATAGTGTTTGAGACTAGTCTAGCTATGAGTTGTCTTTTTTTTTCTTTTTTTTAAAATATTTTTATTTTCTATATTCTTTGTTTACATTCCAAATGATTTCCCCTTTCCCGGATCCCCACTCCCCATATGTCCCATAAACCTTCTTCTCTCCATCCCTTCTCCAATCACCTCCCTCCTTTTTCTCTGTCCTTATATTCCCTTCCCATGCTAGATCAATCCTTTCCAGGATCAGGACCCTCTCCATACTTCTTCATGGGAGTCATTTGTTATGC
Source organism: Apodemus sylvaticus (assembly GCF_947179515.1). NCBI lineage: Eukaryota > Metazoa > Chordata > Mammalia > Rodentia > Muridae > Apodemus > Apodemus sylvaticus. The sequence goes on along the minus strand of NC_067476.1, from coordinate 97,280,792 downwards.
AATTTGTGCCTTGGGTATTCAGGGCTTCTGGGCTAATTAATTTCCACTTATCAGAGACTGCATTCCATGTGTATTCTTTTGTGATTGGGTTACCTCACTTAGGATGATATTTTCCAGATCAAATCATTTGCCTAAAGATTTTGTGAATTCATTGTTTCTAATTGCTGAGTAGTATTCCATTGTGTAAATATACCACATTTTCTGTATCCATTCCTCTTTTGAGGGGCATCTGGGTTCTTTCCAGCTTCTGGCTATTATAAATAAGGCTGCTATGAACATAATGGAGCATATGTCTTTATTGCATGCCGGGGAATCCTTTGGGTATATGCCCAGGAGAGGTATAGCAGGGTCCTCTGGAAGTGTCATGTCCAGTTTTCTGAGGAACCTCCAGACTGATTTCCACAGTGGTTGTACCATCTTATAGCCCCACCAGCAGTGGAGGAGTGTTCCTCTTTCTCCACATTCTTGCCAACACCTGCTGTCTCCTGAGTTTTTGATCTTAGCCATTCTGACTGGTGTAAGGTGAAATCTCAGGGTTGTTTTGATCTGCATTTCCCTAATGACTAATGATGTTGAGCACTTCTTAAGGTGTCTCTCGGCCATCCGAATTTCTTCAGGTGAAAATTCTTTGTTAAGATCTGTACCCCATTTTAATAGGATTATTTGGTTCCCTAGGGTCTAACTTCTTGAGTTCTTTGTATATATTGGATATTAGCCCTCTATCAGATGTGGGGTTGGTGAATATCCTTTCCCAATTTGATGGTTGCCGTTTTGTCCTTTTAACAGTGTCCTTTGCCTTACAGAAACTTTTTAATTTTATGAGGTCCCATTTGTCAATTCTTGATCTTAAAGCATAAGCTATTTATTGGTGATCTGTCCAGGAACTTTTCCCCTGTGCCCATGTCCTCAAGGGTCTTCCCCAGTTTCTTTTCTATTAGTTTCAGTGTGTCTGCTTTTACATGGAGGTCCTTGATCCACTTGGAGTGAAGTTTAGTACATGGAGATAAGAATGGATCAATTCGCATTCTTCTGCATGCTGACCTCCAATTGATCCAGCACCATTTGTTGAAAAGGCTATCTTTTTTCCACTGGATGTTTTTGGCTCCTTTGTCGAAGATCAAGTGACCATAGGTGTGTGGATTCATTTCTGGATCTTCAGTTCTATTCCACTGGTCCACTTGTCTGTCACTGTGCCAATACCATGCAGTTTTTAATACTATTGCTCTGTAGTATTGCTTGAAGTCAGGGATACTGATTCCCCCAGAATTTCTTTTGTTGTTGAGAATAGTTTTAGCTATCCTGGGTTTCTTGTTATTCCAGATGAATTTGAGAATTGCTTTTTCTAACTCTGTGAAGAACTGAGTTGGGATTTTGATGGGGATTGCATTGAATCTGTAGATCACTTTTGGCAAGATGGCCATTTTAACTATATTAATCCTGCCAATCCACGAGCATGGCAGATTTTTCCATTTTCTGAGGTCTTCTTCGATTTCCTTCTTCAGAGACCTGAAGTTCTTGTCATATAGATCTTTCACTTGTTTGGTTAGAGTCACACCAAGATACTTTATATTGTTTGTGGCTATTTTGAAGGGTGTCGTTTCCCTAACTTCTTTCTCAGCCTGCTTATCCTTTGAGTATAGGAAGGCTGAAGATACCATAGAAACCATGGACTCAACAGTTAAAGAAAATGCAAAATGCAAAAAGCTTGTAACCCAAAATATCCAGGAAATCCAGGACACAATGAGAAGACCAAACCTAAGGATTATAGGCATAGATGAGAGTGAAGATTTACAACTTAAAGGGCCAGCAAATATCTTCAATAAAATTATGGAAGAAAACTTCCCTAACCTAAAGAGAGAGATGCCCATGAATATACAAGAAGCCTACAGAACTCCAAACAGACTGGACCAGAACAGAAATACTTCCCGTCACATAATAATCAAAACACCAAATGTACTAAACAAAGAAAGAATATTAAAGGCAGTAAGAGAAAAATGCCAAGTAACATATAAAGGAAGACCTATCAGAATCACAGCAGACTTTTCACCTGAGACTATGAAGGCTAGAAGATCCTGGGCAGATCTCATGCAGACTCAAAGAGAACACAAATGCCAGCCAAAACTACTATATCCAGCAAAACTCTCAATCACCATAGATGGAGAAACTAAGATATTCCATGACAAAACCAAGTTTACCCAATACCTATCCACAAACCCAGCCCTACAAAGGATAATAGGAGGAAAACACCAATACAAGGAGGGAAACTTCACCCTGGAAAAAGCAAGATAGTAACCTTTCATCAAACCCAAAAGAAGTTAACCAATCAAATTTAAAAATAACGTCAAAAATGAGTTGTCTTTAGTATGAGTTTAATATGAGTTATAAACTCATACAGGAGTTTCTGTACTGTGTTGTGATTTTCCCCCCTTAGTTGGCTCTTCATTTCCATACAGAAGAGAGATGATTATGGAGAGATTACACATCAGATCTAGCAAGTAGAGTAGGGGTGTTGTTCCGGTTTTGGAAATCTCAGTGTAGAATGCTAAATGCAGCTAGGTCTTAGAGAGAAGTCTGAAAGAGGTTAGAAAAGCAAGAAGGAATGGATCTTTGTCAAGACCAAGGAGCAAATTTATAGCTTTCAACGACACTGTTCTCAGCTGGACATAGAGAAATAAACTGGTCCAAGGACATTTGAGAACACTTTCATGATGTGGCAATAGAAGTTGGGGTTTATATTCTTCTTATATCCTCCAGTTTTATGTGATATGTTGAAAATCTATTGAGAAGCTTAGGTCATAGAGAATGCTAAAAGAGTATAAACAAGGGTGACTCTAAATATCATTTACACTTCCAAGAAGTGGTAGAGTTAAATTCTCTTCTCAGAAAACAACAAGGGCCTGCTACTTCCAGAGTTTCTTTTTATTTTGTATTTTCATTACGATTGTTAACATTATTTATTTTCTAACTAAGTTCATATTAAAAGCTTGAGAAAATGTTTAGATCGATTGCATAGACCAATAGGAAGCAAGACAACTTAACTGAAAACACAACTGGATTCTATGCAGTAAAACAATAAATTATTTTTCTGTCCACATTGAGATGATATTACCAGGAGCAATAGTGTCAAAATAAACCTAAAACCGGAACTAAAACAAAAAATCAACAGAAGAAGTGTAGTATTGAAGGCATACTGCCTAATTTAGAGTTATCTTGACACACAGCCTGAAGATATAAGAAGCATAGAAATGAGTTAAATGATGTTTAGCAAAGATGAAGCTTTTGTGTATATACTGTCAAAGTAAAACAGAGTAATAGAAGTAGTCATCAGATATTGGATTACAAAATATTCAGTTTCTGAATTCATTACCATATGCAAAGTACTATCTTAAAACAAAAAACAAAAACGTGGTCCCAGGACCTCAGGATCTCTGGTAGCTATGAGCTTGTTTGAGGATAGAATGAAAAGAAAGGGAATTTAAGATAACTTGTTCCACAGCAAGACAATTCAATAATGTGGAAAAGTTCAGCCCTGAGCAGAAAGTGGTAATTAATAGTGAGTCTCATTTAGCAGCTTTGAAGGCAGCACACTGACTTCAAGATTGCTATAAGTGATTAATCTTTTCCTTCCATGATAAATCAAATTGAATTTCTATGTTTGGAATCAGTGAGTACTGATGAGCCCCAAATCTCCCTTTAAATCCATTTTTTAAAAATTCTTTGCTTCTTTTCCTTCTATTCATCATTGTAAGAAATGTTCTTCAGATTGGGGTGAGTTCTGTCTGGATTGATTGCTTGTTTTAAATAGCTCTTTCATTTCCTTTGGGGGGAAATTGTATTTTTAAGAAGGCCTGCTCCAAAGCATAATGCAAGACCACAATTCAGGGCTTCTCTTATATTCTCAAGCAAGAATAAGAAATGAGACACCTACAGTATCTGAGGAGAGTTAGGGTTTTCTCAGAAGACAAATTTTGTTCCTTTATCTGTGTTGGGCATGAGAATGTGGGGTAAGCATGTGTACATTTGTAAGCCTTTAAAGATAGGGAGAGGCAAGGCAACAGTGCATAGGAGCATGAAATATGAAGCACTAAAGAACAGAATATATCCTTATAGGGAAAGAAGCTTTGACAAAGAGAAAGGAAGACTTAGGCTGGCAGACAATGAAGTGGGAGGTTGCATGCTTTCAAAGGTTAGTAACTGAATGCATTCTGAATTTCCAAAAATAGGAAAAGAGGAAGATATAGTTGGTTAAGAATGCTATACTCAGCTAAGAATGGTATTTTACTTAAATAATGTAATCTCTATGGAGAAAAGAATTTACACCAGTTTTGAAATACATCTTTTCCCAGGAATAAGCTCTAAATCCATCTGACTTTGTCTGTCTCCTCCAGACCTACCAAGGGACTAACCAAAGAGTAGTCTGTGAAGAGATGTCTTTATTGGAGTGTTTCAGAAATCTACAGAACCAAATTATTCTAAAGTTTGAATGGACTTAAGTGAGTCCCTGAAGCTAAAGACTCCAAACAAATCCCAAATCTTGTGGCAGCATTTGACAGATTTTATTCATGATGTTCAAACATTAAAATGGTGACCAGCTGTTCTTCTTGATAGGGTACTTGCCAAGGCCAGAACAAAGAAAAAGCTCTAAATCACAAAATAGGATTATTTAAACAGTAAGAAAAACTTCCTGCTTCAACGTGGTTGGAAAAAAATCTTACTGTGATGTAAGAAACAGATTCTAGGCAGATCTTTGCCATGATCAAGTAGAAGATAAGTAACAATGTATGTTTCAATATTCCTTTTGAGAAAATTAAGTCACACCAGATTCCTGCTCAGATCACTATATCATCACTGATGGAGTTATACCTAGAAGTTATTCATCTAGCCTCCATCCATCTCCTTTACACACCAATCATTTCTAGCCTGGGTAATAAAATCTTGGTACAGAATGAGAGAAGTGAAGGTTTGCTGGGGAGGAGTTGGTTAAAACTCTGATTCTGAAGGACTAGCCTCAGTGTCAAGCCATGTTGGGTGACTCTTAAGTGAAAACCAATACTTGATTTTGATTTGAAAATGTTAAATGAGTAGGGATAAGTGAACAGAGGGACACTAAGACCTATGAGATGAGACCCACACTTCAAATTGAAAAGGAGTAAGTCTCCGTTGGTTACTAAAGTAGACGGGTATACTTGAAAAGTTCACTAGAATGCCAGCTTCTGTGAGGATAGAAGAAGCAAATATGAAAAGGTATCAAGTGTAATCATTTGGGAGCTATGTCACTGGTAACAAGGAATACTCCAAAAAGCAATCTCCGACATAGATCTACAAGTGTCTTATGAAGCAAAAAACTAATACCTACTTGTGAGTCAATGAGAGGACTTTACCTACATTATATACTTCTGTTCTCAAAATCATATTGCTTTCTTCCATCCAACATTGGAGAATACAGAAGCAGAAATAGCGCTCAAAGTAAGTAAATAAGTAGAGGCAGAAAGAGGGCTTGTGGGTAAGAGTGCTTGCCACCAAGCCTGATGACCTGAGTTGATCCCCAAGACCTACCTGTTAGAGGGAGCAGACAGACTTCACATGTGACCTTCAGCACACCTACTGTGGCCTGTGCACACATGCATGAGTGCACATGTGCACACATTAATAAATAAATAAATAAATAAATAAATAAATAAATAAATAAATAAAGTCACTTTAAAATAAAGAAAGGTAGGTTTTAAAAAAGAAAGGCTGAAAGAGGAAGGATGGAGGAAGGAGGGAAGAAACCTAGTCCTACCTTGACCTTAAATATTGATTAAGTTAGGGGCATGATCAGGAACAAAGAGTTTGAGATTGTGCAGAAGATTAAGTTTTGACATTCAAGCAGATTTACAATTTTTAAAATATTGGAGTAGAGTCTTGTTCAGCAATGACTCATACCACTCTGCCTCCGGGAGGAGTATGTTCCCCTGCTTATTTATTCAGTCTGATTGAAAGTGCACAGGTAAATGTTCAAACCTCCAGACAGAAGCATGAGTGTTTTGTCACCTTCTAAAAGCTCTTGTTCACACAGTGAGAAGAACACATCCTAGAATGTCTCTGCCACTCTAGCTGGAGCCCTCTAAGGAGGCAAATGGAATGTAGCTATGTCTTACTAATGTGGCAGCCTCTAGTACCTGGGGGACACTATAACAAACTCTAATGGATCACTAACACTACAAACTCACTTCTCTCACACATGGAAACGGGATGTCTAAGATCAGTGTGCCAGTGTAGTTGAGTTCTGGTGAAATTTTCTTCCAGGTTAATGTCTACTGTTCTCCCATTTTGTTCATTCATAATAGAAAGAGGAAAGAAACATTCTCTGAGATCCCTTTGGGTGAGTAATAATATCATTCATTAGTGCTCCACCTCCCAAGTCCTTACACCTAATATCATTGTCCTTGAGGGAACAAAATATTCTGTCACTCTAAGCTATCCTGGACAGTTTGAAGTTGAAAACAGCCACTCAGCAGAACCGTGTGCCTGTCGGTGTGAGAATCGATGCCATTGTCTTGAATTTGGAAATGATTATATACATCAGTATTGTGACAACAGCTGGCTAAGATCAATACCAACATATCCCCATAGATTAAAAGTCAAAAAGAATAAAAATTTATTCAATGAAAAGTTCCTTTCCCTCTTCAGCGAGCCCAGCCAATAGCTTCCCCTGCTCAGCCTCAAATACTTTCATTAGTTCCTTGATATTCCAAGCAGTATTTAGTGCATTAATAATCAGATGGAAACATGCTTTTCCTCTACAAGTAGAGTATTATATTTTCATTTTCTTCATGCAACATTCTTCAATATATTAAAATTCTCATTCTTTTGCCATACATAGTATTCAGTACATTACTGTTTGTATCCTATTTTCTAATATCATATCTGAAAAGTGACTGAGAAAAGTCAGGCACTGTTCTTACTATGATGTCCAGAGGTAGTCATAGAAAATTGTGGGAAGGAGACTGAAAGGCTGATTTAAGAAAGAATGGTTTCTTGTTTTGAACCCTACCGAGCTGGTTGTCAGGGTGTTAAGTGACTTAGTGTCTTGCAGGTAGTAAGTACTCAGTTTACACTCACTAGTACAATGACCATGTAATCACTCACACCCTCCCCTTCTCAGATTCTCCGCAGTGCACAGACTGAGGCAGCATTGCTGATCTTCACAGCCTCCCTTCCTGTTGACAACTCTCTGCCATGGGCTTCCCTGGAATACACTTAGTGTGACCTTCGCTTTTCTTTCTCCCTAGCTTTGGCTGCAGTGACATCACACAATCAAAAATCCCTGGGTCCTTTCCAGCCCTTCTGAGTCTTTCTGTACCCTCATCCCTCCCTTCACTGTCGAAGTGCCGCATGGCTCTGCATTCCTGGTACCTGTGTGGCATCAGGCACATATGTTCAGCTCTGAGCTCTTCTGCAGTCTTTGATCTGAGTATCAGGTGCCCCATGTACACAAAATGGGAAGAATTATATACAGTTCCCTGAAATTGTATAAGGTTAACTACAATTCATATTAGCATATGAATACATTTCAGCTGTGCAATCTTCTTCATTCTTTTACTGACATTTTCCTTCATTTTATTGTTTTCATTCACCACCACTATGTGGATGAAAGCTACCCCCAAGTCTCTATGTAAAGCTCATTTCTATTTTACAGATGAGCTCCTAGAAGCTTGATTGTCCCCAAGTATCCAACAATATACAGATAATACAAAGAGATGGTAACTGACAAGTTCAACCACTTTCCCTTGTCCATTCATTATAGTTCTCTCCTCACCTTGACCTCTAATCTCTGTAAATGACACTACTAGCTTCATTCTTCAACTCTTTAGTCAGTGACTCTTCTCCCATTACTCATATTGCCATTCATTTGCAAAGTCCACAAGTCAATATATATACATATATATATATATATATACCTACATATATATGTGTGCCTACACACACACACACACACACACATATATGTATATGTATATAGTTCAAGCGGTAGTGGTGGCAAGGAGATGATTTAATGATTCAAAGTGTTTACTGCTCATGCATGAAGCTCAAGTTCAGCTCCTAGCACCCATGTCAGATGGTTCATAGCCATCTATAGTTCCTGAGTATCTGAATGCCTCTGGACCTGTGGGTACCTGCATTCACATGTCCACACCCCAACTCCCCCCTCCCCACAGATATATACATGTTATAAATGCTTTTTAATGTTTTGAGCAAAATTTGTCAGAAGTTGGGAGGAATTTTGGTGACCATGTAGAAACCCATCCGCATCCTCCTGAAGAGGCCTAGTTAAATAGAGAGTGCTAAGCAGTAAGACCTTCATTCCATGGCAGCTGTAATATACTTTTCTCTCAATGATTTAGTTGCCTTAGCTGTAGTTCAGTCTCCAGCTATGTCTGCCCATCTTTAGGGCAAATGTAACAAACCTTCCTGCCTTACCTTTGTACCAAACCGACAACAGTATAGTTCACCGTTCTGCATCATCTTTGCAGTCCTGTATGCACATTTTTACAGGCACAGCACCATTTTCTCAGTTCCATCTCACCCATACTCACTGTATCCCCATGTCATCCTCAGTAACCATAGTCCATGGAAATTATGTGCTTGGCTCACTAATTTTTAATGCATGATAATACAATATAATCATTAACATTAAACATTATTTTCTTATATTTTGCCTAAAGTCATGTCAAAATGGCCTTTAGAGGACACTAAATCAAGAGTGAAGTTTTGTAGTTGATGGCACTATTGGAAGAAATGATAAACTAATGATTAAGATGTTCTATAAATTGAATAGTAAAATTTTTCTGGCAATACAGATTTGTAAGCTATAATTTATCATTCTTTTTGAGACACCATTGACTTTGACTGTGTAGCCCAATTTTACTTTAAACTTATAATCCTCCTACCTCTGCCACATAATTTCTGGTAACTATAAACATGTGCCATCATATCTAGCTATAAAGAATTGTTATATAAAGAAAATAGGAGTCAGGGTCTTATACTGCAGATTAGATTATCTTTAATGTTTGATAAATTGTATGATTTCATATTTGTAAGCCAACTCTAATGCCTTTAATTAGTTGCTATTTACTTAATTTTATCTAGAATAATTTTGTTGTGTAACTTTTCTAGAGAACATTTGATAACACATGGTAGCCTGGAACTTAGTATGTGTCTCAGACTAGCTTCAAAATCACCGTTTTAATGTCCCAGTCTGAAGTACCGGGATGACAGGCATGTGCCACCACACCTGGCAGTAGAATATGCTTTAAGATGTTTGCTTTTTTACTGTGTCAGACTTCTTTTGTCTTCTATGAAATGAATGAACAGCCCTTTCATTAGGTAAGTGAAATCTATGGAACACAGGATTCTCATTGATTCTCTCTGGGCATGCATTGTAGCTCCACTGCAAGGAGAGGACATCTTCAATTACAGTAACTTGTGAATATTCTAAAATGAAGATCCCACTGGCTCAACCAAAGGCATGAACATTGAAATTCTTTACATTAAAATCATTCAGTGTCCTACCAGCTCACAGAATTAAACTTGGCCCAATTTTATTTTAGAATTTCTATTTTGTTCTGCATCCTTATTCTTTGTGAAAAAGAAAAGAAAACCAAATGCAGTATTTTGAAGAAAAAAAAAAACAGGAAAGATCTAGACTACTGATACCCACTCTCTCAGTGCCTTTTTCCCTCTCTACCTTTCTCTCACAAGAAAAGAAGGAAAATTTATGGCTTTTAGTGGTTGTGAAAACCAGGAAATAATAGAGAAATCATGCATTCTGCAGGAATTCTCTGGAGTGTATTAAATTAAACTGACAGCGTTGATATCGCTATTCATGTTGAAATAATTAGCAATTCTAAGGCTATTAATGGTGTATTGTATCACTGTTTTAGAATTGGTAGGATGAATGCAAAAACCTTTTGGTGACTTTTGCTCCCACTAAAATTTAATTAGCCTCAGTTACTGACCTCATGTTTTATGTAACAGTACACTTCGCAATGATCTCATAAAGAATTGAAGTTTGGGAAGAAAGTCATTCTTACTTTAAAAACTAGCATCACATAAAAGTTCTCTGAGTGTTTTTTAACTACTTTTGCAAAGTATTCTTATAATTGCTAACATTACCTATGGGACTGACTGACTTTGAATTTAATTGAAGTAAGAATGCGTCTATCTGACAAGGTCACTTTTTAAATTGGAGCAGCAGTACCTTGCATTACAGTTCTGATTTTTTCCTTTCTAAATTAACTATGATCTATAAAATTATCGATAAAGAATAATACCTAGGTCATTAAATATTAACAATGGTTACAAGAGAGAAAAACTACCTTTAATGCATATAAAATTTATGGATAGCAGTGGTTCCTACTAGGGTGGGAAGGCTAGGTCTGTGCAGCTGAGAGGCAACACAGTAAGTTTCAGAGACAACTCTGAGCCTGTTCAGTGTTTTACCAGATCAGTGGAGAGCAGAAACCAATACACTTTGAACAGTAGTAGGGGGAACATTTGTGGGTGGTAGTGGGGGTGTGCTTGGGGTAGATGACATGAATTTAGTCCATCCAGACTTCTGCTTGGCTGGAGGCGTTTTTGTAATATTTGTGACTGATATTGCTTTGAAAGCTCATTATGGCAATGACAAAGCTGTGCTACTATTTCACTTTCTCGGACAATTTCCAAGTTATTGGACTCCTGTGCTCCTTCTAAAAGTTGCTACAAAATATTTACTCTCAGATTGAAGGAAAAGGAAAGGAAAAGCTGTACTAACCCTCCTTCCCTCAAGTCCAGAAGTTGGGCCAGAAATTTACACTACATGTCCTCCTAAGCTAAGTCCGATCATGGTCAAGTAAGAGCAAGAACTTCCTTGTAGACACCATATTGTGGCTACTTGAGGATCTTTCCCACATAATCTTCAATTCCGTGTTGTCCCTCTTATTTCAAGATACAGTCCCTTTCTGAAGAAAGCATGAGGGATGGAGAGCATAGTGGCCTTTCTCCATTATTTACAGATATGACTCAAAGCAGCATCTGGACAACAGAGTGAGCCGTGGTGTGAGCACTGCTGTGTACAATGAGGGGAAGTCGCAAAGTAGTGTGGAAAGAGCTTGAGATTCTCAGGTAAAACAAAAGAAGTGAATCCAAAAACTGACTTGCAGGCTCTCAGGACAAGTAGCTGCATGGCTACGAACTTCAGTTTCTTTTGCTATAAACTAGGGTTCATAAGCACCTCACAAACCTCTCATGATGGTATTAAAATACGAGGAGGTATATCTGCAGAATTCAACATTATCAAATAAGGGAACTCAAGTTTATGCATCAGCTCAACCTCCTCATCTGGGACCCTTGGCACTGGGCTGGGAGGAATAATTAAACATGTCCCCTTGCTGGTTCCATCCAGTCTCTACAGAGATGAAATGTTGTGTGGCTCCTATAGAGAACCATATCATGTTAATCTATTAAATCACAGCAGATGATTGCTGTGTCTGGAGCACTGTGTTAGGGCCTGTGAAAATTATTTTTTTTATTGGTGGGAAAAAGGTACACAATGCATAAAAATGCTGAGGAATACTCAGGGAAGCAAAAAGTGTCTAATCTAGATTGTCATAGATGACCAGACTCAATCAATCAAGGAGGACTTGAAAAAAAAGAGGAACAAAAATGTTCTAAGATTAGAGTGGAGTGGCAAGATGCAATAGAGAAGGTATTTAAGGGGAGAGTGTGGTGGAGGAGGAAGGACTTACCATGGCTCCTTCAGGGGCTTAGGAATCTCATAGTCATGTATCCCACCATGCTTCCCTTGAAGACTCTTGTGCAATAAGTAGCCATCATTTATGGGTGGTATTACATTCATTCCTGTCTTCCAGAGGTGAAGATCCTGAAATAAAAGCAAAACTGGGCTCCACTCAGGAAGGCTTTAGAACATCCCACAGATGCCATCCCATAATCCAGGGCTTCCTAAGAAAGACAGGTTTTTTTGTGGAGACTGTGGACAGATGCATGCTTTCTGGGCCATTTGTCTTCCCTTTCTTGGCTAGGACAGAGTTGTTTTTTCCGAGTTCATTTTTGTGATCACTACAAGGACGTACTAGAGGCTGGTGCTTTAACTTCGTGATGCAGGAGGCATTGCTGAGTGACCTCCAGTTGCTCACCTACCTTCTCAAGTCTCATGGTTCTCTACTTCAAAGTTAATATTCCATGGGCTGTCTGTAATGCAAACTGTCACTATTGCATTATTCATGAGGGAAAACACTACACACACATTAATTATTCGCTTCTGTTAATATTCACTTGGAAACAAAGTTCATCATACTTACTCACAGCATTTTTATACTATTTAGAGTTTTCTTGTATACTGGTACTAAACCATTAAAACTTCTCTTACTGACAAGACTCACAGTGAAACTTGACCCTTGCCAGACAGAAGCCTCTGACCTAGAGATGTGCAAGCAAAGGAATGTCCAAGCAAAGCCAGACAGATTTGCTAGTTTATTTAGAAGTCTTCTCTCTTACTTTTAACAAGAATTTACTAAAATCCTTAATAATTACTTCTAAATGTATACATAAATTACCCACTCAAGACAGGTATTTAAAATGGTCTTTTCATTGTATATCTGGATTCTCTTCTCTTAAAAAGCTTCTGTAGAAGATCAAAGAATTCCTGCAAAGAAAAGTTAATGTCTCTGAGGGAATTCCAGCAAGATGGTTAGGAAAAGTTGTCTCTAACATAGTTTAGATGGTACAACATAACCTTTGAAAACACTGGCTATGATACTCTAATCTGAGGTCTACATTTAAAACCTATGTATAGAGTCATACAGATTCTTTAACCACAAACTTTCTAAATGGCTTTTCAAAAATCAGAATTTAGTCTGATTCTAAATTCTGATTCTAAATTCTAAACAACAGATCAGTAAGTAAAGTACTTGCTGTGTAAGCAAGAGGACCCAAATTTGTATTCCTAGCATCCCACGGAAGACTGTTCATAGCAAATATATATCTGGGATCTCAGCACTGGGGGGTTAGAGGTAGATCTTGAAATAGATCTCAAGGGGTCAGTTTAAGCAAGCAGCCCAGCTAAAATGGTGGCTAATCTCCAAGTTCAGTTAGGGGTCCTTCTAAAGAAGTGATTGACAACATCTTAGTATCTGCCTCTGGCCTTCATATATCTTCATATATACATGCAGACACACACACACACACACCAACACACACACACACACACACACACACACGAGAGAGAGAGATACAGACAAGCAGAAAGACAGACAGACACAGAGACAGAGACAGAGACAGAAACATGAATACTTGCATCAGAATTTTCCAGTACTCAATGCCAAAATTAAAAAAAAAATGCTTTTTATTGTCTGACAATGGTTTTAGGTGACAATTTGAAAATGAAGTCTTGGAGTTGCCAGCAGCAGTCAAGTCACATTTCTTAACCCTGTCCCCAAACATGGCCAGGGAAGGCTCTTGAAAGTAGCTTATCTTACATCATAGCCCTAGGTTAAACCAAAATAATCCAGGAGGAGGAAAACAACAATCATAGCAAGAAAAAAATTCCCACAGTGAGCTACACACCCCAGATGCCCAGACCTTCCATGGCTCTTAATGAGGGTCAGAGGTCAGAGCTAAAGAGCCTGGTGAAACAGTGAGAACCAAGATCCTGTTTCCATTTTAATGCCCTGGTGTTTATGTTTGGCTTCTGCAAGGGAAAGGCCCAGACAATTCCACTTCCAGGGAGGCCAGAAAAAAAACTGGACTGGGGTAGCAGCTTGACTGAAAAGTGGGGGTGTTCATGGGGCTAAGGATAGCTTCCGTTAAAAAAAAAAAACCAAAAACCAAAACAAAACAAAAATACAGGACTGCCAAAAAGAACACTGTTGGCTAAGTGTCCTTATGCATGCCTGACCTAAAATTAAATCACATTATGAAAATAAAGACCATTGTCTTCAATCTGCCCCTTCACCTCACCACCCACACATCTCCAGAGACGGCTGTTGGAGTTTAAATTTAGTACCAGTGTTGGTTACATAACAGTCACCAGCCATCTCAAACTCAGTTCCTCAGTTTGTCAGCCCGACCTTCCTATCACACTCTGATAAACTTCATCTATTAAAGCTGCTTATTTTGTTTATCTTAGGGGCTGAACATTGTACTTTTATCACTAATTTTGTACTACCTGATTTTTGGAGTATTCAACTTTCATAAAAATTTATCACTCAACAGGACAATATTCCTTTGCGCGTGGGGGCGGGGGGGGGGATAGGTTACATTTTCACCCACCAACTGTCACCCTTTTCTCAACTTCTGAACCTTTGATGACCTTGGAAACTAGATCCAAATCAAGGGCTCTGTGTACTTCCCAATCTTATCATTGCCAGATAACTTTAACTTGTGTTTTCCTGGCTGGGCCTGGCCTGAAATCCTGAAATAACAGGGCTCATCCTATGAGGAAGTCAAACGGGGATCGGAAGCACCACACTCTTGCCCTGTCCTGGAGCTGCTAAATGTCTACTTGCTTCTGAACAGGGTTCAGGATGAAGCTTCAGTACCTGTTCATTTGTTTTAGATCTAATACTAAAATGAGCCAAAGGCCAAGTGACTAGTAATGACCAAGAGGTTTCTTAGGTGCTTATTCAGTGAAAGCCCATGGATACAAACTTTCCAACCACTATCTCCTTTGATCTGTTCAGTGGTCCCATTGGGGAAGTTACTATTAGTCTTTATATTTTATAATGAAAAAACTGTGGCTTAAGGCAGAGACTTTTGCATTTATAGAACTAGACATGACTAATACCAGGCTTCCAATCTAGTGTGATTACAAAGCTTAGCAATCGGTTATTGACATTCTGTTAGTATATATTGGGTGTCAGAATCTCATGTAAAATCAACCACCTTCTCAAGACACCAGTCCTTATGAAACAGGTTAAAGGAACGTGCGTACACACACACACACACACACACACACACACACACACACCTTGCCACATAGCTCCTAGGGAAAAAAAACATGTTTGAATGTTTGAAGCTATTGGTACTAGGGACATAGGTTAGCAGATTTCATAAACTGTTAACACTCTGTGCGTGATTTAGTAAGATATAGATATAGGCTTTTTAAGGAGACACTATGAAAACAGTTTTATGTTACTTTCCCCACTCTTACACTGAACAGAAACACTAAGTGCCTACTACATTCCTGGATCAGTAACAGCTTTCCATAAATATCAGACAAGCTCTCTAGAGTAATGAAGCCTAAAGACCAATTCCATTACTCCCCATGTGTAGAGTGTCCTGTGCATAACATGACTCAAGTGACAACCTCTGTATCATTAAATGATGGTAGAATATTGAGGATGGAATAATTAAAATTTTTGTAAGGATTGCTGACTATAATCTTTTATCTCCTGTTTGGTTCAAGCATGATTATAAGTCACCCTTTGAGTGATTACCTATACACAAAGGTATATGCTGTATGCCTATCCCTACAAATATATTATTACAGCCTCCTGCCTTTAATGCTGAATACCTTTTTCTACATGGTTTGAAGCAAGAATATAATTCTAGGGCCAGAAAGAAGATGGCTCAGTGGTTAAGATTATGTGCTGCTCACATGAAGACCAGAGCCCAGATTGCAGAATGCATGTTAAGCATCTCAACAGACATACGCAGGTGCACTCAGGTATAACAAAAATTATGACTAAAATTCTAAATATGATATTAAATTTTAAAAAGACCAACTATGGTAGGTAGTACATACCTTTAATCCCAGCACATGAAACACTGAGACACAGAGATCTTTCTAAGTTCCAAACCAGCCAGCTAAGGCTACAAAGTGAGACTTGAGGGAGCAGGAAATACTGCATATGAATAGAAAAAAATGCATCTAATTTTCTTTACTAATATTAGCGATAAGTCTGTACTTAATCCATTCTTTGAGAATATTGTAACCCTCCACAAAGAGAGTGTTCAGGGTAACTACACCTCCAATTCTCTAATTATGTTCTCAATTCTGGAAGGTTTTACTTTCAGCTTCTTGAACATAAATTGAACTTTCAGTTATAATCTTACCCAAACCCCACCCCTCTCCCCAAAACACCAGACCCAGAATGTTTGCTATTTATAATCCTAAAGGCACAGCACGGTTGGCCCACAGAATGTTTTACAGATTGTCATGGACTTTATACTGGTTCTTCTATAATTTGCCTTTGTTTCTCTGTGCTAGCAAACAGAAAGTGACCTAGCAAGCAGGAAGTAACCTAGCAAACAACAGTCATGAATTAATTCATAATTTCAGAAATAGAAACTGTTGATCAAAATAAAATAATTTATCCAAGAGTATACAGTTGACATAACTTTTAAAAGATCTGCTTCTGAGGCTCCTTTTCTCTTTACTAATCAGGCATGCTCCCAGTTAATTTTCATGTCAACTTAGAATTATTTACTTTTAAAAATAAAATGATACATTTTTATTTATTTATTGACTTTTTCTGGTATTGGTGGTTGCACCTGGTCCTTTGTGTTGCTAGGTGATAACTCTATAGCTGAGCTGTATCACCAGCTCCAAAAATGCATTATAAATACCTAATTCCTTAAAATGAAATATACACATTTCCAATCTTCTCTTTTTTCCATTTTAAGTCAATGTGGCCATTTAAAAAATATACCTAGGTCAGCAATCTGTCATAATCTTAAAATAAGAAAAATAAGTATGTTGTTTTATTTATTTATTTTTTTATTCGATATAATTTTTTATTTACATTTCAAATGATTTCCCCTTTTCTAGCCCCCCACTCCCCGAAAGTCCCATAAGCCCCTTTCTCTTCCCCTGTCCTCCCACCCACCCCTTCCCACATCCCCGTTCTGGTTTTGCCGAATACTACTTCACTGAGTCTTTCCAGAACACATATTAACACACACATGCACACATGCACACACACACACACACACACAGAGAGAGAGAGAGAGAGAGAGAGAGAGAGAGAGAGAGAGCTATTTCCTCCTTTGAGTGCCTAAAATAGGTGTTACCTACCCAAAGCCAATCTCAGGTCTTTGTTCAATTGGGAAAATGGCTGTGAAACACTGTCTTTTTCTAGACTGAAAATAAAAGATGTCTTTACATGGGATTCAGTCTTCCTTAAGAGCCTTCACAGACATTTGAACCAAGGACGAGCATTGTTGTAAAGGTAAGGAATGGAATAAGTCAGTTGATATGCTAACCCTACCTTCCAGAGCCCATGCTTGCTCCACAGGGGACAAATTGGATGTTAAGTAACTACCAACAAAGTCTGAGTGACTGGCCTGGACCAGAGAAGTGGAAAAATGGACCTGAGGACTTTCTGATTTTGAGTTGTTCTTTAAGAAAATATGTTTTTATGACCTTCTGAATGATTTCCTCTTCCAAATACTACTTCTCAATCAAGCTTGGCAACAGGGAACATATTTAACAAGTCTGTGCAAGACAACATGAGTAATATCAAGTCCAGGTTCTGTTGCCTGGACTTCTGATTGTCTTCTGATTGCTCAATATTGGGAATTCTAGAGAAAATAAGACAGACAGGGTCTGAGCAACTGAGTACCTCAGATGAAAGCGAGAGAGAACTGTCACAAGTAGTACAACATTTGCTCAACAAACCATTCTGCAATTGCATTGAAAATTTTTATATCTTTACTAGATCTCAAAGTTAAATTCTAAGGAATTAAAAATGAAGAGGAAATCTATAAGTTGCTGTATTTTTATTTGAGTTTGCATTTATTTCGTTTCTCTGTTATTGTTAGTCTCTTATAACTGGTCAGCATTTCCTAGAATGTAGTCTTAAAAATCAAGCTGTATTACATTTATCTATGTACAACTGCTCTATAGCCCAAAATAGGTGCATTACTCTAAGTTGTTTAAAAAAGGGGGGGGGGATGTTTAGGTTTGAGACAAACACTTAAATAAGTATGTCTTATCTTGAAAAAATATAGTTGTTTGAATACGTTAAACACTTTCTGCTCCCTAAATCTATGAGAAAGCTTTTAGAATTTCCATATATCAGACGATATCCTTGTGGAGGGGGCACTCTCCTTCATTGTCAGAGTGCTCCAAACTTGTTCTTTACTAAAGCTATTTCACCTAAAACTTGGTCTAAAAATAATTTGTATTTCTTTTAGTATATGTGAAGGAATGTTAATGAAAAAGAAATAAGTTTCACCTTTTAAACAGAAACACATTCCCTCTACATCTTAACTTATTAAAAAGTTACACTGCCTTATTAAAAAATGATATCAGTTTTAAGATCCCATGAAAGTTGAACATATATATTCACAGACAAAATAGCTTTTGACTCTTTTAGGACAGTTTTAGTGCTAAAAGTTCCTTTTTGTGCTTGATTAATTGCTTTCTATGGTGGTCTTCACTCTGGAGAAATACAGGCTTTACATACTTCATCCCCAAGAAAGCAAAGTTACTTATTTCCTACACATACACAGAGATTCATATTATATAAAATTGGATCAAATTATAGGACTTTAGAAAGTTTGCTTTTTCAGAGGGTATGGCTATTGGGCTCCTGAAAGTCTCTCAGATAGATAGCACAGTGGGAGGGAAACGGAATGCCCGTCTGCTTTCCATTAAAGTTATGTTCTGCACCAAGTTTGATTGCAAAACATCTGGCAGTCTTTTCTCTGATAACGTATTTAGCTCAGTAGGATGGACATTGTTCAGGCTTTGAAGCTCCCTATAGCTCTTAAGTGGGGGGGGGGGGGGGCGGGGGAAAAAGATGATAAGAACTGAAGGTTTTCCCCTTCTATCAAATGTAGCAAAAGATGTTTCTTTTGCTAAGTCCTTTTCTTACTTTCTTTAGCTCTGATGTGCCATTATTCCCTGTTCAGTGGATAGGGAATAGGAGAAACTGTTAAGGACAGTGACCAAAACACTTTATCCATGTCTAGAACTAAGACTTTCCTTTCATGGCTAGAATGGAACGAAAAAGCAATGGAAGTTTGTGATCATGTCTTTAAATGCCTGTGCAGGTTGAGAACATGTGGGGCAATTTGAAATGAGAGCAAAAGCAGAAGTAACAGAAGTGAGAAGGTCTGAAGCCTCTTACAGTGCTTCTGTTCTCACAGTGACATTATAAATAATTTATTTTCTAAGGTGTATTTCCACCCTTTAACCACATTATCACTTCCAATAGGACAAGAAAGGCTTATTTAAATTAAGTTTAGCATTTGAAAACTGGAAAGAACTATACAGGTCACAGATTCAACTTGATTTTTTGAGTAAAGATGAAGAAATTGTTCTAAAGGGACCCAAGTCTTTCAGTGGCACACAGTTAATTAAGAATAATTAATGAGGTTTATCAATAAACATATAGTAACCAAATTTTTATGAATAAATAGGTACTTATAAAAGCAACAGAGAAATTACTACTAAATGCATTGATTATAAATATGCTTTTAGGAGTCATAGAAATCAATGTAAAGAAAACCTTTGTTGCATATTTATTGTCTATTAATAAAATGAAAGTTTCATTCAGAAGTCACTGGCTTACAGAATGAATCACACCTCTGGTGGATGAATAGCTAAGACTGTGGGAATCACATCGTCAAAGAAGTCTACTCCTTAATGAGCTGGAGAGGGGGCTCAATGAAAATGACACTTGCTGAGCAAATGGGAGGGCTTCCCACACCAAAGGTGGGTGGGTGTGGCAATTGTCTATACTCCCAGTACTCAAGAGGAGAGACAGGAGATCTCGGACAAGATGGCACTGGACTAGCATTGTCTAAAAGACTGTGGCCGATTCAATAAATGAAGGGGAAACCATCAAGGAAGATGCAATATGAACTGCAGGTCTCTGCATGCCTATGCACGCTTGAAACTGCTCACTTACACACATGCACACATATCCACCCTCCCTACACACACACCACACACATGGGGAAATTATTAATTTTTTGCAATGTCATCCACAGAATTTGATAAATGGTGGGAAATTTTCAAAGGTCTAAATTAATTCCACTCAAGTGCATTGTGCTGAATCCTGACTTGATCCAGAGAGAAAATTTTCCTACAGGAATGGAAAGCCTCCAGATCTTTCAGTGTCCACTTAATGAGTACTTAATCTTTGTCAGGCTTTATTCTAGCTGTTTTCAATACATGGACCAATCTGACACTTCCAGTAACCTCCTGATGTGGTGTTTGACTTGCCCAAACATGTGCAGTTACTGAGGCAAGGGGCCTCCACCCTGGCTTCAGATCTTCAGCCTCTATGTGTTAGTAACAATACCATTTGATTCCCCAGCAGGTTGCTCTTCTCACTTGTGTGAGCTATATCTTTTCAACCCCCAAAGCTATAAATGACTAAATACTTCATGCTGCACCAGCATGGTTTTGTGAATGAATAGTACTGTCTCCCATGGCATACAACAAAAATAGCAGAAAATTATTTTTAAGGCTCTAGGTCCATCCTGAAGATATGCCTATTTCTTAGACCGATTTTTGCGAAAACTAATCAACCCTTGGGAATGCTGAAGAGGATGGTTTTCTCCCATCTCTGTAGGAAAAGAGACCAAGAAATAAAAGTCAAGTTCCATAGCTTGCAGTGAAATAATTCACCATAGAAAAGGCTCCTGACACCACAGGGAAAAGCACTTCTGCTAACACTTCTAAATGTCCCTTAACCAAGCTCTCCCTACTTACTTTGTAATGATTGCATGTTTTCCCTTTGGGCCTACTAAAGTATTTAATTGCAATTACACTCATTTACATAGCAGATGAGGCTAATTGCTGGTATTAGTTACCAAATGTATGCTTGTATTGTGAGGGTGAAAAAAAATGCCCTACAGAAAAGAAAACGACTGTGCCTTTAATTAAGGAGTTATGAAGTCAGAATGAGCTGGTTCCAAGATGTAAATATGAAATTGAGGGCTTTCAGAACTCTATAATGGGTTTTTATTACTCCATCTCACTTCCTTGATTACACACAATGTTTAGAGACTAAAGATAAATACAGTGCAATGTTCGTAGGGCTGACCTGATTGCTAGGCACGCTCTCTCACACATAGATTGAAATAAATGCCGTTGTCTTGCAAGCCCATGATAAATGGTGGGTTATGAGTACCTGGTCTTCATTTACTTGGCTATTCAGTTGCTAATCCTGGCTTTGCTTGCTGTAGAGGCAGTGCTGCCATCCTCAAGTACACACAATTCCATTTCTAGGCATGATTTTTGCATATGCAATGTCAAAGAAACAAAGACAGCATAAAATTGGGGGCAAATTCACTGGAAAAGCCAAAACCACAAAAAAAAATAGTATTTTGTTTTGCTTCATCATTGTTGGCTAAATCCTTGTTAGAATCTTAATGCCTAAAAATGGAATTTTGTAGGACTGTACTTTAAAGAAGTTAATAATGTCATTGTTAGACAAAATTATACCTCTGAAATGTTCTGTTTATGCATATATGTATGTATAGTCAGACAATATGGATACATAGCTACTCTCATTCTCTCTCTCTGAATATACACAGACAATGCACACACACACACACACACACATACACACACACACACACACACACACACACACACACACTCATGAGCGCATTCCCCTACCTTTTTATACCAGAAAATTTACTGCAGAGTGGTAACATTGTGTGTAATCAAGGAAGTGAGATGGAGTAGAACATGACAGCATTTAGTATTAACTATGAAGTAGTTCAGGAAATCAGAGAGATGAGTTGTTAGAAGGAGAAAAGCTCTCTGAGAAGTTCTTAAAGAAGCATCTTTGCTTAAGAAGGGTTTTCAGGGGACAAGTATACTAACTTATACCCATTGCAAACCTGCCACAGCGTCTAGGGAAGATGTTGTCCTGCTTCTCATTTGTTTTGCTTCTTTGTTCTGGCGTCCCCCCACCTCTCAGACCTTGTTTTAAAGATAAAATATTGCTTTAAAAAGGGAAATGAACTTTTATGACCTTAAAATATACTTGCTGTGCTAATTTTCCCTTTATTGAATGCTTAGCTATACTAATATTAGATTGTGCAGTGTTCAGCTACCTACACAGTTCATTTCATGAAATGAATCTGGCTGTCAGCCAAGCTCCCACCTCTTCTTTTTATGAAAAAAAAAAGAGAGGAGGGGAAAAGTATGTGATGGAGAAGAAGACAGGAAGATGAGAAGAAAGGATGGAGAAAAATTCCTGGCTAACAAAGCCTCTGTTCCCTGGGCACCCCTGCCTCATCCCTCTCAGTAAGTACTCACTGTGGTAAACCAGTCCCAGGTGGTACAATGACAGGGTCAGCAAGTGCTATTTTTTAAACTTGTGTGAAAATTCATTTTGCCTTCCATCCTTTTCTCTGGGCACTCAGGCAATGCAATCATTAGTCTCTGGTGCCAAGTATAAACAGGACATCCTTTCAGATAGGGAGGTCCAGCTGGCGAGAACACACAACCTCTGCTTTTTGCCCTGTTTGGGAAATCGACCCCATTCCTTTCACAAAGAGATGCTGGAACAGGGGAAACTCACTTTCCTATGTGTGCTGTAAACAAACATTTGAGACCATCTTTTCATCCTCATTGTTTGATGTGTTCCCTGTCATCTCTTAATTCTTCTTATGTCACGGCAACACCTGCAGACCAAAATTATTACAGATTCGAAGTGGTTGTGATCTGTCACAGTCTTCATTCACTGGGCAAAGGTTACATCTTATAGTTTAGCAGGGACTCACAGAGAATGAAGGGCAGAAGGACATCTGAGAGCTCATCCAGTACAATTTTCTGATTTCACAGATAATAACAGAATTGAAAAATGGAAGAAAGATCCAGCTTTTGATCTTCAGATAAATTGTTATCCTTGGTCCTCTTAGTAGCAGGTGGGTCATAAACAAAAATGATGAAGCTTCTCTACCTACACATACATATTCTGATCATTCCTCTGCATACAGGTAAAATCAAAACAAAAAAACAAACAAATAAACAAACAAAAACCCAAGGCTCGGTATGGTAGATACAAGTTACAAGCAATGTAGGACATTAGAGGTGAAAGGCATCTGAAGAATTGGAGTCAGGAAGTGCTTTCTGGAGTGGTCTTCTGTTCTCATGGTGCCTCCTATTCATGTTGACAAAGCAGAGGAAATACTCTCAGGCGTCTAAGAATGACTGATCCTAGCCCAGGTCAATAAAAATTACTTTTATGTCTACTGTCATTTATTTTCTTCTCTTCCACTTTGTTCTCTCATGCCCACTACTCTATGTGACCCTACTTCAACCTCTATAAGATGGCTTTTGGGCATCTGCCTACTCAGTTGAATACCTCTTTAGTCCAGAAAAGAGGAAATCATTTGAAATGTAAATAAATATATCAATAAATTTAAAAAAAAAGAAAGAAAGAAACTGCTTACAGAATGGGCCAGAATATTGACCATACTTTATGTTTTCACGCACAGGACCAGATCTGCACAAGGAATGCAGATGATTAAAGCAATTGGGATCCAATGGCTGGTCCAAGGAATTTGAGATTAGGTGATAATGGAGTTCAGTTCATCTCCATATTGAATTGGTAGGAATGCATCACAGTGCTCTATAGTAGCCACAAACAGCAGAAATAGAGGGGATACCCTGGCTATTTTATCCTAAAATGAGTTTGACCCGTTTTGAAGGTCAGACTGCATTTTGCTCTCTAGCTAATTGTGTCTCTGTCTTTTCATACTAAATCCCTCAAATCTATATAGTTGATATAGTTTTTCATTGATGGGAAACAGAATCATAATTAAAAGTCAGATCTTAGACCTGAATATTTTCCTATTGTCTCTATCTATATAGATGTCTTCTTTTCCTGATTATCTACCTAATTCTAGATAGGTAGGATTCTTACACCAATCCTTAACCATTTAAAACATGTTCCTAAGAGCCCCATTTTCTTCTTTCACCCTACAGATCAGTAAATGAGTACCATGGTCAAATTCAAACAGGATTTAAGAAGATTTATCTAAAATGAAGTTCATGTTAGCAATTATTAAATTATCATTCAAATTCTAGTAAGTATTTTTTGGGGTCTCCAGCTCAGTTTAGCTTCTAGGACATTGACTTATTAGAACAATCTCACATTAAATAAGACAGGAAATAATAGTGTTATTCTATAGATTTACCCATTGACATTTATATAGTTTACTGTGGTGGTTTTAATTTTTAAAATTAACAAAAACAAATGTGTCCATACACGGTGGCATGGCATAATGGCTTAAAGTAAAAATATTCTAAAAATATATTATTAGACTCCTAAAAAATCTGAGCATAGAAAGAACTGGGTAGAGTCAGCATTGATTTTGTTAATTCAGAAACTATGTAAAACCCAGGATGTTTTTCTGGACTAGTTCTGGGCAGTCTTCTTGTCCTTTGTATGTGAGAGACAAGCCTTGTAATAGAGTCCAGGCTCTTTACCCTTCTGCCTTTGCCTCCCCATTGCTAGCATAGACATAGGTCACTATATCTGGCAAAGATAAGACATTTAGAGATAATTGGCTCATATAAATACAATGATATTTTACAAAGAATCACCAATATCTTATATCTTGAGAAAGGGTACTTACGTCTCAGGTATCATCTCAGTCTCTTGCTTTCTTTCCCATATTCCCACCAATATGCCACCATCAGTATAGAAGAAAGAGTTCATGACCAGTTCAAAGAGATGCCAGAGAGTTGATTCCTCCAAGAGAATGTTCTCTAAGTAAGTTCTCAAGATGCACATTCTTTCCACACCCACCCTTTGTACTTTTGCTTAGCTTCACCGCTCTTCCCTTGTCCTTTGCCTTCTCAAGTCCTCTTAAACTTGAATTTTGCCAATAAAATAAGTATTTACTTCATGCTAATGCATTAATTTAATATACCATCCAGAAAATTATACTTACATTTTAAGGAAGTTTCTATAGTTAAGCATGGTAGCATGAATTAGTAATTACAGCATTGTTCAAGGCCAGCCTGGGCTACAAAGCAAGATGCTACTTCAAAAACACAAAACCAAAAAGATTTCTGGAAATAATGTTTATGATACAAAAAAACTAAAAATCTGTTTTAACCTTCTTCTACCTATACTAAAAAGGGCAAAAATGTTTCAGATCCTGTTGGTGCTATATATGAACTTAACTCCAGAAGAGAATGGGTTTAGATATACTGTTGTACTTGTTTTACCAATGTCTTTTCATTCATCTCTCTTCTCTTCTGCATATCTATATGCATATTCCAAAAGAGGTCATATGAGCCAACATATATTTGGCTCCAGATAAAACATACATAGATATCTAGACTTTATTATCTTGTTTGTGCATTAAGGTCTCATTGAAGGCATTTGGATATAATCCATCTCAGCTTCTTCCTCAGTTCAATGAGGCCAGTACTGAGCTATTTCTCCCCACTGGTAACCATGTGAGTTCTATTTGTTTCTTTTCCACGTGTGCTTGTTGGTCATGTTTTGTTGTTGTTGTTGTTGTTGTTGCTATTGTTGTTGTTGTTATTGTTACTGTCTTTCAATGTTTGTGTTTTAGATAAAGTCTTATGAAATCCAGGCTGTCTTTGAATTTCCAGTACTTCTACCTTCATCTCTCAAGCTCTGGGATTACCAGTGTAGCCACTCTATCTGACAAGGGATCTTCAATGTGGTTAATACACTTTGGGAAACTTCCAGGATGTTCTTCAGAAAGAACAGAGTATGAACTATTAACATTTTTTAAAAAATTGTTCTTTGTCTATTGAAAACAAAGCATTGTATTATCTATTATGGAAGATACAAACATAATTGATATTTTCTGACTTTTAAAAATACCTCTGTATCCTTCTGAAGAAAATTATAATCTAATTTACTTTATTATTGTTAAGATCACAGTATAAGCAATAGCATTTCCTTAACTATTATGGGAAAGAAGAAATTATGATTTTTTTAACCTATCTTTTACAATTTTTCACAAAAAAGGGGTATTGTGAAAAACCTCACAACCCATGAGAAAGGAGTGGCCCAAATACTGTTGGCAAGCATGAAAATCATCTCCTGTGTCTGATTAGGCTGCTGAGAAGAAGTTGACCTTGTATCATCAGACCTGTCTGTTGACTGCCAGACCTGAGGAATTTGCTGGAGAGTGCCTTGTGGCCAGTGCCCAGCTTGGAACATTAAGCATGAACTTTGGGTGCTGATGGATATAATGGGGGGGGGGGGGCAATATAACACAGAACTTCAAAGCCCAGGCGACAGCCAAAGAGAAAGGAAGATAGCAGTTAAACCCAGAAAGCTAGAAACCCTCCCTGGCTCCAAGCAGAATTCTCCACACCCACCCTGAAGCCAGCAGAAGGCACATGAGGTTGAAGGGCTTTCTCTACAGTGATACTGTATGGTGGTTGTGGCAAATTTATCTTATTTCAAGAATTAGTCTCTACTGAGGATATTTAACTGCAAGTGGCAATGTGTTCTGTAGAAATGCTGAAATGTTAAAGGTCCATCTTTATCAATACCATTTTACAGAAAATACCAGAAATTTTAGAGGGATGGTCTCAAAATTCATGAATGTTGTCACTGTTAAATCCCAGCTAATATGTTAATTTTTTTCTCCTACTTCCTATTGCATTGAATATTTCTGAAAAGAAAGCATTGTGAAGTGTTCACTCCAAAAAGAAAGGGATTTAGGGTGAGTCATATTCCCTCCTCCTGGACTTAACGCTAACCTTTCATTTTCTTATGCAATGTTCTAAGGAGAAAGGATTTTCTTTTCTATGAAAGTGAATAAAAGCATCTGGTGGTTGGAAACTTTCTTCTTTGTAAGTAATGCTTTCTCAGTCAGGACATGAGTCCTGCTTTCAGTGCAGCTGCTGAAGAGTAAAGTGCCTTCAGGAAACAGAGCAGCGTCAGGGAGGGATGTTTTGATCTGTCTCTCAGAAGGCTAGTGGAATTTTTTTCCAAGAATGTTACAAAATGACAAGAAGAGTCAAATTTCTGGAAGTTAGGTAAAAATTTAACCTTTGAAAATGTACAGCAGCATCACTGAGGCACAGGCTTTATGTTTAGGGAGGTTAATGGGGGTGGTTGCATGTACACGCCCGTATATGTGCATGTGTGTGACCTGGGGCAGCCCTGAAAACATTAAAAAGTGATATTATTTTGTTTCTTAACTACATGTATTTAAGTTAGAGATTTAGGTAATTTTGTCTCTTATTAAGTATATGACCTGGTATAAATGTTAAGATGAATTAATGAATAGATGAATGAATGAATAAAATTTTCACTCTACCTTCCTTCTTCTAAATATTTTCTTGAGAATACTTCCTGACTAGGACTCTGTACATTTTTGACTGAGTCTCATTTACAAATTCAGTACACTATGTTGCACTACTGAATTCTAAATCTTAAATAAGTTGTGTTGCATTCTTTCAGAGAAAGTGAATCTGGTTTATTTAAAACTAAATTCATAAGAGCTGGGGCTATAGCTTATTGTTAGAACACTCTATCTGTATAGATTGATACTCTAAATTCAAGCCCTAATGCTTCCAAGATAAAAAGATACTTATATACATGTATCTATATATACAAAAATAATATTACCTCAAGAAATAGGACTACAAATCCTCAATGGAGATGGGTCTTCGCCATCACTTTGTCTTAGCAAGCTCCCCATTTTTTATAATGGCCTAGTCTGCTGAAAATTTTACAGTGGCCCAATAGCCTGGAATTTTCCAAAATTGTTGCTAGTCTCCTTCTGTATCTGTTCTTTGTCCCATCCTATCATTTTGCGTTAAAATAGCCAGCTTGTCAAGTGCTTTGGCCTTTCAGAGATGAGCACTAGAAACACAGGAATACATAGATGTCTTTTTATATAGGCTTTTTCATGCCAAATTTAGCTACAGGGGATATGAAAGGCAAAGTGTTGACAAATGACAAGATGTTGCGTACTGCAAAAATACTATTTCATGTACACCATTTCCTGTTATGGTGCATATATCGATTTTAAGTTTGTTCAAGATGAACTGCTTATTAAGAAAAACGTCTTGCCTTTTAAACTCTTCAAGTTTGACTTTTGGGTTCTCTAGAAGGAGCTGTGAAAAAAAAAAAAACAAACAAAATCCTTGCCTCAAACTTGATAGTCACAAATAGATGTGAATTTCTCCTTAAGGACCACAAATTATACATACATACATACATACATACATACACACACACACACACACACACACACACACACACACACACACACATATATATGGATCATATGTAGCTTGGCCAGAAATAGATAAAAAAAAATTTCTAGTTTAACAACCGAAGGATGACTCTCTGGAGCCATGCTAAAGAGCAAACGTAGCAACCTCTGCTAAAATGAATGTTCTTTGATAACGGCGCACAGATAGGCAGATGGCCATTTAAATTTATTATCTATATTTCACTTAAGTCAAAATCTTTAGAGATGAATTTGGCATCAGAAATATCATTCATATTGGTGAGGCCCTTGGAAATGTGAACCCCCTAAGTGTTAATGTATAATTGATTCTACTCTATCGATTACCCAAAGATTATTATTGTAGTTCCTATATCTATGAGTGATAATAAAAGGAGCATGTAGTCTAATTTCTTCTTTAGCTAAATTGGATTATCTTTTAATATACAGTATGGAGTATTAAAAAATGATGTAATTGGGAATTCGTATGTAATTGTTATTCTTCATCAAGCCTTGGCGTACTTAAATCTAGGTTAATATACTATCACATGATCATAAGGGATGAATCAAGTGATAGCTAGTAACTGCAATAAATAACAGATGAAGAAAACGAATATAGATATAGTCATCATGAGCAACCAGGATTTTCTACAAAAACAAAGAAGCAAACAAAAAAAAACTAGGGATTTGGGGTATTAGTTTGTTTTTCCTTTTCATAAATTCATGTCAAAGAATGTATCCGATCTCAGCTAAGGTTATGAACTAAATGACTCATTCTACCAGGGGGAGAAAAAGCACTTAGGCTTACACTGTGTTAGCCAAAGTCTGCCCTGTACTCATCTGTCCTGGTAGTTTTGTAACCTTTGGAAAGAACATGGCATGCAAGTTCACTCTGGAATAGACAGGTCACATGGTAGATTAACTCTGAGCTCAAGGTCTGCCTGTGGGCACAATCTCAGACCAGTCCTATCTGTGTTTGGCAGAATTACGTGTCTAATGATCTTTCTCAATTGAATCTAAACAGAAGGAAATTGCTGGAGTTCTCAAAGCCCTCTGTATTCTACATTACCCAAGAATGAGGCCCTCTTCCCTGTCTATTCTGAGAAGTGCACTTTCTAGGTCTGCATTTTTTCTATTGCCTGTCCTAGCCTGCCTATCTGCACCAAATTCTTTTCTGTTTGGTCGTCAGGGTGGGGATTCTGTTGAGGTCAGTATTTCAAAGCTTGATACAGGATGTCTCTTCAGCTTTCTGATTCCTGGCTCAGGGAAACTACTGATAAGCTAAGCCTTTGCTCTTGATTTCCCACAGAGATGAAGGGGGGGTGGAAAAAGTCTAGCTGAAGTGACTCAAGAGAAATGGGTAGAACGTGCTTTCCCAGCTGAACAAGCGCCTCCAGCCCTCCCCACTGGCTTCACCCACAATGCACTCCCACACACCATCTCTGTCTTTCCCCCACCCTCTTTGGCTTATGCTGCTCTTTTTTGGTCTCCAGCCCTAGTTATGACAGATGATTGACATAGCTGGCAGTTCCCCTAGTGTCTGGTTAGGCAGAATTCCCCATGGAAGGCTAGCATACAAAACAAAGAACAGACAGCAGTGTAGAGAGGAAGGCTGAATAAAGCAGAAGCAGGAGAGGAGCAATATTGTTTGCTGAAAATATTTTTAAATTTTCCAAAAAGAGGGAGCAAACCTTTAAAAGATTGTTTGAATCATCTGCGGTGCCCCCCCCCCATTCTCTTTCTCACCACCCTTTTACCCTCCCACCGGCACACCGCTCTCTGGGTTCCATCTCTCCATCTGTTTTCTTCCTGGTATTTTTTTCCCCCTTCAGTCACACACTTGTTCTAACAGTAAGTTCTTCCTATTCCTAACCTTTGTTAGGGCTGCGTAATCTTAACTTTCTTTCTACTGAAACAGTAGAATTGTGGTAGAATCAAGTAAAATCATGAGGCATTATTGTAGCTCTCTTTTCATTGAAAAACCTTCCTCCCAGTGTTACCAAAAATCTTACATATTATGCTGCTCCCAATACCAACAGTATGCAGGGCATAGCACCCTCTCCATAAGACGCTGTAAAACTAGGTCATGTGATAGCTGTCCATATTCTAGAGCTACTTAAACATCTGTTGAGTGAGTCACTTCCCTCAGACATTTATCTCCATGTTCTATCTTCAAAACACCAAATTATTGGTCATTGATGTGATCATAATAAATTAAAATGGCATCTTCATTGGTACCAGTATGCCTGTTAAAGTTATCATAGCAAAGAAACACACATCAAATGATAGGAATTTAGGTATTATATATTATTTTCTGATCCTATAACAAAGAATATAACTATACTGGTTAGGGTAAAGGTATCTGTCTTTATAACAGGCAAAATTTGGCTTCTATTCCTCCATCTGATTTGTTCCTGGTAATTCATGGTACTTCTGAATCTCCCTTTTCTTACAACTATAATTCAATACTTTTTCTACTGCCCATTTTCATGTGCTTAGTTTTCTGGGGTTTTAGGAAACATACCTCCTTCTATAGCTTTTTAAATTTCACAGATTATTCTCATATTCTTTTAATAGTGTTATGGTCTGAATCTGAATTGCATTCTTTCTACTCCTGACCTTTATTAGGTAAGTGCTATTTAGGGAAACTATGAAGGTTAAGGCCTGAGCTTACATGGTAGAAATAGGTCCTTTGAGGGAAGACTTTGAAGACTGAGCTGGGTCTGGGTTCTGCCATTCTGCTAACTGGCCACTGTGATATGAATAGTCCCCATGGCATACTTCTGCTACCATGAGCTGAGCTATCCTGCCATGCCTCTGCCTGCATCAAACATACATACAAACACACATACATATATACATACATACATATAGACATACATACACACACACATAGGGTGTATTTAGTATCTCAAAACTGAGGAAACCACAAACCTAATGTTGAACTACAGAAAAATGAACGGACATTTCACCATAGAAGATACACATGAAAAATGAACACACATAAAGATGCTGTTACTATTAGTCATTATGAATGTAATTCAGAACCTTGAGGTACTGTGACATACCCATTGAGGTACTAAAATTATGGTGTTTACCATGACAAGCCTGCCACAGATTCAGCATGATAAGATATCATTTGCACTACTGGTGGGAATGCAAAACAGCACAGCTTTGGAAAGCAGCTTGGCATTTTCTTAAATGAACACTTACTTTATGGTCAATTCATTCCATGAATTGTATTCACTGAAGAGACACTAAACAATAGGTGCACACAATGAGGTAGTCCTAGGTGTTCGTAACAGCTCCATTTATAATCACCTCACATTAGAATCACTCAAATGTCCTTCTGCAGGTGAGTGGATAGACTTACTTAGCTATCTGAACAGCAGAACATCACATCATATAGACTTGAATAATTATGAGGACATGGAACCCTCAAACTCTTTGGTCCTTAAAGTGAAAAAGACTTTTAGGTGCATCTTTAAAATTGTCCCCTTGTCTTCTGGGATCTCATCACCTAATTTTATCTAAAAGCTTATCTACAGACCCTCCTCTCTCTCTCTCTCTCTCTCTCTCTCTCTCTCTCTCTCTCTCTCTCTCTCTCTCTCTCTCCCCCTCTTGTGTGTTCTTTTTCTACATTTTTCAACATAATTTGGAAATTCTGAAGTCTTATGTTTACTATGGGAAGCAGACTGACAAAAATCAATAAATTACATGTAGTAAAACCTTGTTTCAATTGTGGAAATTACCAACATTTAAGTAGCAATTGAAGCTCCGGCAATAGATGGTGCAACTCAAGCAGAAAATGTAGAATTAGAAGAAATAGGAACAGAAACAATTGGAAGATTTTTGGTACAGAACTAATAGAGAAGCCATGAAATGGACTAAGTATGAGAAACCAGAGAGTAAGGAGAAGAGGAGAAGAGGTCAGGGCGACAAATGAAATGGAAGAAGAGTTTGGCACCTGAGAGAGATGCTACACGATTACTTCAAAGCACTTACAGGAGGAGAAGGAAGGCAATAAAAGACAAGAGGATGTAGTTTCCCGACAGCTACTTGTTTACAAGACACAGAGAGATGTGTTTTAGTTGTGATGAAAAAACAACCAGAAAAAAGATAATGAAACACTGATTCTACATCACTAGAATTCTTCTGTGGAATATTTCTAAAATTTCCAGCATGCTTTATTAGAAACTCTTCCAAGCACTGGTTACACAGGGATATAAAACTCCATCCTGCCTTTCCCATGGAATACTAAAAATTTAGTGAAGAGGCTAGGAAAATAGACCTATTAATTATTAATTGTATTAGCCATATTGAGTTGGCCGTGTCAGCATTGAGCACTCAATTATAAACTAGTTGATAAAATTTAATCCTGTAAGGGACTTTACTCAAATGTCTGTTCCCTTTTCTTGTGATTAAATTGAGCCTTAAATGCTGTAAGCAGGAGGCTAGGGGAATGGTACACTGGGTAAGATGAGTGTTGAGCAAGTAATGGGTATGTGAGTTCAGATCCCCAGAACCCACATAAAAGCCAATGCATACATTTATAACTGTAGTTTTGAGGGAGTAGGGGAAGACATAGGTGGATCCAGGGAGCTTGCTTGCCAGGAGGTCTATCCAAAATGTTGAGCACGGGTAAGAGACTCCATCACAAAATCTAAGCTAGAGATGGGTAAAAGACATGCAACCCCTCTCCCTCTCCCTCTCCCTCTCCCTCTCCCTCTCCCTCTCCCTCTCCCTCTCCCTCTCCCTCTCCCTCTCCCTCTCCCTCTCCCTCTCCCTCTCCCTCTCTCTCTCCCTCTTCCTCTCCCTCTCTGTCTCCCTCTCCCCCCCCTCACTCTCTCTCTGCCCTTACATGGGTAAACATCAGTGAGGACATCCTGCCAAAGACACTAGGTATGAACAGCTTGTCTAAGGCACAACTAATTCATTGATGGCTCCCCCATGAAGGTGCGGAAGAGTCTAGACATCCAAGTATCTCTTTTCTTGAACAACAAAGCACTATACTAAAAACGCAAACACTTAAATTACCTTTAAATAACTCTTAGGTTAAAAAAATAAATCTATATGATCAATTCCAGCAAGAAAAGCAAGTGTGAAGCTGAAACAATTCTGCTACCAAAGTTTAGAAACAATGGGAAAACATACCTAAGATTTATCATGTATCTAAATTTGAAAAGTAACAAGCCTAAGTCCCAGGTGACAGAAAGGAGGAAACTGAAATGCTCTAATTGTAACCTGACTCTGCAGCAGCCTTGGGGTAGGGTCTTCAAACCTGGCAGCAGCCAGGGGCTCAGGGTTACAAAGCATACTTAAAACAGGTGACAAGACCATGGGTCTATGTGATGCTAGGACTTAGAACATAAAGTCAGGAGCTTCAAAGCTGCAGGCTCAGAGAACAGGAGAAGAGAGATAAAAGTCCACCACTCAGGGGATAGGACGAGGAAGCTTGCTTCAGATCTCCAGGGAGAAGAAAGTGATTAATCAAAACTGCAAGCCAGCAACATGCACTAACCCAGCATCAGTCTGAAGCATACTGCCTTCACAGCTCCGGAGTTCCTCCAAATGAGAAATGCATTTTTAAGTTCTGCTTGAGCCAAAAGGTCTAAGAATAAGAAAAATCACTATAGACTGATATTTTGTTAAGTCCAGTAGTGTTGAACATGTACCCAAACATACACCCACCACCACCACCACCATGCAAGATGAAATCACAGTTAAATCTTGTGAAATACAAGAGCAAGTGACAAAACTTGCTAGGATATGATGTTCCCCTGTTGTGCCTTAGGCTTTAGAGTTTGCCCTTTCATGTTCGCTATCTCCTCTCAAAGGCAGGTATCTGTACCTTTGCCTGAGGGCTTCCTCTAAAGCAAAAGCAGAAGTTTCCACCTATAGCAGACTTCAGTTACAAGGAACTATCTCTACCAATGCAGCCCTCATTTGACAACCAATATATCCACAGCCCTCACTCCTGAACAAGGGAGAGACAGGTGATGATGAGACTGAAGCTTGTCTCTTACATTGGTTACCTTGCTTCCCAACAACACAGGGGTATGAATCTTGGCAAGGCTGATCTGAGGACACGGACATTGAGAAAAATAATACAGTAGTGGGATCTTGTTGTGGGACAAATCTAAAGTATTAGAGAAAGGGGGAAAAAAGCTCTAGTAAGGAAGTAAACAGCAGAAGCACATTCAGAAAAGAAATGAAGAAAGGTTGCAGAATAAAACCTGCAGTCCTTGAACCCCTCAAGAAATGGTGTGAATGGAAGATGAGAATACCCAAGAGTCAAGGAATGAAAGTTTGAATTTGGGAAGTTATAAAGAATAGTAACAGGACTAAATAGATGAGAGGATACAATCAGAGTGCTCTATGAAAATGTATGAAAATATCTTACTGAATATTGTACATGTATGCTATGGAAAAGTTAATATTATAAATTCATTTTAAATAAAAGTCATGAAAAATGTGAAGAGGAGGATAAAAGTTAGGGGAGGAAGCCAAGAAGGCAAATGCACTTCTAAAGATGATTTAAAGGTGTAGCAGTGGTTAATTAGAGCCTGGTGACAGGTTCCATGCAACCCACCCCAATGTTCTAGGTTTCCGAATGAAAGTCATACACAGCCTTTATATTTTGATATGCCTTGATCATTTCAATGGCTGGGCCACTTCCTAACCTCCATGTGGCTAGTCCACCTCCCTCCAATAATCCTGAGCTATTACTTACTAAATCCTATATTCTATCTTGGCTGCCCTAGACCCAGTTGGGAAGCCCTCTTGAGCTGTTCTCCCTGACTTCTATATGGTGGCTGTGTTCTCTATCCCACACCTTCTCATGTGTGGCATCTCTGCTCCTTCACTTCTCCTGGCCTGGGCATGGCAGATCTCCTTCCTTTCTCCTAACTCTCTGTCCCTAGCCCAGAAATCCTAAAACAAAAACAAAAACAAAAACCCCACGTCTGTCTGCCCTGCCCAGCCATTGGCTGTCTGTATCTTTATTCACCAATTAGAACTAACTGGGGGCAGGTTTCCAGAAGCTGTGCATATGCAGACCTCCTGAAAACAGTTTTAGGGACACAAATTTACATAAGAATACAAGCAGGCACAGAAAGGGGATGAAATAATGAAGATATTCAAAATACATCTATGTTGATACATATTCCTTATGAAGCTGTAAAAAAATAAAATTCCAAAAGGCAACTAAATAATGTGGCATTATCCAGCTCAAGCACTGCAGACACCTCTTAGCATGAACAAGAGAGAGAAAATGGTGTATCTGAGATATTCAGAGAATAATTGCCAGCCATGAACCCTATGCTCATGAATTCTATGCTCATGAGTGAAGTCAAAACACAACAGACCTTAGATGAGTAATGCCTGAGAGAATAACGTCATTCCATATCTTTTACAGAAGAATACCAAAGTTAGCTTCCAGATAGTAAGACATTATAGAAAAAGAGAAAAAAGGACAGGAAACAACAGTGACTGAGGAGATAAGTATGTCATAAAAACTTGAATAAATATTTAGCTATACCTACTATAAGGTAGAAAGTATTCATTTGCAGCTAGGAAAAGAAATAGAAAAGTAAACTAAAAAAAAAGAAAAAGAAAAAGAAACCTTCACCACTCTAATATATAAACCAAAGAAAGAGAAATAATAATGCTAATAAAAATGAATAACAATATCATAAAAGCTTCTACATACCCACACATCTGTAACTACAATGGAATCTCATACACCAGCGACACTTTCAGGTCAGACTTTGAAAATCTAATCATTACATTTGAACCATGCTAAGAATGATAGAACATGTGAGTGACTGTGATGCCACCAGCAATGTGGCATATTATCAACACATATTATCTGTGCTTTTAAAAGGAGACTATTGGAAGGTGAGAGCATCCTGTTGTTCATACCAACTAGTTAATGTTAATAATGAAGCAATCCAACATTTAGTGGCATAAAATATAAGTGTCTTGAGTTGCAGGTCAAGTGGGAACTTCTATAGATTTGTCTCATTATCAACACACTGGCTCCCTAGTGCACCTGCTGTTAAAGATGTTGTCAGGGTATTGGTCTACAATGGCTTGAACAGCATGTTAGCCTTTGGCTGGCAGGGAGGAGTTTGCAACTTGGTCACATGTTCTCATCTTCCAGCAGGCTATCCTGAGCTGTTAGAGAATGCTAAATGAGAAGAGAAACAGAATATTTCTCCAGGCCAAGTCTTAAAGAGGAACACTGCCATTTCTGTTCACTAAATTGGCCAAAACCAAGTCACAGGAACAACCTACATCCATAGGGTAGTTAATTGGACTCCACCTTTCAATAGTGGGGGGCTAGAAAAGGGGAAATCATTTGAAATGTAAATACGAAATATATCAAATTAAAAAAAAAGAGGCCACAAAGTCATGCCCAAGTGCAGGAATATTCTCATAGATACTAATTGGAGCAATCAACATAACTGAACTCTCACAGGATAGTAAGTTCTAACAAATATGAAGATAATGTTGCTATAGTGTCTGATGAATAGATCCTTAAGGTTAAGAGCACAGTTGAACAGTCAGAGTCAATAGGTAATATGAAAAATGAACTGGCCATCTGGAGCTAAAATAATCAAGCCTATATTTAATAAAACAATGCAAAAAATCTCTCTGAATTACTTTAGAAGTATTATAAATTCACAGTTATTATAACCTACAAAGTTAAAGAAAAATATAAACAAATAGTGATATTTCAGATATAAATAACAAAGCACTGTTGTTACCAATTATCTAGTTAACATGTGGAGCTCTAAAACCTAAACATATTTCTTTTGTGCTAATGTTTAAACATTTTTAAACTGCCACATATTTGATTCAAAGCCTTTTGATGAATACCATGCATTTCATATTGTGTTACCTGTATTGTATCACTGATTTTATATTTCACAGTTTGAGAGACATATAAAAATGTATACAAACACTTATTTTCTCAATACAACAATATAGCACCCAGCCCTTATGAAAGATCCCTGAGTTTAGCAGTATAAACATAGATGTGAATGACAAATCAAATCTGACAAAGTAATGAAAATTAGGAAACAATTTAGACCTAAGGAGCAATGGACATGCTACAATTAATGGTATATCCAAAGCCATATTAAAAAGGAAAGTGTGGATTCTGGAATACCAACTAGTAATAAAAGAATGAGAAAAGTAATAGTAGTTAATGTTTTCTCAATATTAGTGCTCTGCATAATTTCATTTAACCACAGACCAATCAATTGAGCTAACTACAATCGTTATCTTTGTTTAACAGATAAGGAAACTAAATCTTCAAATGTTGTTAGTTTTCTCAGGCTTCCTGTCCCTCAGTGATAGGATTCAAACACAGCCCCACTTAGATCAGACACCATGTGTCTGGGGATCCTAACTCTTCTCTGTCATTTCATGGCTTCTTCTCTCCACACAATGTTCTGCCTCACCATGGCCCAAAACAGCAGTAACCATGACTGAAATCCTGCTTTCAATTGATTTTCCAAGGCATTTTGTCACAGTAGTGGTAATCCTGTCCAGCATTGGAAAAACCGTAACAGCATTGTGAAACATAACTATAGAGCACATGTGGTTGGTAGGGTAGGGACGCATGCTCCTTTCTGAAAGGATTTCATGTGACCATTTGTAGAAGGTCCATCTTCCATGGCCATCATGCAACCTCATTGACCTGTAAAATACCCATTTTGAAAAAACATCTCTAGTCCTTTCTTGCCTTATATCCCATGGAAGAGATTTGGTAAACACATCCTATCAGAGCTCTCATGTGTTCCAAAATTGTTATTATTTTTGGTGACTTTTTAATTGAATCTTTCCAACTAGGCTGACAATGACAAAGAAAAAGGCTAGCGAATTCTACAGATAACTATGCCTAGGAGGGTTCATATAAAATTAACATTCTTACAGACAACCAGAGCATTGGCTGGATAAAATAGTTTCTGAGAAACAGGCCAAAATAGCGGAACTTATTAGATTGAATTTTCCAGGTATTTAACTCACTGAAGTATAAAAGAATAATATGTCGACTGCGAAGAGAAAGTCATCTTCATTAATATGCAAAATGCTGTATGATTCATGTGATGAAGAGATGATTCAGCAGTTAAGAGCATGTGCTACTCTTGAAGAATATCCAGCTCAGTCCCTAGCATATCTGTCAGGCTGCTCTCAACTAAGCTCTAACTCCAGCTTCAGGGTTAACTGCTGCCCCTAGCCTCCTAAAGCATCATCACTCACAGCCAAATACTTTCATACAGATACACAGATACATATGCACAGAATTTAAAAGAAATAAATCTAAAATGCACACGACCCACTTAGACAAACACTAGGGAAGATAAGGGGGAGTATTAAAGATGAAGTGTACACACAGCATTGCAGAAACCCAACTATTACAGAAATGCCTTTGAAATAGTCTACTTTCAAGAAAGATCCCCTTCTTGCATTTTCTAGTAGATTCTTGGAAGGGGAATAAAATACAAATACTCAAGGTTGGTAATAAAGAGACCAATAGTGACTCAATCAAGAATAAGTGGCAGGTTAGAAAATCAACTCAAGCAAATCAGTGGCCTTCCTATACTCAAAGGATAAGCAGGCTGAGAAAGAAATTAGGGAAATGACCCCCTTCACAATAGCCACAAACAGTAGAAAGTACCTTGGGGTGACTCTTACCAAACATGTGAAAGATCTGTATGACAAGAACTGCAAGACTCTGAAGAAGGAAATGGAAGAAGACCTCAAAAAATGGAAAAACCTCCCATGCTCATGGATCAGCAAGATTAATATAGTTAAAATGGCCATTTTGCAAAAAGCAATATACAGATTCAATGCAATACCCATCAAAATCCCAACTCAATTCTTCACAGAGTTAGAAAAAGCAATCCTCAAATTTCTCTTCATGAATTAATGCCTCTATTATCATGCAACTACAAACCAAGAGAGCTCTTCTACCTCTTGGATCAATTTACGAATATACAACTTCGATTCCATCACATTGGCTCTACTCCAGGTTCTAAATTTAATGGCTGAATTATCAAAATATGAGATGCACCTGAAGTCCAGGGTTTCCTTGAATATTTTCTACGCCTGATATATATATATATAAAGAAAACCAGTTATCTAAATATTGGATTTTTAAAAAAATATTCTTTTAATGTTAATGATTTTTATTTCCCTAACACCAGCAGTACATATAGCCAAGACAAACTAGCACATCGTTTAAAAGAGGGCATTTAGTAGAGAATGTGTTTTTTAAGGCCCCAATAGAAATATATACTGAAGAGGTAAAAGGGAGTGTCTGTACATTGATTTGAATTGCTGGTAATAAATCATAACCGGGGCTAATTTATTGTGAATACCTAATCACCTCAATGCCCCCTCTTACTACAACATAAAATGGGACACTGTTAATTATAAATGGAAAATGTTTGTATAAATCCTGCTGCTTTCTGGTGAGAGCATACACAAGAGTATTTGCAAATGAGGTGGGTTGGGGGAAAGCAGGACACTACTTTCCTTTTCTCAGAGAGTTTATCCTGGGTCATTACCACTTCTCTATTTACTATTTCTGTGTTAAGCTAGCCTGGAATGTTGTGAGAGGATGAATAGCAGAAGACACTCAGAGAAAAGAGAAGCCATTATTCATTCCTCTTTCCTCCCTCCAAATCCACCTACATACTCCCACTTGCTACCTTTCAAATTCATACCCTCTTTTTTTAATTCTTGTTGTATGTGTATGTATAAATATATTTCTAAATATAATCCAATAAATCTGCAAAATGTTACTTATATGTATGTCTTTTAAAGGCTGATCATTTAAGATTGGATAGCGAACTAGCATGTTCTTTCCTGGAAAAGACCATTTCTCTCAATCTCAGTGTTACTAGTTGCCTATACTCCTATACGTAGA
Organism: Apodemus sylvaticus; assembly: GCF_947179515.1. Classification (NCBI taxonomy): domain Eukaryota; kingdom Metazoa; phylum Chordata; class Mammalia; order Rodentia; family Muridae; genus Apodemus; species Apodemus sylvaticus. Next base: position 97,240,651 of record NC_067476.1, on the reverse strand, counting down.
GTGAGGTTGAAGCCTCTTGGGCTTCCCATCTACCTTGGCATGTCTATTGGTGTCATCCTTTTTCAGCTCATGTTTAGGCAATAATGATGGTGAGAGCTTATGGATGTAGCTTCTGCTATTACTAGGAGACAGTCTTATAGTAAACTCCCTGACTATCTGGCTCTTACAATCCTTTAGTGTCTTGGAGTTAAACACACCCCTAATTAATAAAAATTGGCTCCTGTTTTCATGTAACTTAATAGGAGTAGTATTTATTTACTAATATCTTAATGTTCTAAACACAAACCTGTGGAGTGGCTAAGTAACACGAGTCATAGAGGAGTGACAATGATTTAAAGAGGACAGTAAAGAAGAACATGGTGGAAATAAGAGCAGTAACTAAGATTAGCAATGACCGTCCCCTGCTCATGTGTAAAGGTTTGATAAGATTTAAGTATTTGCTCCTATTTGGTTTTGGCTGCTGTGATAAAAATGCTGACAAAAAACCAACTTAAGGCATGAAGTGGAAATTTCTGGCTTCTTTTGAAACTCAGTTGTGTCATGAGATGTTTTTCTGGAAACTGACTTGTGAGAGGATGTTTTGCTAAAGTAGGCATGTGAGAGGACATGAGATGTTTTCCTGTAGTAGACACTTGAGACGGCTTGTGAAGTTTGGAAAGACTGTAAGTGAAACCCCATAAACAGTGAGAGGTCACTCTTGGATTGCTATACTATGTGCCTCCACACACCACTTTGCTGTTCTTTGCTGGCTGTGTCAGCTTAGCTGGTCTCACTACTTTGCTGGCCTTTATTGGTCTTTGCTGGTCTTCACTTCATATACAGAAATGCATCAAAGAACTTCTCGTGGTATTCTGGCTGATTCTGGCAGCTTCCACTGACTTGTGCTGATTGGTCAAAGCTTTGTTATTTCTCCTGGGTCCAGCTGATGCTACTAATTTGTGTTTAGCAATTGCTATTAGACTGGTCTATTGGTGTCCTATCAACCAAGAGTTGAATCATCCCAGATAACTACTTCTAAACAGATCTACAACCTGTTTTCCTATAAATCTTCTTTCCCTACCTCTGGTTAGTGGGCTATAAGGGAGGTTGAAGTGTTCTAGAACATGAAATAAAATAGATTTAGAAAAATCTAAGCCTACAGGGAGAGGAAAACGTGTATGTGTATATGGTTTATAACAGTCCATCATTGAAGGAAGACAAGGCAGGAATTAACCTGGAGGCAGAAACTGAAGCAAAACTCACAGAGGAATGTTGCTTACTGGCTTGCTCAGCCCATCTGCCTGGTACTGCCCACAGTGTTGTGGGCCCTTCAGTATCAATTAACAAGCATGAATATGTTCCTCAGACATGTCCACAGATCAATATGATCGAGGAACTTACCAACTGAGGTCCACTCTTCCCAGGCATTTCAAGTTGACAACAGAACTAACCGGAAAAAAAAATGCTGTTCTAGTTTCCTTCCTGTTGCTGTGATAAAAGGAAAGAGTTTATATCAGGTTATAGGTTATACACATTGAGGAAAGCCAGAGAACCAATTCAAGCAAGAACTGGAAACAGAAACTATAGAGGAATGCTGTTTGTTCTCTATCTGTCTTGCCCTCTCATAGGTTCATGCTTATATACCCAAGACCTCCTACTCAGGTAATAGCTCCACCCACAGAGGGCTGAGCCCTCCTTTACCAATTAAAAATCAAGACAATGTCCCATAGACATACTCATGGGCCAATCTGATCCCTCATATACCTCAACAGAGACTCCCTTATCAGGTGACTATAGGGTGTGCACATTGATAGGTAAAGCTAGGACAAGTACTGGTCTACAGCATCTTCTGGAGTTTGTTAACACCAAGTTTCAAAAGCAGCATAACACATCATTCTTACACATTCATCAAATTCAAATACAAATAATCCCTAAACATTTTCAAAGTCATTTTTTCTCTCTCAAGAAACATGACCGAGAGGTGTTTATTCGAGCACACTTTTGTTCTGTATAGTTGAAAGAGAAGACATTCTTTCACTCGGCTCACAGCATGGGCTAGGGGACTTCTTCATGATCTAGTAATTGCACCACACAATGTTGAGTTCTGTAACTGTGTATGAACCCAGAAGACTTTTTCATGCTCTTTGTCATGTGTGAACCTATCTAACACCAAATAACATTGTAATGTCTGCAGCAAAGAAATCTGTATACGTTTCTTTAACTTTCTTTTGAGAATAGACTTTATAATTTTACAATTTTGTGCATGTGTATAATACATTTTCGATCTTATTCACTTTCATTGCTCTCTTCCACCCACTCCCTACTCCTTCTCAAGTTCATCAAAATTCTTGTCTTGTGTATGTGTGACCCTCTTTCAAATACTTCTCTGGGTTCTGTTCCCCTCCACGGTTCTGCCTCTAAAAGAACTTTGGAAAAGACATGGAAGGCCACGTTGCACTTTGATTTTGTGATCCTGAGTGCTGTTGCACCAACAGAAGCCTTTCTTTGTAAGTGTGTAAGGATTCTGAGCCTCTGATGCTCTGATGCCCTCACTGAACAAGAAGAACCTGAAGAGCATATTAGATGTTGAGTGAAATTGCTTGTTTCACATTAGGAATTAGCAGCTTAAAACACATGGTAAATTTTATCTGTTCATGCAGTCCAGTTTAAGTCTACGTAATGGACTTAATTTTACCTGTTCATACAGCCCAACCCAGTGTAAATAAAGGTAATATTATGTCTAAAACATGGAAAATATTTCCTCACCACTAAGAACTTCTTTATGTCAGTTGTCTGTTCAATCACCAAAATATTGTTAAGTTAAAATTATTTATACATCTAAGCATATTCACCTACACATTCACATATTTGTTTTTGAGCATTTCGATTATTCTGTGTTCAGAGATTAATGAAACTGCTAAAAACTGTAATCCAGCATCTCTTTAAAAAATAGTAACAAGGTTAATTAATCCCCAAAATTGTTTTAAAAATTAAATAGTGTCACTGAAAGTAAAGAGCTACATTCTTAAGGACCACCAAAGCTGGCCTCAAATGTTTACTAATCTAGTATTCTTTTACACTGGGACAGCAACAAAATTACCCACTGTTACAAATGAACATTTGTATCCTTAATTACCATATGCTTGGGAATGATCTTTTTCTAGCTATTGATATATTCTAGCTATTGATATATTCAGTTTCACCCAGGTGGTTATGCAAATGACATTGGTCTTTGTCTCATTCTGAACATTATCAGCTTGCCATTCCATCCTTTTAAAAATTTCTTGAGCCATTAGATCAATACACAAAAAGAAGTAGCGAAAGAAAATTACAGTTGTCAGAATTGTTTCATGGGTCTAAAAAGCTACCTATAAGCACATTTTTGGATGAAAAATTTAGTTACAAAATTAGGGTTGGATATGGTTAAATTGCACATGTTTGGAATTATTTTATATAAGGCAACAAAATTGTGAGCATCATCGTTCCTTTCTTCCTTCTGAGCAAGCAAGATCCCCAAAGTAGCTTTGAGGATACTTTATTTATGGGCCTGCTAGTTCAGGAGCCACACACTAATTCATCATGCTCCTGCTTTGTGCCATCTGTTATAAATAAATATCCTTGCCTGCAACTTTCTGTCGGGGCATGTGTTTACTGTTATGCAGATGAATGCAATATGGAAAGACATTAAAGTTAAAAAAGAGAAAAATTGCTTATGAAAATGTCTATTGAACGTATATATCCCTACCACTTGTGTACAACGGTCTGCTTCACGTACAGGGCTCTAGCTGGAACAGAAATTAATGCACAGCGCCTCGTTTACTTTGTAAACTACCTGGGGGATAGGAAACAAGCTGGACCAACACCTCCAGGTTAACAAAGAAGCATGCAGCAAACGCCTTTTCCCTCTGTCCTTTTAGCCTTTCACATAACATAATGCTGTGACTTTGGAGGAGGAAGGACAAAGGGGTCACAAGGGAACCATGTTCCAGTTTTGAAGGCGGCAGTCAGCACCGGAGCTGAAGGGGGGCTCTGGGGGCCCTGGGGAGCACTGGCATGGTCAGAGCTCCCTGGAAGCAAAATAATTCTGAAAAGAGTGTAGAAAATGCTTGAAGTACAGAAAGCAGGGGAGGTTGGGAATCAGGCCAAATGCAAGGGGGTGAGGGGCAGGGACGGCACTAACTCTGAATGGAAAGTGCCATAAAGAGCTTCTGGAGCCTGTTACTGAGTGTCACTCAGGGCAGCAGAAGCCCTCCTCAGAGCATCTTAAGTCTCCTCTGCACCATGTTTATGTCAATCAACGGCGGAGCAACAATATGCTCATTTGACTTTTTGCGATTTTTTTTCACTTGGCTAAAAGTAAGCCAAGACATTTGACTTGATTACTTATCTGATTAATTTTATAAACTGTTAAATTTATATGTTGATTATTACTTGCATGTAGAGCTAACTAAGGTTTTGATAAAAATGCTATGTTTGTTTTTTATGTCAGTGGTGCATTATAACAAAATATTGTTTTCACTGGAGAGAAAATTTTAGTAACTACCTTTAAAAACCTACTTACAATCATGACTTGTTTCTTCATGCCATATTTTTTTAAAGCCATGTAACTTGGTAGCAAATTTATTAGAACTTATAGTCCTGGAAGAATATTTTACTTGATAAATCTATGTGAGGAAAGGAAACCTCCAAATTAGCATAAGAGAATAAATAAATGATTTTTCGACTTCAAGACAAACTATGCCCCTCCTCCCCAGGGTGCCACTAGAGGTTTGATTCATTTTCCAAAGAATACTTGTGAAAGTATCTTCTATTCGTATTTTGAATTCTATGATGTTTTCTTTTAGTCGTTTTATTATTGCCTTTAAAGATTTAATTCTGTTCTCTTTTATGTTTTCCTTAGAAGATTAATTGTTCCCATTACTTTATCTTTAAAAGAAGAATCCTTCTTAAGAACAGACTTAGATCTTGTCCTTTATTGAGCTTACATATTGTTAGCTGAGAATAAGGGAGGTTTCACTGAAATTTAAATAAGAAAGCAAGATGCCTATGTTAAGTGTGGGTTCTAACACCTTAACCAATTTGTTTTGCTCATGGTGTTTTTCAATTTTGAAAATTTCCTGAAAGTTAATCTTAAAGTGTTTATTATCAACAGCATGTGGATGGTATGAGTGTACTCTCATTGGTTCACCATTTATCAAATTGTTTGATTCAGGGTTTAGGTCTTTGCTAGAAGTAGTAAATGCAAATTAATTTAGGAACAAATAAATAAATGCCCAGTTACACTTCACAACATTATTGATATCCAAATAGATATACAGGTCGAGAGTATAGGCATTGTTGGTGTATTCCTCTAATCAAAGGTTAAAAACTACAAAACAGCTTGCACACTTGAAACCTTAAAGTGGTAGAATGAATTACACTTTTTTACTCCATTTATAATTGGAAATGGGTTTTGCAATGAACAGAATCTAAGCTTGGTTGAATAAGGTTGAATGCCTGGCATGAATATATAGGCTGAGCCTAAGTAATGTGAAAGAGGCCAGGCCCTGATATCTGCTTACCTATCAGACTGTTCCTAGTTCTTTTCCATGGGAACTGCTTGCCAGATAAGAGATGGCAAATGCTGGAAGTGAGTAAGTTTCCAGTGAGTAAGAGCAGTCCCTTCTATCTCAGGAGAAGAATGACAGGTCTATGAAGGTTAAAGGACCCAAAGCACCCACTGCAAGAGAATCAGCACCTTGTTCTCCAACACACCATTCTTGTGAGCTCCCTGCTTTGATAAGCAGACTTTCCTCGACCATGAGGTTATAACATGATAATGCCATTCAATAACGCTTACGCCCTTTCCTGCTGTTTGTCCAGCACAGGAAACCAAGGATTTTCTTGTCGTGTGGACACAGCGGAAATATCTAGCTAGCAAATACCAGCCCTTGCATGCAAACAGAGCCATATCCTCTTTCCGTCTGACATCCTTCCTGCATGCTAAGAACAATCTACCCTTCCCTTTTTTTCTTCCGGACTTTATACCGACTACTCTGAAAACCCTCAGAGAGGAGACCAATGTAAACTTCCATTCAACATCTGGATTTTTCAGCCAAATTTTGGCATAGAAATTGGGTGAAGAGGTTGAAGACATCCTCTGCTCATGACATCGTTACCCTCAAAACTGTTAACTCACCACACGAGAGAGATGTCACACAGGGATGAATATACTCAACATTTTACAAAACCTAAAATTTTAAAAATTCTACCATTAGCTGGAAAGGCTACTCTGGCTATAAGGCAAAACTGGATGTCATTCTGCAGTGGTCCACAAGTCTTGGGGTGTCAAATACAGACATTTCAATCTCGAGGGGAAAAGACAGAGCTTAGTACCACACACCTGAAATGTAAGATGAGCAATTTTGATCAACCAAGCAAATTAGGGTGGCCAGAGACATTGACAATGACTCTATCTGAGCTACATAGTAAAAGCTGCCTGACTCTATAACTTCTTGATATTTATTAGACCTAGCACAAATCTAGAGGAAAAGAAAAAGAAATGTTTCTAAGAAGCATTAGCATCCTTTGTAAATGAAGGTCCTTTGGTGATTTATAAAGAGAAAAGCTTAAAAACTCATTAAATGTTGTTGGCAATATTCCATTTTGGTTTAGAAAGTCTTAATTCTTCATCAGCCCTAGTACCAGGGAATGCCTCCACAACTGAGGCTCTGCTGTGGCTGATGGGGACAAGGAGAAGGCTACCCATTAGCAACAGTGCTGTGAAGCACTAGGGTGTGTCATCCCCAGCTGCTGGCATGCTGTAGAGCCTCTAGTGCTCTTCGACACCTCCACAAAAAAATGAAATGAAATGAAATCTGGGCGCTTGGTGGTGGGGGTGGAGGTGCAAGAAAATTACCAAGCATCTGAGGCCAGTTTGGATCACAGTGTAAGATCCTGTCTTGAAAACAGAACTAAGTCATTAACAATGACAAGATAAGGGGGACCACTGAATGAGAAACTGAGGCACAAGATGTGATTGTGATGATAGAACTAGAAGGTAATGGGTCAGGCCCTGGAAATAGCGAAATGACTTAAATCACTACATTTTTGAGCTTAATGCTTTGACCTAGTCTCTGGGCTTCCGGTTTTTCATTTCAAACTCTAATCTGAAACTTGGTGCCCCTTCCTCCTCACAGAGACATCCTCCAGAATAAATGGAAGGTCCATGAGTAATTAGCATGGAATTTCCTTTACTCTCAAGGTACACAGTTTCATAGGACCAAATGAGAAGCTGTCAATTAAACATAAAAGGCGCTTTGGTTGGTCCTACAGCTTTTTGTTCTCACATCCTTTAATAATTTCTGACGTTTTCATAAGCATGTTCAAATAAAAGGAAACCATGACATTCTAAAAGCAAAGCACAACTCACTTCCCAGCTGACTGGATAGAAGGGCAAGAGAAAGAAGAAGGTATTGGTGTTGGCTACAGCTACAAAATGACCCAACATTGCTTGAACGAAAACTATTTGCTTAAAGGTGCTGTTATACCAGGTCTGATATTATCTTTGGAATCAGAGAGGTACTGATTGGCCAAATTCACTTCACAGCTGCCTGAGGGAGGCTTGAAGGAGAAGAGGAATTATTGGAGCAGAGGCCTAGACTGTTCCCCAACCTAGATGCTAGGAAGACTCTTGAACACACTCAAACACAAGGCCCCAGACCCACAGCTTATGGGACTATCAGGGTTATGGGACTATGGGACAAAAGAGTCCAGGGGCTCTGTACTCCTCTGGAATGCATGTAATCCTCTGAAGGCTCAAACTTGATAAAATGAAGTCATCTTCAGAGCCACGGAAGAGATAGTTTGCAAGGTCACATATGAACGTCCTCTTTTCCCATATCCATAAAATGACTGAAAGCTGACGATAACTAATGCTCATTAGGGGATCTTATAACGTGAGACTTTCTAAGAGATGCACATTATTCCTCCCAAAGCTCACCACACATCCATGTGGCTATGGTTAAAATTCTAATCTTAAATATTAGGAATTTGAGGCATTCCTCAGCAATTTCACCTTAGGAGGTTAAGTGTAACTTGCACATGACAAGAAACCCTTATGAAAGAAAGGGTTTCTATGATAGAAACCCTTATGATTTGGGACCTTGTTTTGAACATTGAAAATCAATTCTGACCCACATTCCTCCCCTCTCCACAAAAACTTAGAAGAATGAAACAGTAATTCTTTCATCTGTAAACCAAAAGATAGAGAACAGCCAGAGGTATTTTATCTCTCATCATGGAGTTTCCTGTCTAGCAGAGTAAGTAGATCTTGAAGTTGAAAATTTTTTAAGTGTGCTGAATCCTTATCAGTGTTAAGCATGTTCAGCAGTACCTGAGATTGTTTATGCATGAAATGTAGCACAGTGAGTCACTTAGTATATGCTTGATTACCAACTGATTGTATAATGAGTGTTCTGATCATCTAATGAGTAGATTAAACTCTTCCTGGATTTATAAAATATGATAACATTATTGATAAGACCTAAGTGAAGAAATATGTCCAGGAAAGATGCATTTTGTCCTCTGCCTCTTCTTTTCTCTTTGCTTCCTGGTTTCTTCCACCACAATCCGAAATCATAAGCCAAAACAAGTACTTCCTCGTTTATGTTGATTTTTCTATGGCATTTGTCACAGCAATAGAAAATCTGCCTAGCAAAAACCTACCAAACAAACGAAAATACATCATGCGGGTCTTTAATGTAGGCATTATCTGAGTTCTTTACAAATGGAATGAGCAAAGATGCTTAGTAGTAAGATAAAAGATAAAGAATAGAGGTGCCTTTCAAAGGCTATTCAGTGTGAGCATGTGAAGACAGATAGGAATATTTTTTATGTGATCCAATTTCATGAATCTACTCTGCAGCACACTCTTATACAAGTGTTCAGAATTATATAAGACTGAGTAGGGTTAGGTTTTCCATTTAGAAACATTCTCCAGGGAACCTTGTGAGAGAGGCCCCATACACAGAGAGGAAAATGGAGTAAATGACTTAAAGAGAGGTAAAATAAGGAGACCAGGGAAGACAAAAGAGACATTAACAATAGCAATGTATCTTTGAACTAGACCTTCAGAATACGTTGAACTCTCCACTCTGTGGAAAGAGAGGCGTTAACCCTGCAGGTGAAAGTTCCAACAATCTCCAGGCTCCTCTTCCTTCCCTGAATGTGAGTCAGACCTCAACTGGGAAGATCAGCAGAAGCTGAGGTGTGGAGATGGCAGCAGATGGAGACTCGCCAGGGGAGGGCTATGCTCAGTGAATTTCTGCCATTGTTCACAACTCCTTTCCATCTCTTAAAGCAGGAAGAGTTAGGAGCTCCAAGACTAATGACAGGGACAGACTTGACATACCGTGTCACTGTATGAAAACCAAGAAAGTTAAATATAGTGAGAAAAGGCATGAAGGTACTTGAGAGAAGAAGAGCAAAATTACTGTTTAGAGGACATTTGTATTTGAGAGCACAATGGCCTTGAAATACAACTAGTCACTGAGTTAGTTTATATTAAAAAACCTTTCTAAATATGTGTGTGCACGAAGTTTATGTGTGTGTGTGTGTGTGTGTGTGTTTGTGTGTGTGTGTGTGTGTGTGTGTGTAAGGAGGAGACAGAAACAAGTAAGATGGATAACATGAACATAATAAGAAAGAGGGGGTAGCTACAGCAGGAACCTGTGACTAATAAATAATTATCAACTGCTAGTATAACATACTGCAGTAAATAATAAGAGACAGAAATACACCTGAACAATATGCCTACAATAAATAATAATGAATAAAAATATTTGTGAAATTATTTATAGTTCCTGAAGCATGCATTTTGACAAATATTTCAACTAATCTTTTAAACCACCTTATAAGATAAATATAAATCATGTCAAAATGGAATGTCAGTAGATACTTATCTGTGAAGAGATGAATGACCAAGAAATAAGATTCTAAATGCCTAAGTCCTTCCCTAGATCACTCATCCCTCCACAGTTTCTCTGGATTTCAAACAAAATGTCTAATAAGGAAAAAACTATTAATTATGATTTGGGCCTAGACCAAAGTCAGAGTGGGGTCTCTGTGAAAGGAATTGCTTGACCTACCAAAGCAGATTTGAGTTCAGAAAGGCCAAAGAAGTAGCTATCACCTTTTGCTACTCTGACGTGGCCCTGGACATCAGTTTTTTTTTTTCTTCTTCATTCTAGTGAAAGAAAAGGACAATTTGAAATTGTGGAAAGTTATAGAAATTTTAAAGCAAAGAGTTTCCTACATTTTAGTCTGAACCCTAAAAACCTCTTCAAGTCACCCTAACTATGAGAGTTTTATGCCATTAAGAAAACACAGTTCCTTAAAGAGAATAATTCAGGCATAAATGAAGGTCATTTTTAAAAATCTCATTAATGTGTGCACCAGTCTTTAACTCCACACAGCCGTTAGCACATCAAATCATTTTTAGGGACATTAATTTAGGAAGAAGTTCAGAGTTTTCCCACTTAAAAAAAAAGACATTAGTTTCCCTGCCTTATAACTTTCAGTGTCTTAGTTAAGAATATATAAAACTGAAACGATAAAAGATGAAAGCAACATCTTAAACTTCAGATGACATCAGATGCTTGATTCTTTATTAAACTAGGTCTTTATGTATTGTCAAATAATATCCTTGTTTCCACAATCGCTACTTGAAAATTCATTATTAGCAAGGAAATGTCTACAGTCAGGCGAAATGGATTAAAGAACATTACTTCCTTCTGTGAAACAGAAATATTCCAGGAAATACTTGAGATTGAGAGCTCCAACTCCCTGTTCCTTTTGCTGACTGATAGGAAGGCCAGAGAAATGAAAGATCCAATTCCACATGTATTTAAGGATTCTCAAAGCACAGGCTCTGGTAACTGCACTCAACACCTTTTCAAATGCAAGGGAAAGCATTGGTGTTTAGAAATGTTCTGAGACTCCAAGTCTGTGTCAAGGGAGTAAGCACGACCTGCTAACAAGTTGATGGATATGTTTTGGATGTCACTTTAATCTAATGTTTCACCTCAGAAGAGCTTGTTTGGTTTTAATAAAACTCTTCAGTATAGATGGATTACCCTGTACACCATCTCTCTTGTTTCTAATTTAATAATTTGATACATAAAAGGATAGAGAGTGTGAAGGAAATGGATCATGACCTCCTGACATTTGGCATAATTTCTGAGGCTGGTGTCAGAGAAGTTCATAGCTACTATCTTGCCAAATCTTATCAAAACCTAAAGGACAAAAAGATTTTTTTTTAAGTACACACGTTAGAATTGACATCAAAAGGGAAGTCACGTTATTTTTAGTACATTTGCTTTAAAGAGGGAGCCAACAAATTGGAATGAGTCCATGATTTAACCAGCATCAGATCTTATTGCATTCCCTATTGAAAGTTAATAAATGTTAGTTTCCAGACTTACTGACTTTACAGTTTTCTCCAGTTAATGATCAGCAAGCACCTTTCATTACTTTAAATGAAAACAAAATGAAGACCCGAAACCCTGTGATTGTGAATTGATTTCTGGCAGAGAAGCAAAATTGTTTGGTCTATTTTTATGGTTGAAATAATTGTATTCAAAACCCATAAACATTGTACATCTACTTCAATACTTTTTCAACTCATCTTTGGTCATAAACTTTAATTAAAACAAAACATCCTCTAGGTAAATCAAAGGAAGTGCCATTGAAATAACATAAACACCCAAGAAAACCTTGGGCTGTTTCCACACTGAAGTCTGATTAGATGGAAAAGCACCAAGCGCCTGTGTCAGTAGGTCAACCAATAGAATTTGTGACTAAGAGAGCTAGCTGCCTTTTTGGCAGAATTCATGGGAAAAGCTCTGCCAATTTTTGCTATTCCAAGAGATGGCTTTCCACATGGAAACTGCAGTCTCTATAGAGGCTATCTGTCCTGAAGACGGTGTCCTCTCTTTTGCTGTCAGAAGGGCTGTCTATCACAGGACTCAGATTGTCTGTCCCATTTGGCTGATGTCAGAAGCCTACAGTAGAGTTAGGCAAAAAGAACATGTTTTCTATTATGCTCCCAACAAAGTGTTGATTAAGGCAGCACGTGTCAGAGGCAGGAGTAGCCAGCGCCGAGGAGGAACAGCATAGACCTTTCACACATGCTGAAATTGTTTCCAGAAGGTTCAGCATCCCACTTATCTTCTTGTTCTTTTGCATTTTTTATAAGTTAGAAAAAATCCACAGCTTTTTGGGCTGGCTTATTTTAAACACAGGCTTTAATCATGTCTGATGTTGAATTTCTTCTGCCTTATTCAGTTGTTTCTGTTGTTTATAGTCAAAGAATCCTTTTAATATTTACCATTGGACTCAGTAAAAGGAAAAGGTTTTGATTTTCATTTGAGGTCTTGTGTTCTTTGTAAAGACATTTTTAAGGAAAATGCTCCTAACATCATTTATAGGATACTGAGTTACTTGAAAAAATCTATCAAAACTGATTTCTTAGAATCAAACTAACTGCATGAAATCAAAAACATTATTAGGAGCATTCAGATGTCAAAGGGCTTTGAGTTAAGGTCTTCCATCCTAAGTAAAACATGCAACTGCTACTGATGAGGAAGAGTAGGATGAAGATGATGATACATAAATAATAAATAGAAAGAGTAATAAACATAGATAGTAGGTTGACTTTTTATTAGCAGATAGATATAGGATGATCAGAAATTACCCAACAGTCCAGCCAAATCTTATGCCAGGGCCCTAAAAAGAAGAAAGTACTCATTGTAGAGTATATTGGTTGCATAGGATCAGTGGCCAAAACTGAATTGCTCTTCCTTGTCAAGATGATAATAACTAGAGTTATCATCAGTGTTAGTCAGAAAAAAAGGTTAACAGACTAGGTAACTGGTAGAGTTTTCAAGATAAGTATGTCCAAAATATTCAATAGGGCAGACTTAAACTAAATCTTACTCATTTAAACTGAGACAACTTTGTTATGATCCAGTGATTAGTCAATCATAGTACCATTGCTCCTGACCTGTTTTACTAAAACTGTGTCAACACAGATAATCACTACTAGATTACAACAGCATTTCAATGAACTCATGGGTTGTTAACGGGAAAGGCAAGCCAAAGTGTGATACAGAGTTGACAATGTCCATTTTGGAGACTCCCCCCACCCCAATTATCTAATTCTGATTCATTATTAGCCCATTTTTTTTTATTTTTCCCAGTCCCAGAAATGTATGCATTTGCCTATCTCATACTTATACATTTTTAAATGTTCAATCTTTCTTTGTATTTTTCATCAATCCACCACAACAAATTTACCTAATAACCCTCAAATCAATGTTGTTATTTTTTCTGAATCTGGATTGTTTTGTCCACTTTATTATTATGCCTTATGTCAAAAATTGGCTTTCTAAATTCCAGTGTGAAACTACCATAAACCACTTATGCTACTTTTCTTACTTCACCACCCAAGACTAATTGGTCAACTAAAATCAACATCATTTCTGCTTTCCAAGATAGTGTGTATTTTTATTTTCCTTTCTTTTGACTAAAGTTCAGAATCTCTTGTTCTATTTTCTGTATTCCTGTGTTAGTCTCAAATTCATTTCCCTGTAGTCACTTGACAACATAGTGCATTTATTAGTAGTATTATTTATTGGATATTTTAATTTATTTACATTTCAAATGTTATCCCCCTTCCAAGTTACCCCTCAGCAAACCCCTTATCCCATCTCCTCTCCCCCTGATTCTATGAGAGTGCTCCCCCATCCACCTACCCACTTTTGCCTCTCTGCCCTAGCATTCCTCTACACTAGGGCAACAAGCCTCCACAGGACCAAGTACCTCCCCTCCCTTTGATGCCAGATAAGGCAATCCTATGCTACATATGCAGCTGGAGTCATAGGTCCTTCCATGTGTATTCTTTGATTGGTGGTTTAGTCCCTAGTAGCTCTGGTGGGTCTGGTTGGTTCCTATGGGGTTTCAAACATTTCAGGTCCTTCAGTCCTGTCCTTAACTCTTCCATTGGGATCCCTGTGATCAGTCTGGTGGTTGCCTGAGACCATCCACATGTGTATTGGTCAGGATGTGGCAGAGCCTCTCAGGCTCCTGTCAGCAAGCGTTTCTCAGCATCAGCAATAGTGTCTAGGTTTGGTGTCTGCAGATGGGATGGATCACTAGGTGGGACAGTCTCTGCGTGGCCTTTTCTTTAGTCTCTGCTCCACTCTCTGTCCATGCATTTCCCTCAGGCAGGAGCAATTCTGGGTTAAAATTTTGGAGATGGATGAGTGGTCCCATCACTCAATGTTTCACAGAGATATAAAGAGTAATTCTCAGATTTATATGGAATAACAAATAACCCAGGATAGTGAAAACTGTTCTCAAGAATAAAGGAACTTCTGGGGGAATGACCATCCCTAAACTCAAGCTGTGCTACGGATAAAACATAATAGCGATAAAAACTAAATGGTATTGGTACAGAGACAGACAGGGAGATCAGTAGAATAGAATTGAAGACCCAGAATTAAACCCATACACCTATGGTTCCTTGACAAAGAAGCCAAAAACATCCAGTGTCAAAAAGACAGCATATTCAACAAACCATGCTGGTTCAACTGGAGATCAGCATGTAGAAGAATGTAAATTGATCCATTCTTATCTCCTTGTACAAAGCTCAAGTCCAAGTGGATCAAGGACCTTCACATATAACCATACACATAGTGCATTTATATCCTGGCACCAATCATCTTCTTTCTTATTCACTGAGCTTCTACAATTAATATATAAAAACAGTTCAGTCACTTTCTGTCCTCAGAAACTATACACACAGCAGAGAATGCAACAATAATAGAGAAGAACTTAATTGGCTCAGGACAGAATGGCATGATGTAAAATATGTCACTGGGTATGGAACTGTGGGGGAGGGGAGTTCTTGGTGTCTAAAAGAAAGAATTTAAAATGAGTTTTATATTAAGTAGCCATTATTCTCAATCAGGGAAACTAAAGTTCCAGACAGAAAGAAATGCTGTATGAAAACATAAACTGATATAAAAATACATTTCCAAATTCTATACATCTGAAATACAAGATTACAAGGCAGCAACTTGAGGTTGTACAGGTTGGGAATCTCACATTAAGTACATTGTTACATATGAAATCAATTGCCATAGCACTTTATGTAAAATAGTGAGATAGTCATTTTGGATCATAGTTTCTAGATAAGTAGCACAGACAAGGATATAGCAATAGGATCCTAGAAAATGGCAGGCCCAGTAGTGTTAATCACAGAAAAAGATTCAAGATATATTTAAAAGAATGTAGATTATTTATTAATGGATTCTATATAGAACATAAGAAAAGTCATGTCTGTGATTTACCAAACATCCCAAATTTTTACTGCCTATAATATTAAACTCTCAAGTGAAGATTGTTTGGGTGTCTGAGGACATGATAGTCTTTATAGAAAATTCATGGAAACAATCTGGTTGCCACAGAAAGAGGGAAAGAACACTAGTACTAAGTCAGGTGTAGACACAAAACAGCTTCTCTCAACTGAGTTATTTGCTTCAAAATATTTCAGTGCTGAGCGTTATGAGGACATTTCATTCTTTAAAATGTTTCTTGAGGTCAGGGATACTGATTCCCCCAGTTTTCCTTTTGTTGCTGAGAATAGTTTTAGCTATCCTGGGTTTTTTGTTGTTCCAGATGAATTTGATAATTGCTCTTTCTAACTCTGTGAAGAATTGAGTTGGGATTTTGATGGGTATTGCATTGAATCTGTATAGTGCTTTAGGCAAAATGGCCATTTTAACTATATTGATTCTACCGATCCATGAGCATGGGAGGTTTTCCCATTTTTTGAGGTCTTCTTCCGTTTCCTTCTTCAGAGTCTTGAAGTTCTTGTCATACAGATCTTTCGCATGTTTGGTAAGAGTCACCCCAAGATACTTTATACTGTTTGTGGCTATTGTGAAGGGGGTCATTTCCCTAATTTCTTTCTCAGCCTGCTTATCCTTTGAGTATAGGAAGGCCACTGATTTGCTTGAGTTGATTTTATAACCTGCCACTTTGCTGAAGTTGTTTATCAGCTGTAGGAGCTCTCTAGTGGAGTTTTTTGGGTCACTTAGGTAGACTATCATGTCGTCTGCAAATAATGATAGTTTGACTTTTTCCTTTCCAATTTGTATCCCTTTGACCTCCTTATGTTGTCGAATTGCCCGAGCTAGTACCTCAAGTACAATATTGAAAAGATAAGGAGAAAGGGGGCAGCCTTGTCTGGTCCCTGATTTCAGTGGGATTGCTTCAAGTTTCTCTCCATTTAGTTTGATGCTGGCTACCGGTTTGCTGTATATTGCTTTTACTATGTTTAGGTATGGGCCTTGAATTCCTGTTCTCTCCAAGACTTTAAGCATGAAAGGATGCTGAATTTTGTCAAATGCTTTTTCAGCATCCAATGAAATGACCATGTGGTTTTGTTCTTTGAGTTTGTTTATGTAGTGGATTGTATTGATGGATTTCCATATATTGAACCAACCCTGCATTCCCGGGATAAAGCCTACTTGATCATGGTGGATGATCGTTTTGATGTGTTCTTGGATTCGGTTGGCAAGAATTTTATTGAGTATTTTTTCATCGATGTTCATAAGGGAAATTGGTCTGAAGTTCTCTTTCTTCGTTGGATCTTTGTGTGGCTTTGGTATCAGCGTAATTGTGGCTTCGTAGAAGGAATTGGGTAGTGTTCCTTCTGTTTCTATTTTGTGGAATAGTTTGAAGAGTATTGGTGTTAACTCTTCTTTGAAGGTCTGGTAGAATTCTGCACTGAAACCATCTGGTCCTGTGCTTTTTTTGGTTGGAAGACTTTCTATGACTCCTTCTATTTCTTTAGGCATTATGGGACTGTTTAGATGGTCTAGTTGGTCCTGATTTAATTTTGGTATTTGGTATCTGTCAAGGAAATTGTCCATTCATTGCACTTATCCTGGAAATACACCTCTGGAAAATCAGTTTTATCATAGCTTGCCTTTTGAAGCACAGGATTGGACAAACAAGGTGCTTCCAACAAAGCACGCATTCAAACAGTATTTGTTAAAACTATGTATGATTTTCTAAATATAAGTTGTGTGATGAGCAGTTCAGAGAAGAATAGCTCTTATCTATAAATGCAAAGTCATATAGAGATTAAGAGAACTGCAACTAATACTTAGTTCTATAGAGATCACCCTTGTTTTAGAAATTAAGTATGCGTATTACTACATCCCATGAAATATATCAGAATTATAGATTTGGATTCTGTCTCATCTATTTCATTGGAAGAAAAAGTGGTTAATATTCCTTATACATTTTTTACATATTGATTTATCTGTCTACCAGCTATTCTACATTGTCTTCCAATAGCTCATTTAAAGCTATTTAATTCTGTAATACATGTTTGATTCTGAAATACTTAGACATTTTTTTGGTCTGATAAAATAAAATCTGCTCCTTATCAACTTAGTAGATGCACAAAACAACTTCACAAAAATGCTGGAGAATAGGAATGGCATTGGTGTCAAGATACTGTTTCTGGGTTTTTGCGTTATTTTTATTTTTTGACTTGTGCAAGGCTTACTTACAGACAAGAACCTAATATTGCCTATTCCTCTGAGGGTGATACCTTCTGGGCCAGCTTTAGGTTTGTTCATGAACAAACTCATTTCTCACCATCTCTGAAACCATTTGTTTTTTTTTTTTCAAACTCTGCAAAATCTAAGAAACAGAAAAGAGGCCATGAATCATTTTGCTCTGTATATGGTGAGAATGGACAGGGCAGTGTGGTTGCTGTTGCTGAGTCTAGTTTTGTGAAATGGAAAATAGTCTCAGTAACAGGGCACAGACAAAAGCCATAGCAGAAAAGGTGAGTTAAAAACCAAACTACTCTCTAAATTATATAGAACATATCTTTCTAAAAATCATAGAAAAAAAGGAGGGGGCAAAACAATATACTTTTATCTAGAGTGTAGGGCAATCTGCACCAAAATTGCCTGTATACCCAGAATAAAAAACATTGCCCTGCCTTCTCTGTCTCCAGCTGCTCAGCCTTTGTGGAAAGTGGCTTTGGGAATACAGGCTACATTTTAAAACACAGAGTGAAGGATGAATTTTAATTTTATTCTTTCATATTAATCTATAATTAGTGCCAATTACTGTTCTAAGAGAACAATTAATTAGGATTTAGTAGTATAAAATAAAGCCTAAAGAAGCCACTTTTCGTGAGAAGATTGAAAGTTGGAAAAGTCAAATGATTTGATATTTTCTTGAACTATTTAATCTAGTCAGAATGATAAATGTTTGTATTTATCCTTTCCCCTCTGTGTTGGCATGATGAAGTGCATTTTTCTTTTTATATTTGACCAAGGGCAGACATACTTCACTCTCTGAAGACATGTTATCACTATAATTCTGGTGCTGAAGGCAGAGACAGGAAGATTCTTTGGGTCCATCCAGTATAGCCAATTAGCAAGGTCTGGGTTTACTGAGAGGACCTATCTTAAATAAAGGAAAAATAAGACAAGAAACAAAACCACTCTAGAAATCAGTTTGGTGATTCCTCAGAAAATTAGACATAGTACTACCTGTGGACCCAGCTATACCACTCCTGGGCATATACCCAGAAGGTGCTCCTACATGTAATAAGTACACTATGTTTATAGTTGCCTTATTTATAACAACCAGAAGCTGGAAAGAACTGAGATGTCTTCCAACAGAGGAATGGATACAGAAACTGTGGTATATATATATATATATATATATATACATAAATACACAATGGAGTACTATTCAGCTATTAAAAACAATGAATTTATGAAATTCTTAGGCAAATTGATGGAAATAGAAAGTGTCATCCTGAGTGAGGCAACCCAGTCACAAAAGAACGTACATGGTATGCACTCACTAATAAGCGGATGCTAGTCCAAAAGCTCAAAATAAACAAGTTACAATTCACCCAGCACAGGAAGCTCAAGAAGAAAGAGGACTTAAGTGAGGGTGCTATGGTTCCTCTGAGAAAGTGTACATAATACTCACAGGAGCAATAAGGGAAGCAATGTGTGGAGCAGAGTCTGAAGTAAAGGCCACCCAGAGACTGCCCTACCTGGGGATTCATCCTATAAATAGTCTCCAAACCCCAACACTAGGACAAGAAGCATGTACCAAAAGGAGCATGCCATGGCTGTCTCCAGAGGGGCCCTGCCAGAGCTTTACAAATACAGAGGCAGAAACTAGCAACCAACTATTGGACTGGCTTGGAGGATCTGGAGGGTGGTCCGGAGGAGCTGAAGGGGTTTACAGTCCCATGGGAAGAACAATGACTTTGGACACTCAGACACCCCAAGAATCCCAGGGACTGAACCATCAACTAAGGGGTACACATGGTTCCAGCCAAAAATGTGGCAGAGGAATGCCTTGTTGGGCATCAGTGGAAGGAATGGTCTTTGGTCAGGTAAAGGCTCAATAGAGGTCCCAACAAAGGGAAACGAACAGGGTAGGGGAGGTGGGAGTGTGTCGGGTAGAGGGGCATATACATGGAGGCAGGGGATGGGAGGAGGGGTAGGGAATCTTTGGGGAGGTGGGCTTTTGGGAGGGGAAAAATTGGGAAAGGTTTTACCATTGGTAATGTAAATAAAGAAGATACTTAATAAAAAATAAAAAAAAAAAGAAATAGTAGAGAAAGACACCCTAACAACCACTGACACATACACACATGAATGTATATACATTGAGCATAAATATATATACCACAGACCAGAAACTATAAAAGCATAAAGTTTCATGTATCCCTTGATCATTGCAGGTTCCTTGGAGTAAAAGGGAAGAGGAGGAGTAGGCATGCTAACGGGCAATGGACCTCGGTAATGAGGAGGAAGAGGTAGAACGCAGAAAGAATGCATTTGCCATCCAGGTCATACTTTGGTTTTCCAGTGACCAGGTAATTCAATGATAATTGCAATTCAATGATAATTGCCAAGCATTTCAGTAATGGCCTTAGAAGAACATGGAGCTCATGGGTTCACAATTGAATCTGGTAACTATTTGTGGTAACCTAGTTGGCCTAAAATGGTTGTTAACTTAAGGCAAGAGAAAGCCCAGATGCAGAGCTGGTATGTGTGAGGCATGGCTTTGAGTTCATTTCTCATGACTATGATGCTTGATTCTGTAGTCTTCCTCTTTAAAGTGGCCCAAAGAAGGAACCAACCAAAGAAAAAGAGTTGACTGCATGAACAATGGGTTTGGGTGGCAGTATACATTGTCCTACATGCCGTGGTGCCCGCCCGACCCCAGATTTCCTGTAGAACTCACTTATTTATTCTATTTTAACCCTCCTCAAGAATTCTGTCTGACTATTGAGAACTTGTCTAATTTTATACCTTTCATGACGGCCTTACCAATGCATCACCTAGATTCTAAATGCATCTTTTTCCTTTCTGCATAAAAATGGTTCATCTTTCTCCTAACTACTAGGGTCAGCATGCCCAGTTCTTCCCTTACTTGTTGTTCCTAGGAATCAAAAATAATCCATAGATAATTGAAACTTAAAGTCTCTATAACTTTTGAGGCATGCTGTCTATATGAATGTGTATCCTACAGCCATGTATGTGCATAGATAGTAATTCCAATGGATATCAATATAAAGACACAAAGATTCAATCCTGTTTCCCCAATTTGGGACATCTGTAATAATAATAATAATAATAATAATCACTTCATCAGAACCACTGTTGTGACCACATCACGCTTTTACTCTTAGTTTTGCACAGCTCTGTTTTCTTCTGTTATCTATAAATTGGTTGCAAGAAAGCAGCCCAATCAGTCCATCTTCTATGCTCTGACATTTCTATTTTCGACAGCCAGAAAAACCTACAAGATAACCCCTCATCTTTCATATTATACATCGATAAAAGATGCAGAAATTGTTTTGACTTCTTCTGGGTTAAAATTTTCCATTCCTACCACAGAAGCAAAAGCATGAAATAAAATGACTAGCTCTTTTCTCTCTAATGATTTCAGCTCCTGGATTATGATCATCTTACTTATTAGAAAACTGACTTTACCATTATTCAGCTTCAATTTCATCTTATGCAGCAGCTTTTTATTTTCACAACAAATATTTTATAAGGCTTGTCTGCCTGCTGACTCAGAACCTGTGTGGCAGCAGTCTGACAAAATAGATTGTCATGATCTATTAAATCAATAATCCATGCACTAAAGAAAATTTACACAATGAGCTCCACTCTGTTCTCAAGTATGCATGACTACAGTGCTAGGGGGGAATGCCAGCTGCTGCAATTGGTGCATAAAGTGGCAGTTTCTAGGGTTTTTTCTCCTTAGATGATACCAGAATCAATGAGTGGAATTTAGTCCTAAGGCAGTCTAGTCAATCATACCAAAATTTAGCACCATAGAACTAGAGATACTTTAAATTGAATGGGACCTCAAGAGGCCAGTTCATGCTCTCTGACTCTAAGTGAGGTTCACCTGAATTATTTCAAATGAATTCGTTCCTAAAGCATTTTTATAGCTTTCCAAAGTTACTCATTCTGGAATTTTAAAGTCCTCACTGAGAGTAAATTCTGCCATATGGAATAATGGTACATTTTTCTTGTTCACATCTATTGTATTGAAAAAGCAGCTGGATAACATCTTCCTAATCACCTTTCCTGTGTCCGGAAAAGGTAAAAGATTACTGCAGTTTGTCTTTAATTTTGTAATTACATTTATTTATTTTTGTGTATGTTGTAGGAAAGGAATATGCATGCCTCAGTGTGAGTGTGGAAGTTAGAAAACAACTTACATGAGGAGGTTCTTGCATTCTATTCTGTTGGTTCTGGAGATCAAACTCATAGTATCAGGCTTTGCAACAAAGACCTTTATCCATCCAGCTATCTCACCAGGCTGAGCTTGCCTCCAGTGAATTTCTTTTAATATACCACTAGATCTTATTTCCTAAGTATTCATCCAGCATTTTAAATATATTTAGGTTGCTTGTTTTCCATTCAGGCCTGTGCCATCCCTTTCGGGATGAAAGTTCAATAGGAACTATTGAACACAGTGACAGAGTGCGAAGGGATGGGATGGATGATGGAGTTTGCTTTTGGTACTACCGTATGTTGTTCCCAGAGATTTGAATGAAATGATGGCTCACCACTGACTTTGGGTAGATGTGGCTGAGGTAAGGATTTTCAGTCACGTCAGTCTCAAGCTGCATCTATAATTTAGTTTGGGGATCTTGTTTCTATTCATTTGCTCATGAAAAGGACTGAGACAAATCAATTAAAACATCATGCAAGTTATTTTTTCTTAGAAAATAATTTCTAATAAAAATCAGTTTTCAATACTCCAGGTCTTTCTCTCATGGTTAGTCCTTTATGACTTCTTATACATGACTCCAGTTGCATTGATGATCTATCCAGATTCTGATTTCTTCTTTGTATCAACAAAAGTCAGGCACTGGCCCAATCTCACTATGCCAATGGTATGTCTGTATTTGGCGTGGTAACCCTCTTAGTATAACTCTAACATAGTATCACCATTAGCACTGACAACTATGGCACTTTCCTTTGATGGAAGTTCCCCATTGCTTAGCTTTCTACAAAGGAACTTACTTTAAAATGTAAAACATAATTTTTCCATACTGATTCCTTTCAGATATTTTTTCACAATTCAAAAAAACAAATTACAGAGAGAAAAGGGAACAAGGAAAGTAAGCTGGAAATTGGCAGGGGATAATTATGCACAGTGTAAAATGCTGGATCTGGATCCTTTTAAGGTTTGCTGGAATAATTTCATATTCCTAAGCTTATAAAAGCAGAAGCCATGTCCACTAAAGTTTAAATAGTTACTTTTATGGATTGACAGTGGAAACAATTAGAACTTGTTCATTGAGAACATTTAGCCGATCACGATATGGCTAAGGTAGGTAAAGGAAACCCCTCCTTTGAAAAATGAGTCAAACTGGCTTTATTATAGGATTCACAGAACACAAGTCACTCACCTAAAAATGCCACTCTATGAAGCATTACATTTAAAAATACTATAATAAAATTCATATTATAACCCATCCTTAAAATATAAGTAACATCTGAAAGCTTATCTCACATTTATGATGATTTAATAGGAATATGTATGTAATCACTTGTCAGCATTGAGTCATCATTTGTCCACCAGTTTTCTACCTCCTTTATAAGGTCATTACAATTCTCCCCTTTGTTGACGAGTTCACAAACTTTATTGAAACATGTAAAAGAACCCAGTTTTCCCAAGAATCCTTTGTAAAAATATCATCATTAGAGAACAAAAGATGCCAAACTGCACCACGATTGGTTGGCAATTTACTAGAATCAGACCAACTTAAGTACAAGTTTGTACCCTGCCCAATTCCATCTAAAGACTACATAATGAAAAACCTTTTGACAAGTTGATTAATAATACTGAGCTGTTAAAGTTCAGCTGAGTGAGCAATTAAACATTCCAAACAGCAATGAACCTTCAGAAGGTAATTTATGGTAATTTTATGCACAAGAGCTCAGTGGCTTTTTAATTTGATAGAATGTTAGTAGCGCGAATTTCTAACAAGGGAGTGTCAGGGTTCCATACATCACTGAGATTACTTAAACATTTCAAACGTGGCTGATGAATGAAGTTTCTTGAGATGTGGGGAGATACAGAAGGTATTGGAAGGTTGAGATTATTCATCATATCAATTATTGAGAGTGGATGCGCTGACATCATACTCCCAGATCATATTTTATGTCCACAGTAAAGATAAGTCAAGCTTGAAATAACAGACTTGCCTAACTGCAGTAGCTGCAGGTAATTCAACTCCCTTTACTTGATCCCTGTTCCTCCTTATACCTTTCTTCAAACCCATTATCAAGTCTTTAATTCCTACCTAGACATTTAAATATCCAGATTGATTACTTTGAAAAAAATCACAGTGAGATGACTAAAAATAAGTGCAGGAAGAGAAGAACAAAAGATCAAGGTAGGAGAGTAAGAATGAATAAAGAGTCAGAATCAACTCAGAGTCAGAAAATAGGCGCTCAGGTCATATTGACTGCCATCCACGTATACACACTTGCAAAGTTATTTTCATCACATGCACACACCCACACATGCATAAACACACATCCCAAACAGAGAGATCTGTATGCATCCATAGCAATGGCTACCAGCCTGGCTTAAAACCCCTGGTATTCCTTAATCACCTCACAGATCTGTCAGTATTTCTCATCTGCAAGAAAACAAACCAACCAACCAAAAACATATGGTTTGTTTGAAGAAAGCATGATGTTTTTCTCACTGCAGGCCCTACCCTAATATCCCAGAATTTTAAAATTTAAGATGTCTCAGGATATTATTTAACTTAGGGCCCTCACTTTTAGCTCATGAAGTCTGTTGACATGATTATTGGGCACTGCATTTTGTCTTGACCTTAAAATTTTTGATTTAAATATATTACTGATACCTTGAAAACAAAGTGAGCTAATTCACACAAAATCTATGTTTCTTTCTTGAAAAACTGAACCACTGGATGCTCCTGAAATCCCGTGACCCTCCATTCACTTCACATATTTTACTAGCGCTAACTACATCTGCCTATTTAAAGGAAGCATGCTTTCTCCAGCTGACTATAAGCCTAGGCATCTACTAGGGTCTTATATTTTGACAGGGTTATTTATCTCACCTGAGCACCTGGGAACCTGGACCTGCAAGGATCTTGGGTTGTGATCTCTGAGTGATATTAATCTCTTTGATATATAGTCAAGGAAATGACTGACAGTAATAACACAACCTTAACCAATGCCATTCAGCTACAAAGTATGAGAACCCAGTCTTTTAACTCTTAATCTATGGTTCAATCTATATGCTATAGGTTTGTCTCCATTGTGTTTCTTCTCATTTCTGTCTATCTTCCTTTATTTTAGGAGCAACAGCAACCTGCTGTGCTTCCACACCAATCCCCATCCACTAAAATAATAATAGGGTTAAACCAAGTTGAATTTAATGAATGGGAAGTATGTGGTTTTGACACGGAGTGTTTTGTACCCTTCATTTCATTCCAGCTCTGATAGAGAATCATAATTTTGTTCTGCAATCAAAGTAGTACATCAATTAGAGAACACATCATTTGAATAGTAACATGTCAGAACCACCTTTATAACTATTTTTGATATCTGAATATTATATATAGCACACCAAATATCTCCGATGATGACAACAGCAAAGAAAAAAACCTGTTCTGTTTCTCTGTAACAAACACAGAGACTCAGTGCAAAATCACCATGATGATTTCCTACTGTTTTTATTTTCTCAAATGGGTAGAAAAACAAAACCAAACAAGTAAACACAAGCTCATCTAGCTATCATTTCTGCAGATGTCATTTCTTGGTACTGTCTTATTATAATTCATGTCAGGTAAACAGTCTTTGAGATGAAATCAGAAATAGTTGGGCAAGTTTCTTCATACCACACTGGAAAGCTGTTTCCCTCACATGGGAAACTTCTAGAAAGAACACTATTTACAGACGACACGTGCCTCATAATCCTCCTCTGCCTATCTCCCTCTCTCCTTCTTTTTCTCCTCTCTCCCTCCTCTCATTTTTCCTCCCTCCCTCCCCAAGCATATGTTTTAACGTTAACACTCCCTCATCTACAGAGACCATCTGCTTATTAAAACAAGTGTTCTTCTCCCTTCTAAGCCAGCTTTTCACATGGAGGCTCCATTCTCTCTGTCAATTCCACGGTCCAAGCATGCAGGGAGGGAGAAGACTGAGATTGTCAGGTACAAATAAGAGCATCTGAAGATGGGTGGGACAGGACATAGAAACGAAAGTGGTTCTATGACTTGAAAAAGACACATCTTGTAAGCTGAATATCTCAAGTTTTATTTACCTGCTTCTCCTATAGCCAGGATTCAGATCTTGATGTCCTCGTGTGTCTGCATCCAACCTAATCTTTCAGGTCTAAGTGTTTAACTTACATCAAATGTAGGCTTTGTGGTAACAAGGTGTAGATATTATTACAAACATAGTCTTCAGACTTGAAAGATGAACAGGAATTTGTGAGGCCTGTAAAAAATCACAGGCAGAGAGCTCTATGAAACAATATTTGACCTTCAGAAGTGCAAACTGAACAATACTTTCTGCTTCATATAAGCATATAATGTGGTTTGGACATATTTACCATGTTACTTTCCCTTGTCTATTTTCTCTTCCCCATGAGACCCCTCTTCTTCTCATCCAATCTCCTTTCTACATCTCTGTGTGTATGTGAGATAAGAGAACTACAGAGTGAGACACAGAGAGATAGATTCACAGAATACAAACACACACATGCACACGCGTGCACACACACACACACAGACAGAGAACACACACACACACACACACACACACACAGAGAGAGAGAGAGAGAGAGAGAGAGAGAGAGAGAGAGAGAGAGAGGGGACAGAGAGACAGAGAGACAGAGAGTGCATATGTACGACCCTGAGTTTAATCTTGTATGCTCATGAGCATCTTTAAAGCAGGCTTTAAAGAAGGAATAAACAAGTGACAGAGACCCAGTGAAAACATATGGAAGACCTCATAGATATTTAATGTTGTGGGGTAAATATTAACATCTGTGGTTCAAGAGGACAATTTCCAGCTCACATACAAAGAAAGAACAAGGTGGCTATGGTAGCTGTTTTGATTTGGAGATGTACCCAGGAGAATAATCTCCTCACAAAGTCCTTTTCAGACTTGTGTGTCCAAGAGCACAGGAATTCTGGAAAGCCTCAATTGTTATCAGCTGGTGTCCTCACCACCTCTACCAGCACTTGCTGTTCACATCCTTCCGCTTCTCTATCTGAAAACATGGACTGCGATGGGAAGTTTCACAGTGTAGGCTAATGAGCTTTCTCCATGGGAAGGCAGTGCTCACCAGCACTTGAAAGGAACTTCATTACTTCATAAGAAATTAGAAATGTGAAATGGGCAGCCAGTGTGATGCCAAGGATGTTAAGAAAGGGAGCCATTCCTTCTTTGGACCAAACCCTGCAACTTGTATGTGACACTCTAGAAGGAGAAAGCTGGGTAAGAATATGGCACAAAATCAAGCTGTTAAGATGAGAGAGCCCAGTTTACCTGATCCAAGGACACATTGTAGCTAAGCAGGAACTGAGGAGCTGGATGTGGTGAGCATGTGCGCAGTCTCCATTCCACAAAGGGATGTTTGGGATGGTGACATGAATCTCTAGTTAAAACTGGGAGACAATGGGCATATGTGTAAGATGATGCCAGCTTCACAACAGCAAATGGCCACTCCTCTAAAAGGCATTAGAATTTAGAAGAGCTAGTCTCGTAGCTGATGTCTTCACTAGTCTCTCTCTCCTCTACTTCTGTCTTCTCTAATGAAGTAGACAATAGCACTATCTTCCAGTAGTTCAATCTAGAGGCAAAATTTCTTCTCTTGTTTATTTTAAGATTACATTTATTTTTATTTCATGTGTGTGAGGATTTTCATGCATGTCTTTATGTGCACCACATGTATACTTGGTGACTTGGAAGCCAGAAGAAGGCATTGGATCCTTTGGAGTTACAGACTTCGGTGAGCTACTATGTGTGTAGCAGGAACTAAACTCCAATTCTCTGCAAAGCCATCCAGTGTTTTTTAACTCCAAGCCCTCTCTCCATCCTCTAGAAGCACAAGTTTCTATCCTCAGCTCAACTCCCAGTGCTCTTCTCTCAATGAATTCCCTTAAATTTTGAAAACTCAAACCCCTAAATAGAAATGTCTGTTCAGTGATATGTGGAGGGACAACACTGAAAAACCATTTGGAAATCTGCTATTGTAGAAGTTTCCTAAAATATACACATATATGAGAGAAATTTAAATGGAGTCACTATATAATGAGGGAGACAATGACCCAACTAAACATCTTATGTCACCAGGCAAAGCCTATAGTGCCAGAAATGGGTGGCATCTTATTGAGTCATTGGTCAAAGAGGTCTCACAAGGCACCCCCCAAAACAACACAGGGTATTGCTAAGACTATTTATTACTCTCCAAAGCCTGAGGATACCATGTACTTATATCATTAAACAGAAAAATTGCGCTAGTCTCCAAAGGAAATAGTCACCCTTCTGACTAGCTCTCGTTGTGCTAGAAAGGTACTATGCATTCTGATGGAGAAGGAAAGTAATCATTAATATCAGCTACAAACCATGTGATTTATTAGAGCAACCTCCCTGAAAAATATACAGGTACAATTCTGGCACAAATGATAAAGGAATAAACAACAACATTTTGATTAGATTTTATGACCACTCCATGTTATGGAACTCAAGAACCTGTGTCTAGGTAGGTCATAGGTCTAGAGAAATTATTATTATTATTATCATTATTATTATTATTATATTAAAGGAGCATAACAATAAAGTGGCTCTTAATGACATATTGCTAAACCCATAGAACATTGCATTGCTCAGCCCTGTTCAGAGAAGATTCTTCTTTCAGAACTTGAGAAACAACACAGAGATCCACAACTGAACAATGTACAGAGAGGAGGAGACACTGGTGCACTCAGTCCTAAAGAAAATGTCATCATCAAAAACTTCCCCTCATGGCTCAGAAATCTACATAGAAGAGAAGGTAGGAAAATTGTAAGAGTCAAAGGTGGTGGATTTCTCCAAGGAAGCATTATCTTTCAAGACTAATACTCATATGAACTTACAGAGACTGTGACAGTATGTGTATGACCCACAGGACAGATAAAATCCCTGTACTGAAAGGTAGAAGTGGACACAGTGTCCTTTTCCTAATCAAGAAGCTACTTGAAACTTAAACCTGCTGGGAAAATCTGTTTTCTCCAATGATGTCTCAGTGGGTCTAACAACTACACTCAGTGCAGGCCTTGTGCCTAGTAGTAGTTGGCCAACATAAAACACACTCAATGTTTTGTCTGTAGTATTTTGTTTCCCTTTTTTGTTTTGTTTTATTTTGTTTGTTTTTTCTTTTCTGTAAGAAAGAACATCATGTCAGGTGGATAGGGAGATAAGAGAAATTATGATAGAAATTGGGAGAGGGAACACATTATCAAAATATATTATGTGAAAAAAATTCAATAAAAGAAGTCCTGTTTAACTATTTTAACTATTTTCTCACTTTTACATTGTGTTCCATTGCCACTAGTAAGAAGGACACATTTTTATACCTGTGCTAAGGTGTCAGTGATCAAGTCTGGTACTTAGTTCTTAGTAGGTACAGATCTGCTCTTTGAATAAATGTTGATTCCTAGACAATATATTAGGCACTTTCCACTACTGGGCCCTAAGACCTATGATAAAAGAGAGAGGAGAGGAAGGGAGGGAAGGAAAGAGGGAGAGAGAGAGAGACAGAAACAAACAGAGATAGAGAGAGAGAGAGAGAGAGAGAGAGAGAGAGAGAGAGAGAGAGAGAGAGAGAAACAGAGACAGACAGAAGATAGGGAAAATGACTTTTCATTCCCAAATGGCAGAAACCAAAACATGACCAAATAAACTTTTGAGGACAGATTTCAGCTTCTTAGTCTTCACTGTGATTATCTTCTGGAATTTTCATGTCACCGACAGGAAGCCACACCCTAAAGGTTTACGGAGAATCATGTGAGGTCCAATAAAGGGTGTCCATCCTAATAACTCCTGGGGCTTGTCTCCTTCTGTCTCTAGTGTTTCGTAGACATCAGCTTGATACACTTTGAACATGGCTAAGAACCAAAACTGGGCCTGCTGGTAGATTTCTCATAGCTCCAGGCTAAACATCTTTAGTTATCTGGCAATCAATATGCACGAATGTAATTATTTGTTTTCTAGGAGTTAGATGAGAAAGATCATTCTAAATTCCTGTTATTAATACATGGTAATGAAAGTGAAATATTAATGACTTAGTCAAGTGTATTAAGAATTTGAAGTGCTGTGCAAACTGAAAACTTGCATCTTAGAGGGGAAAAAAAAAAGTTCAAATGTACCAGATGGCTTGGTGACAGCCATTTTATGTAGTGCAGTCTCAGCAGATATGTTGATAGCCTTCATGGAAAGGCCAGCAACTGTGCAAGGGAGGGTGCTGGACCTGATTGCCTATGAGAGATATGCCCGGAGAAATCAAGTGTTTGGAGCTGAGTTTGCTTCTTTGTGTCTCGTGTGTCTTTGGTCCTAAATGAGATATCAAGTTGTCTCAAGCACTCAGTGAAAGGCATAACACCAGCTGACATTTACCCCTCCAAAGAACTAAGCTGTCCTGTGGCTGGCCCTAGAGCAATGATCTTCATTGATCCTAGTATATGATGGAGTGGGAAGTACCCTAGATTAGCAGACAGCAGAACAGCCATAGGCAGCCTAACCATGCAATAGCATAAGTCCATGATCATATTTTCGGGTAAAATTTCTTCATCTGTGGCCTAAAAACAATCTCAAGCATTTCTCTGCCTTTCTGAACCTACTGAGAAGGTTATGAGAGAATATTCATATTCTTATGAATAATAACAATTAGACCTTCAACATCAGAAGATCCAACTGCTCACGGCTGTATTTACTCTCTGGATGAAATTACATTTTGCATCTGCATTTGTCACATAAGAAGGAGAAATCCTGTGTGTGTGTGTGTGTGTGTGTGTGTGAATGTTATCATTTTGATGCATTATCCACAATTATTCTGCCTTACAATATCAGGATCAAGAATACAAGAGTACAGAACTACAATCCTAAAGAGATTGGAGGAAGATGAAGTTTTACTTGCATTAAAGAAAACTAATTCATTAATATATCCCACCACCCACATCTAAGGCCACTGCTATTAGCTGGGCCCAAATAGCACCCTCCACCCTCCATCTGCAATGTTGAGTTTTCCTAATATGAATGGAAGAAAATTGGCCTAGACATGAAAGAAAGTGAAAGGAAAAACTGATTGGAAAACAAATTTACATTTTTGTCCAGTGGGAAACTGTGTCCCTTCCTTGTAACCTTTATTATTGTTGTTGTTGTTGTTGTTGTTGTTGTTGTTGTTGTTGTTATTGTTATTGTTATGTTATCAACTCCAGGGAAAGGATGCCATACTATTATAGCCAAGAAGTTTTAGCCAGATATGAGACCTCGAAAGTGTTGACTTGATTGGGGATTCTCCAGTGGGTGAAGCCTAGTAAGCTCATCAGAAGACATTGACAAACTCTTATTTGTCATATAAACATATATATACCACACACATAATAAATACACATTTGTCATACTAGCACATTACATATACAACACATACATTTTCCAATTTTAATAAACCACAAAAACCAATTTAGCAACTGTCTCTAATAAGAACATTTAAAATGTAGAATTTCTGCTCGTTTCACAATTTTCATTTGTTATCTTTATATTTCCTTTTCTTTAATAAAATCTGCTTCTCACTCTGGGTGTATGTATTTCACACATTTCTCTATTATGTTACCAGTTATTTCTACTGCTTCTGTCCTAACTTGTTCTTATAACCATCTCTATTTCCCTTGTTTATCCACACAGTAAATATTTACTAAGAGCCCATAATATATCAGTACACTGGTCTGGACACTGAGATAAATAGACATGAATTTAAAATCCTTACTCTAAAAGATTTACCGATTAGGTCTGGGTTAATGTGGTTCAAATGGCTTTAATGATCTATCTCCTCATCAACATATACAAATAAAATCAGTGTGCTGCAGTAACCACAACAGAAGAATAATGTTTCAGGAGTCCACAATGCAAGAAAAAAATCATGGTGACTTTAACACAGTGGAGAATGGCCATTCATGTCACAATATGATACAGGTTTCATGGTCTTTGACACTAATCCCTTAAAGTGCATACTAAAACACAGGTTTCTTGTGATTTAACAGCTCCATCTCATACTCCTTCATTCAAGCCACAGAGCTATAATCTCTCTCTTGCTTCCAAGTTGAAGAAGGATGGTTCTTTTTCATATTCTGATAGTGTGAATTAGTCATGCATCACATTACCCCACTCAGATGCATGAGGCCTGAAAATTACCAAGGATCATGTAGAGTTTCTGGGAATATTAACATCCTCTGATGCAATCTTCTAGGAAACATATGAAAGATTCCTAGATGTTATCTTATTTTATATTTACTTTAACATAATATGTGACACATATTTGGAACGCAATAATTTTTGTAGAATATAACAAATAATAAATGATTCCAGTAGATCAATATCCAGGACACATATAAATAAAATAGCACAAAATACAAAAAAATAAATATTATGTCATACCTCTCTTATTCTACAAGCAAGTTGTATAGATTACAGATGTGTAAAAGATAGGAACAATCAGCTAGGATTGGCATAGAAAAAATTTTATGATTTGTTTTAAAAATGAAAGAAAATGAAAAGAGCAGGTTGAAGAAGTAAAGAAAGTTTTAGACCAAAAAAATAAAAGAAGTGATATCACTAGAGAACTTTATGAGCAAAGAAACCAAAGCAACAGAAAGTCTCCTGAGGATGAGTAGGCTGCAGTCTGTGTGAGAATGAGTCAATCATCATGATTTGGAGGTTGTGACATCACCTTAAACAAAGTATATATATAGAAAGAGATTCTGAAATCTGCAGGTAAATGACTTTTTTGCTACACAAAATTTTGAAATGCAAGAATTCCAAACTAGAAATAGCAGCTTCTATATTTTTCGTCAAACCTGGTCTAAATGTTATCTTCATACCTAATCCATTTTCTCCAACAAACTTTGAGATTAAGTACAGACTAAGCAGAAAAAGCCATGTGCTAACACAGCAGGGCAGGTCCACATATGAAATGTATGGGAGCTCACTGAAGAATGAGTAAAGACTTAGACAAAAAAGAATCTGTCGGCAAGCATAAGACCTGAGCAAAATCAAGCTAGACAAATCCCTCCATGGATGAGGAGGGTGGTAACAAAAGTTCCATTTCTAGCAATTAAGGGCCACTGAGAGAGGGAGATTCAATTTTCTTCACAGATGAACCCCCAAGATTCTATCCATGCTCCAGTCAAGGTCCTGTACACATACACACACCGGCAGTGCTATGTAGACTGGCTAGGTAATAACAATTAAAATAGGCACAGCACAACAACAAAAATCAAACCATGAAGCTAGGAAGAGATAGTTGTAACATGCTGGTTCTCTTCCTTCACCATGTGTGTCCTGGGGATGGAAATCGGATCACATTTGGCAAGTGCCTTTACCCCCTGAGGTAGATTGAAAGCTACATTTCTTCTTAAACATGATGGGTAGCATTTGAAAACCTGCACTGCATAGACATCTGTTGGAGCTGAGGGCATGGTTCAGTAGCTGAGATCACTTGTTCTTTAGAGGCACCTTGTTTGATGCCCAGCACCTACATGGTGGCTACCAACGTTGTGTAATTCTGCTTCTGTGGGACCAATGCCTTCTTCTGGCCTCTACTGACAGGATATGCAGGAGATCCATATGCACAAAATTAAATTTTAGAAAAAGAGAAAGAAATTTCTTTCTAACCTCTGCTAAATCTATCTACTCCTTCATGATATAACATGCAAATCTGGGGTGAGTTTCACTTCTTTTGTTATCTTTACTCTATTGTTTTCCTAACAGAAGAAAGATGTTGTCTTTGTATTTTTCTTGTATGGAGTACAACTGAAATTAGGTCCTTTAGGACATTGCCATCTTTAACTGGCTAGTCTCTTGACCTAAACTTTCTTATCTCATTCTGAACAAGTCTGTCCACTCTGCTTTGCTCCTGCATCCTAAAACTTCTTTCCTGAATTTTGGCTAATGATTGTGAGAGAGATGTCTTCATTTAAGGTATGTGTAGAAGTATTAAATTAGTTACCTGCTAACTTCTTCCCTCTCCGACATGCACAGCTTCACAGACATTCACAGCTTCACACCAGGAGACAGGTAACTCTTAGCTGTAGTCTTCTCTTCCAGGGTTCTTTTACTAAGAGGTCTTAAATTTAACTTTTTGACCTTCCCCTTCCCCTGGTATATATTTTATTCTCTTCCGACACTACCCTGATTCAGTCTTTACTGACCTCTGGCCTAATTAATTCTCTCTAGTGTCCATTCCCCCTTAGTTTTCAAGGATACCCTTGGCCTTTGGGTAAATCCTTCATGTTCTACTGCCTCCCTTGCCCTTTGTCTTTGGCATATCTGCATGATTCTTGCGTCTTCCATATGTGCATGAAAGCCCTGTAGCTATCCCCTGTCATAAGTCCCTTCAGTTTTCAGCAGAGTATACACTTTTTCTCTCGACATTATACTCTATCTACCTCTCTGCTGCCAAAAAAGCGACCCAGTTTAAGCACACTTTTTATTAAGACAGCTTTTTTCTATTTCTTGAAATATGAGATAATTTCCTTACAGTCATTTCACTTTTTACAAAATACTGAGCAAGAGAGTACCATGTAATAAATATGATTCTCACACTAGATTATTTAATCTAGTTAAATGGTATTTATCATTATTAATTTTGCCATTCATAAAATTTTCTGAATTATGAAAGGCAAACGATGCTCGTAACTTGGAAGTTCTGTTTACTTTGGGCTCTCACTGAGTAGGCTTTGACTGTTTCTCCATTTCTTTCTGGGACATGCCATAGAGTACTACTCTGCCCTGCCTACAAAGGCAGCAATGACACTCGGAAAAGAATCACAACCAGCAAAAGCAAGAGAAAGAATTTTCAAATTATTAAATTGTTTCCTCCTCTCTATATGTATTTATCCCCTGTCTGTATGCTGTTTCCTTAAAAGTAACCCTCTTGTCTGACCTAGATCACTTTTGACTTGGGAAAGACCAACCTGGTAGCTTGGTTACAGATGTGTTAATGGCCTCAAAGTGTTATCTTTCAAGAGAAGCTTATAGGAAACAAAGGGCAATATTTAATTCAAATGATTTACATTTACAGGGAAAGCCAAGAAATACTTCAGTAAAGATAATAAACCCAGAGGAGACGTTCAATGCATGAGGCATATAGCTGATGTGTACAATAACAAAGATATGATCAAGAGCCTAATCTGCAAAAGTCTTCATTCACTGGCCTCTGCAGGGAGATCCATATTCTAAAGTTTGCACTCCTTGTCAGGCATGAGCATCTTATTTCCTGTTACAACTTAGCTCTCTACAAAAATCAAAGAGTGACACTCATTCTATACTTGAGACTTAATGAAATATAAACAATTATCATCTACAAGAGTTGACTATCATGTATTAATTTTGTCATGTGTAAGGATTCAAAAACCTGTAATACAAAAGTAGAAAAGACATGAATTCCATATAGAAAAAATGCACCAGGTGTGTGTAGGGTTTTGCAAAATCCGTGTAACTTTAATAATAAAGATATAATTTTATTGGTGTATGAAATTATTTAAAAGATACATTAAGAAATCAAGTGCGTGTAGCAGGAATTCAGTAGTTATTTTGACTCTTTATTAATTAGCACATGGGGCAGCGAGAGGAAGGAAATACCCTCAGTGCATTCTTGTGAGTCCTGAGTGTGTCACTGGAACACCAACACCATGTTCAAATACTCTCTAAAGAATGTATTTGCAATTGCTGCATAAACAACCTTTCGTGTTGATGGAGCAGAGAGTGGAGGAATGGCTGAATGGTGGTGACTGCTCCATTTCGAGTCCCATCCCATGGGCAGGCACAAATCCCTAGCACAATTAAGAAAATATCTCCTTTAGATTAACTGTAGGCAAGATCTTCTGTTTGTTGTTGTTGTTGTTAGTGATTGATGTGAGAAAGCCCAGTCCACGGAGACTGATTCCATCCCTAGGAGAGTAGTTTTGACTTGTATGTGAAAGCAGGCTGAGCGGGCCATGGGGAGCAAGAAAGCAGTGCTCCTCAGCAGGCAGTGCTCCTCAGCAAGCAGTGCTCCTCAGTGGTTTCTTCTTCAGTTCTGGCTCTAGTGTCCCTCAGTGCACTGTGGGGCTTGGGTTTTGCTTTTGGTTAGTGTTTTATCACAGCAATGAAAATCAGACTGAGTCCCTTTATCTTACAAATTGTCTTCTTTCTATGCTCATATCATGTATAAATATATTCGTATATATATATGCATATGTATAATTTAAAACTCTAGATTCAGCACAGAGAGAAAACATGATATATGTCTTTCTGAGTGGCTTACTTCACTCAACACAAAGACGTCCAGTTCCATCCATTTTTCTGCAAATGAACAAGTTTGATCTTCTTGGCTGAATAACACTCCATTGTGCAGATACACCTCACATTGTTCTTCCATTTAGCTGATGGTGTACATCTAGACTAAGTCCATCTCTCAGTCATTGTTGACTAAGTCATATTGACTACAACTAACATCAATGTACAGTTATTGCTGAATGTTAGCAAGTATTCTGTAGACGCCCATTTTCTCAGCAGAAGTAAAAGTAGTACATATCTATAAAAAAAGAAAAGAAATCAAGAACTGAATTTACATTCTGTGATGGTTGTTTTAAATATCAATTTGCCACAGATTGGACTCATCTGAGTAGGGAATCCCAGTTGAGGACTTGTCCAAATTGCCTTATTTCATGTGTAACAATCATGTCAAAGGTGTATAGTGCCTTCTAGTCACCAAGATTGAAAAGGACTATGGCACAAGGAAGTTTAGTTACTTTTTGATCACTCGACCTTCCCTCTTACCATTAAGTGAATTTATCCTGTTGCTGTTGTTGTTGTTGTTGTTGTTGTTGTTGCTGCTGCTGCTGCTGCTGCTCCTGCTGCTAATACTGTTGCATTCACTTACATAACAACCAGTGTTTCTAAGCATCTACCATAGACTGAGGACCAGCAGCTCTCTGGGAACTTCCAGGCTTTTTGGTACCAGACAAGGACTACTGAAGGCAACCAGCCTTATGGACTGAGAAACTAGTGGGATCTCAGAATATATGTATATATTCCTCTAGAGACACTGACTAATATATATGCCATTCAGCTTAGGCCAGAATGGCATCTGAAAGGGTACCTGAGATTAATAGTTTTCAATTCTGCCTGTATCACAGGTGCTATCTGTATCATCCTGCCATTCCTCTTTTTAGAAGGTTTTCAGCATCATCCAGAATTCACAGGAGTCTGGTTGGCTTCTATCCAGGACAAGAATGTGGAGGAGAAATAATCAATTTGCCCTAGTCTGTCCTGCAAGGTTTATTTTAAAGATTACTTTGAATTATGGTAGAGTCTTTGTGGAGTAGATCATCCTTACAGAGTAAAGCATATCCACGGAGGTGTCCTACATGGGTCTTCAGGGAACCAGAGCAAAATGTCAAGAAGCTCTCAAACTCTGTGCTTTTATTTTATGAGGACTAGAGGGTCGATAGTACTGATTGGTAGAGCTCAGATGATGAAAAAGGTCTGTAGCATGGAGGATGCTTCCAGTCATGATTGGCAGAGGAACCAGGCTGCAGCTTAGAGGCAAGAATTAAAGTTGCATAAGCAACAGGAGCTAAGCACAAACACTGAATAACCCAGGAATAGCTATGAGATCAATTTTGGTTGCAAGTAAAACCTTGTTTAAAATTTCACCTTGCTAGATACTGAACTATGAAAGTTTCTTCAATTTTAGAAAATCGGAAACAAATTCTTAGAAATAGTATTGTGTAAACGACATGGTTCATTTCCAGGAAACTAATGTAAGTGTCTTCATAAGGAGATGGATAAAATTTCCCTACACTGCCACACTACAGATTTTTATTATCACTTTCAAGATTATTCTTCTTTGGAAAATTAGAAATTATTATGAAAGCTTTTAGAGAAACTTTGAAGCAATTACTCTTCCAAGTACCACAATATTTTACTATATCAATTAATTCTCTCAGAAGTTGAAGTTGTAATTGTTTTAGTAAATCAGAGTTTGTGACATGGAATATCTTCCGTAAAAACTGAAGTAAGGAAACAATTATAATAGTTCCGTTTGTGGTGGTAAGAGAAGCAGATGAACACTACAGGAGTTCTGTGTGGTCCATGATCTTAATTATAGATAGATAGATAGATAGATAGATAGATAGATAGATAGATAGATAGATAGATGATAGATAGATAGATAGATAATAGATAGATAGATAGATGATAGATAGATAGATAGATAGATAGATAGATAGATAGATAGATGATAGATAGATAGATAGATAGATAGATAGATAGATAGATAGATAGATAGATAGATAGACAGATAGACACGGGGCAGGTGAGATGGCTCAGTGGTTAAGAGCACCAACTGCTCTTCCAGAGGTCCTGAGTTCAATTCTCAGCAACCACATGGTGGCTCACAACCATCTGTAATGGGATCTGATGCTCTCTAGTGTGTCTGAAGAGAACAATAGTGTGCCCATACACATAAAATAAATTTTTAAAAAGATAGATGATAGATAGATAGATAGATCTATATAGATTAGATATGAGAAAGAGAGAGAGAGAGAGAAAGAAAGAGAGAGAGAGAGAGAGAGAGAGAGAGAGAGAGAGAGAGAGAGAGAGAGACTTAATTTGAAATGCAACGCCTCTGCTGCATGGAGAAAATATTGTGGCTCCATTGAATCTCTCACCACAAACTTGAATTTGCTTCAGTGCTTTTTATTTTTTGTACTTTTTAAAAGTTTTATATATGTAAACTATGTTTAATCATCTTCCTTGCCTCTTTCCAATTCTTCCTGTATCCTTTCTTAAGTTCATGGCCTCTTATCTTATCATATAAGATTAATATATACATAACTATGCATGTGTGTATAGACAACCTAATGATTGCATATAATCTTACTAAGATGTATATTTGTAAGGATGATTACATGGTTGGATAGTCTACTAACTCATAGAGGACACATTCCTGAGGAAAACAGATTCTCACACTTGCTGTTGTCATTAACTATTTTTAATTCCTCATCTAAGTGTGGGGCCTTGAGAGATTTCCCTATCCATGTAGACATATCAAGTGGTTATATCACTGTTCAAGTTTTATATAGGCACACATATTGTTGAAATTTCATGGATACATCTTTCTATCATATATAGAAGATGGTCTTATAGAAGATGTCTTGATCTGGCACTTAGAAGTTTTCTGTATCCTTTTTTGTGAAGTTCCCTGAGCCTTAGGGATAATAATTGTATTGCAGATGTATCCATTGGGACCACGAATCCTGTGGTCAGTTGTTCTTTACATTTCCATTTTATCAGTTGAAGCTCTGTATAATGGAGAACAGACTATCTGCTGCAAAAAGAAACTTCAATGATGAATGAAAGCTAGACTTTTCTGTGAATGTGATGGTAAGAATTAAGAATGCAGTTAGAATTTAGACTGGTTTAGGAAAATGTCAGTAGTAGATTTTCTTCTAGGTTCCATGGCACAGATTCCCTCTTGAATAGCTGGCCTTAGATCCAATTAGACAGCCATGGGTTACAGCCAAGACAGAAGTACTGCTATTGCATCATTGGGGCTATCTTGATGTGCTCAGCCACAGATGAGTTAGAAAATTAATGCTTTTCCTGCATATGAAGCTTATATAGCACCTGCTTGTACTGTGAAAACTTGACTCTGGGGAAAGGAGGTCTTGATTTTATATCTTATTTTATAAACTCTTATCCCACACTGCCATTTCATCTCTGCAGAGGTTTAACTCACAACTTAGCTTGCTTTGATTTCATCTTTATCAGCCGAACAACTATCACTCCCCTTTGCAATTCCCCTTTGTCTCCATTATTCCACAGTAACCGAAGTTCTAAAAGTTTACTAGTCACTTCCTCCATGCTACAGTCTTTGAAAATCCGTACAGTGTGTGTTTTTATGTTCACTAGACTCACTGTTGATAGCTGGTTCTTATCTAACTTCTACAATTGCCTTTTCTGTTCCTTGTGTAAAGCTTCAAGATTTCTTTGTTTTCACAAACCCCAGTTCATGGGTTAACCTTTGACACTATGAATTGTCTTCTGCCTTTTATTCTTAACAGAGTTCATCTGCTCTCCAGTTACAAATACCACCCTCATCTCCAAAATACTGTATGCAAGAGAATACATTGCACATGCAACCATAACTAATTTGTAGAAACCACTGATCATGTTCTCAGTTTATGAACCATCAAAGATGTTTGAATAGCCTTCTTCTAATCACTATCTTCTCATTTCCTTAACTATTCACTGCATTATTTTGTATTAATTTATACAAACTTAATAGATTGTATTTCTTGTACACACGACTTGTTCCAGGACATACAGTCTGTCTAATCCCTGAACAGCAAAGTTTTCTGCCATTTTTCTGTGTCCCACAATCTAGAATGTGCATAAGGGACCTATTACCTATGTAGATTATTTTCTCCAGAAATACCCACATGTATGATTGCACTCTTACAACATTTTCACAAAGACAAAGCTGTCAGATCAGTATCCACCATGTATGAGGCAAGAACATGCTATATAAAAGCACAAAATAGAGGGTCTGCAGGGTTATTATAACTGCTCTGTGTCCCTACTATAGGTGTCATAACACAAATTCATCCATGTGTTAAAATGAACAAGCTTTCGTGGATATAATGATCTTATGCTATGGTGGCATGCCAAAAAAAAAAAAAAAAGTTAAAGGTAATGATTTAATTCTATTATTTTAAAACTGAAACAGAGCTAATAGCCTAGCAGAGTTGATCTGTATTTCTTTTAGGTAACATTTACCTAATGGGTATTCCACGGTTCCATGAGGAAATGAGCACATAAGAACCATGAAATAAGTCTGAATGCTACATTACATGCTATTTAGCTAATTTAGCAAGTAGGCAAAAGTCAAACCTCCCACAAAACCTTTTCATGACTCCAGCTATACATTAATATGCCAGTCAGAATCTCAGGGCTAAGAGAACTGTACAAATTGTCAACTCTGGGTATGATTAAACTTAAAAACTACCAAGACTCTAAATTTCAGATTCTATGGTTTTCCTGTGCTTTTATTTCCTAGCTTGCTAGAAACAATTGTGATATTTCTACACTGCCACAGAACAAGTTAAGCAGTGACTTGCTTCACAGCTCACATGACTGGTAAGCACGATTTGACACCTTGTTCTGTTTTTGTAGTTCTAATAGTTTCCTTCTGCAATTTAAGTCCTGATGGTATGGGGTCTATGAGGAATGTGTCTTCTGTGACTTGTTTATGATGTTACATCCAAGGCTAATTGCCTGTCTCTAGCTGATTTCTACCAAAATCTCTCCGTCTTCAGAAGTCTTGTTTTAGTCTCTTATAATTTTTGCCAATCAAAAGTTAGCACTTCAGAGACTAGGCCTTCTTATAAGGAAGCTAGAAGTTATACTTTTTGTTAGGTGGAATTCTTCTAACCCTGGGCTTGATGGAAATATCTTAAAGGCAAAGGCAGCCCCTTTGCTAAAGTTATCTGCAACAGAGTCTTTTATTGCTGAGCACAGCTGGATATTTTCTTTTTGAAATGCAATCAGCACTATAATAGCTTTGGCACACTGAGTGCCCCAGTGATCTCTTTAGAGGCTTGAAGCACTTCTCCTTGGGGAAGGTTGGGTCAAGAATAAGAATTTACGTAACATCTAATACAATGTTCATAGGCTTTCTTTGGGACACCACAGATATTATGTGAAAGGTACTTGTTCCTCCCCAAGCATGTCATTCAAGAATGTTATTTAAGCTTCAAATGCTTCCTTTCTGGGAACGAAACCAGGCCTTAAACATAAGGTATGTGTATAGAAATGGTGTTCAATAGGAAAAGACCTAAGGCTTGCAGAATGTCTTATTCCAGAGCTTTGGGTATGGTAATCATGGTATTAAGTAATATATCAATACTGCTTCCTTCTACCCCAATTACTATTGCTCTATGCACATATGGACTCTGTCCCTAAACTACCATTTTCATCAGGTCTGTGTCAATCAAGGAAGGATAATTTAACCATGTCAAGGCCCACCCATTAAAGAGTTCAGCAGATGATTAACAATGGTGGTTTCTATAAACCTCTTAGAGACATGATTTTGGAAAGATAAAACAGATAGCATAAACATGTGCTCAATTTTGGGATTCTGTTTGCAAGAATTTTATTGAGTATTTTTGTGTTGATGATCATAAATGAAATTGCTCTTTCTTTGTTGAGTCTTTCAACATAATCTACCATATGACCAAACTGAGTTTTGAGTGATCCATGTTTTACATTTGTCATGTAGTAATTTTCTGCTTCTGCAGTTGAAAAAAATGATTCCAGCATACATGGAAGAGAAAGGCTATCACCAAATAGACACAATCAGGGTAAAAACACCACTCAATATCTCCTTGGAAATCTCCCCTGGACTAAGGATGATGGAAACTCATCCACACCTTCTGTAGGGTCTGTTCAGAAGCAGTCAGGTTTGGGGTATTTCTCAGCTGTTTGTGGTAGAAAGACACTTGTTTACTTATTGACATCTCTTTCATCTCTTACTTCTTGGTGCCATTGTATCATTTCCTAAGATAACACAAATAGACTACTTGTACTCAGTCCTTACCATAAACTGTTTGAAGAGAGCCTGAAATAAAAGTGTATGTGTAGTATTCACAATTTTATAATTTCAACCCGCCAGGTCTTCTGCTAGCTACACACATTTGAGTTATATTCAAAGATTACACATTAATTGCCTGTTACAAACCAGGCCGATGATGATGAGGAGGAGGAGGAGGATGGTGATGGTGACGGTGACGGTGATGGTGATGATGCCCATTACATTCATGAAATTCTTAAACTAAAAAGAGAAATAAGAGTTATAGATCAATTTTTATGTATTGAATAAATGTTATGTAAATATAAATGATTTTTTCATTATTTATTCACTTTACATCCCAGTATCAGCACTCCCTCTCCTCCCAGTTTCCCCTTACAAGGTTTCTTCCCCACACTTTCCCCTCCCCTTCTCCTCTGATCTGGGAAGGATACCTGAGTATCTATTACCCGAACCTGGCACATGAAAT
Source organism: Apodemus sylvaticus (assembly GCF_947179515.1). Lineage (NCBI taxonomy): Eukaryota > Metazoa > Chordata > Mammalia > Rodentia > Muridae > Apodemus > Apodemus sylvaticus. Next base: position 97,197,687 of record NC_067476.1, on the reverse strand, counting down.
TACTACAGGACTAGGCACATTTTCTCCCACTTAGGCAAGACAAGATGGACGAACTAGGCAAATGGGTTCCACAGACAGGAAACAGATTCAGGGATAACTCCTGCTCCAGATGTTGGGGACCCTTATGAAGACCAGGCTGCACATCTGCTACATATGTGCAAGGGGCCTAGGTCTGGTCCATGCCCACTCTTTGTTTTGTGTTTCAGCCTCTGGGATGCCCCAAGAGCCCAGTTTTGTTAACTATGTCTGTCTTCCTATGGAATTCCTATCCTCTTCAGGTCCCTTAATCCTTCTGCAACTCTTCCATAAGACTCCCTTAGCTCCAACTAATGCTTGGCTGTTGTTTTCTGCATCTGTTTCCATTGGTTATTGGGTGGGGCATCTCAGAGTACTGTTATGCTAGGATTTGGTTTGCAAGCATAGCAGTTATTAATAGTGTTGGGGATTGCTTCTTGCCCATGGGATGGATCTCAGTTTGTGCCAGTCATTGATTGGCTATTTCCTTGTCTCTGCTCCATCTTTGTCCCTGCGTATATTGTAGGCAGGACACATTTAGGGGCAAAGGTTTTGAGGATGGGTGGCTCTTCTTATCCCTTATCTGAAAGAGGAGGTCAGAGAATCAGGACTGTGTTAGAAGCAACTCTGAAGCTTTGCCTTGAAGTGTTATAAGGCCAAGTATTCTAAAACCTGAGGAAGTGCATGCCAAGTGAAGAGAATATAATTGAGGATAAATTGAGAAAATGGGCTCTATAAAATTCAGTAGAATTCCATCTGTTGAAAGGATAATATTGGGGCTGGAGAGATGGCTCAGTGTTTAAGAACACTGGATTTTTTCCAGAAGACCAGGATTCAAATACCAGCACACAAGTAGCTCACAACCAACTGTAACTCCATTACAGAAAATCTGACACCCTCTTCTGACCTTCATGGGCACAGAGTTGATAGATATACTTTCAGGGAAAACATTCATTTAGATAAAGATAGTTGAGTAAGTCAAAAAATTGTTTATAGGTCCAGTGCATATTGTAGTGAAAGATAAAGGTGAAAGGTGAGCTATGGTCAGACCACTAGCTTTTCAGTCTATATAATTTGTTATGAAATTTAAGCCATATATTTCAAAACATTGTGGAGAAAAGAGAAAGACACTGTGTTTCATGAGCCAATATTTTATCAGTCAAATCCACATTTCTTTGCTGCCCTCCCTCTCACTCCTTGTAAGCCACTACTTTTGTTTATTTTAGGCATTATTTTGGGTCCTTTATAGTTCCATGACACATGTTAGACTTAGCTGAAATAAGAAAAGTTTAATTGAGAAAATGATTCTATAACATGCAACTCTAAGGAATTTTCTTAATTAGTGTTGGAGAGGGAAGGCCCCAGCCTATTGTAGATAGTGCTATCCCTGGCTTGGTGGTCAGAGGTTCTGTAAGAAAGCAGGGTCATCATGTCAGGATGAGCAATCCAGTAAGCAGCACACCTCCGTGGCTTCTGCATCAGCTCCTCCCTCCATGTTTCCGTTTTGGCTCTCCTCAATGATGGGCTATAATGTGGAAGCATAAGCCAAATAAACCCTTTCCTCTTCAACTTGTTCTTTTTAATTGTGTTTTTGTCACATCATAGAAACCCTAATTAAAACATTTTAAAATAATGTTTTTATTAATTTCTGTATTTAGGTTTTCCCTCCCTCAGTGATATCAGCTTTCAGGTGATCTATTCAATATTTCAGATCCAGAGCTTTGTAAATAGTGTCAGCTGAAGAGTTTGTGTTTGATTTAGGTCTGTTGAATAAATGAAGGCACGATCCTGTTTTCATATGGCTCAGATTCTTTATTTGGTATTTCTCTGACATAATGAGGCACATTTAATTTTCTCCTCCTTTCATACAATGTAGTCAAGTGCAAACAGAAACCCATAAGAGCTATAATGCTGCACAGTTTCCTGAACCATACAAACAAATATGACTTTAATTGTGATTATATATGACTTAAGGGTGTACAAGAGACCTGAATAATTGGCTCCAATACTCTAATCAAGCAAGACAGAGAGCTCAGCTATTGAATTTCTCTGCTTATCTAGAGACCCAGGCTTAAAAGCTTAAGTCTAGGCCATGGCTGTTGGATGCTCAAAGTTGACCCTTCTATCTCTAGTGAGGGAGGAAGCAGGGTAGGATTCTTCTAGTACTTCCATGCTCTTGACTGCTACAGTCAGGTTTTTGTGTCTGTAAGCCCATACACTTCTTGTGTAAGAAACAAATGTTTGTAATTGTCAAACTAATGTTCAATGCTAGACAATGAGTGTGCATGGGGGACTGTGTGTCCCATTTCTAAAATATAGGATCTGACACAACAACTTCCCAAGGCTCTCTGCAGAAGGAAGAAACTCTTGAAAGGACAGATGGTATCTGTGCTACCTGAGCTGAGCACAGGTCACTTTCCCATCATACTGGAAAGCCTGCAACTCATTATTATAACATTTTGGTCAACATAACCTGTCTCTCTGAAAACTGGCGGCCCCACAGACTGTTATCTAGAAAAATGACAGGTGGAAGGGGATGCTCCTCTCTACTCATAGCCAGGGTGACACAAGTAGGAACTTAAAAGACAACCAGGATAAATGGCAGTAGGGTTTAACAATGGCTTGGAATAAGAACAGAAAAGGAGCCTCACAAGACATGCTTAAATAACGGGAAAGCAACTAGAGAATAGGGAAGAGAGAAGAAAAACCTTGACCTTATTCTGAAAATGTTCAACTTGGAGTCTTTGAAGCATTCCATCCATCCCAGTTTCCAATTTTTCTGACCCCATTTTCACCTGGTTCCAGCAGTGCTTCTGGTCTTCATTGTTTTGAGTACAGAGACCCAAGTGCTTCTCTATTTATCCATTCTCTCTCCTCCTCCATCCATACTCTGCATCCTCCTTCTCTGAGCTTTTTTTCCTCCCTGTCACACCACACTTGTTAAAATTGTCATTTGCATATAGCATTCATAATAACTTCATATTCTAGCAAAGTGACTTGCCTGGGGAGGCTTTTGATAAATATTCATCGGAGTTGACTTTTCCCTGTCTCCTCTTGCTCCCAGCTCTTCACCCCACTGAGCCATCGGTCTTTTCATAGGTAGCAAAATAAATGAAGTGCGAGGATTTCACTTTGAGAAGAAACAGGAACGGGGACTTTTGTCACTGACTTTCATGAACTGGGCTTCCAACTTTTAAATGTGGTGCATAATTGACACTTTGATACTTTTAGGCTATGGTGTATTCTCACACTCTCATAGGGAAAAAATACTTGCTGACACAATCAGGAAACAGATGGTGACAAAGATCTTATACTTTGGTGCCAATCAATATGTTTTACTTGCCACTACTAAAAATCTCATTTGTGGGACCCAGGAATTTAAAGGAATTTTCTGTTCTTTTTTTCCCCCTATCCTTTACAGACTATTTTTAAGAATCTTCAAAGCTTTAAAGTTTTACTTCATTTTTCATCTTTAGTCCTATTAATTCAATCTTAGGTCTTGGCTTATATATGTCAGAAAAACATCATGAATTAAGGTATTTTTTTCTTTACCAACAGTGACAGTACATGCTCTTCCACTCTTGCCCCTCAACATGCAAACACCATTATTGAGTATGGCTACTCCAGCCTTGGGAAAGTAATTTGGAAGATGAGGAGATTTGAAGGTATGCAATTAAGTCAGAAGCAGGAAACATTTTCCCTATCCCTTCAAACCTGAACATTTACCTAACAGTATTATCAACTAACAAACAAAGAAGTGTGTTTTGGAAAGAATAGTTGGGAGAATTATTAAGCAGGATGCAAAACAAAGTGATGGGTCCAAAGTCTATATAGTGAAAGAATCAGATAATTGTATCTGACTGAGAACACATCCACCAGTCAAGAAGGTTCTGAGAGTCAGGAAGGAAGCCTTTGGTCTACCTCAGTATTTACATTGCCTGTCTACAGATACTGGCTAAAAAATGTCTCTTCAAATTGGACAGATCAGTCTACACCCAAAACCAACCTTTGCATTTCTGAGTCCTTAGCTGACTTGTCCTGTGTTGTTTCTTGTATAGTTTATGTGGCCTAGAATGGGAGAGTTAAATGCCTCATCTCAACTCTTCATATATCTTTTATTGTACTGTGCTTTCTTCCTTGAGCTGACAGCTCTTTTGGTTATTTTTCAAATAACTCAAAAAAAAATCATTGCTAAGTATGAACTCAGTAGGGGATAGAGAGGAAGAAAAATATGTGAACTTTACACCAAGGAGAAATACAGTATATATTTTAACCTTTGAAGCCCCTGTGCCTGGGAGATGCAACTATTAGTCCCACTTCACTGTGAGGAAGCCAAGATTAAGATGAATTAATCTTGGTGTTTTCTGATCAATGCAGATTCAAATAGCTAGGGTTTATAATACTAGATCTGGTAAGAGGCAATGTAGTTTGCACAGGAATACTGTTTTTACCTTGGCTTGCTTGAGTTTATACCAAACCTGCGTTCTTGTTTCTATGATCATAAATAAATCATTTCTGCAAAATTCTGTTACTTTTCCAGCAAGTTTCTAAGCAAAGTTTTTGCCACTGACATCTTAAGACAGCTCTTTAGATGCAGGTATTCTACATGCCACCCCATAACTATCAACAATGTATTGCAGTTCACAAAAGGTCCATCATATTCTAATCTAACTCTTCACATGTCAAGCTTCTTGGGAAACTTTCTAAATCTCAAACTGGCTACATATGCTCACAGCAGCAAATCACAATATAAGCCTCACATTATTCTTCTATTAAAAGCCTTCTGGGATATTCCCTCTTGGCTCAGAGAATGAATTCTCTGTCTTTCCACATGCTGTGCTTTGGGGGCTCACCTCGGTGACCTCTCTCACAGCCCTTCTATGACTTCCTCCTTGAACTATGCTCCTCTGGCTACACTGACCTCCCCCAATTGTGTTGTTGGATCACAACTTTGTACCGCTGTACTCCTGCCAGATGTATTACAGGTGTGTAATCAACTTCCTCCTCCATCCTGTCTGCTTATCCTTGTACCTCTATTTAAAATAGTAATCAAACATGAGTAAGAACTATTCATCTTTGCCCTATGGAGCTTTATAGTTTATAAAGTCTTCCCCTCTGCTTCTCCCCTTCCCTGTCCCTCTCTCCCTTCACCCTTTCCTCCCTCCTGCTCTTTCCTTTTTTTTCAGGGATAGAAATAGAACCCAGGACCTTATGCATGCTAGGCAAACAGCATACCACTCTACCATATCCTCAGGCACCTTATTTTTATTTTTAACTGTGTGTGTGTGTGCGTGTGCGGGCACGCGCGAGCGTGCTTGTATGTGTGCATGAGAGTGTTCACCAAAGCAAGAAGAAGTTTGTGGATTGCCTGCAAGCTAATGTTACAGTTGACTGTATGCAGCATGGTCCGGCTACTGAGGATGGAATTCTAGTCTCCTGTAAGATCTACCTCTCCAGCCCAGCATCATTTTATTGTAGATTTTATATTTGAATGTTTAGGTTTGGTATTTATCGTCTGTGAGCCCTACTAGAATGCAAACTTCTCAAAGATACAGAATGTTTTCCAATTTGCACTTGGCTAGGACTTGGAAGGGTGTAGCTAGATAGCTACTCAGGGAATGAATGCTCCTGTTGTACATTGTGTACTCTTAAATTCTAGAATTCCACACAGGCATAAAGCAGTATTTTAAATTATAGTAATTATATGGCTCATGAGTCTGTGTTCTATCCATTCTATTCTATATATTTCTTTTGAGAAAATATTCCAATAAGAATACCTGTCAATATAGTTAAAAATTCAGCCACACATATCTGTTGTTTTTCAAAATGCATTCTAGTGCCTTATATATACTGGCTTTAGTAGTAAAATGACTTATTTAAATTAGAGACCTCAAGTCCCATATATCAGGAAAAAATATTTTCAGTTATACTGAGAACTGTAAACAGGTCAACACAAACCTATAGCCAAGCTGTAGTTTGTCTTTTCTCAGTCTCTCTCCAGTCTCGGCTGAAATTCCTGCCTCTTAAGTCAATGCCGTTCTTTAAGATGCAGTGTTCTATCTCTCCTACTCAAAAGGAAAGCAGTCTTCCATCAAACATGGTGCTCTAGCTCAGACTTCCTTAAACACTGCATCAGATTTATTACTGGCTTCGTCACTTATCAATAAAACCGGCGTACACACCTTGCTCTATCTCGACAGCCGTCTCTCCAGACGTCAGCGACCAAGGCTAACATAGACTCCTGACTTTATCTGGGCACCGTGATGTACAATATCACAGCAACGACGCATTTTCTCTTTGTTCTGAGGAAGCTTGAGCCATAATGTGCCAGACTGGTGTTCCTTGTGATTGTGATAAAGAGCAGCACACTCAAGCATTTTCTCTCCTTTTTCTATTCTCTCTTTTTTTTTCTCCTCTCTCCCTCTTTTAAAGAAACAGGTGTTGGCATGGATTAGAGAAAAATTACATCATCTCAAAGAGGAGAGGAAGAATGGAAAGGAAGGAAAAAATAGGAGGGAAAAGTGGCAACCAGACTCAAATACATTTGCACATATAAAGCTGTTCTAATGAGAGCCAAATTGATTTGACATTCAGTGGCAGTTTGAAGCCAAGAAAAGCAAAGCAGCCTACAAAAGGCCTAGCTCATTGTTTATGGAGTGTCATACTCTATCATCTGTGAGACCAATAACAGGGATGGGAAGACCTTTAAAGGCAGGGCGTGTGCTGGGAAGGGCTGTGTAGATACCACTAATGTCAAATCTGATAGACGGATTGTACACAGCCCCCTGAGCTGAGATATTTGTCAGATGAGTCAAATACTCCCTGCAGATTACACATTAGCCAGCAAATTCACGGAAGCGTTAGCATTCTTTGAGCCTGTGTGCTGTGCATAGGAAGACATATTTTGTGTTGGTCTGGGAGAATAATCTTCATAAAAATATTAGCCCATAAAAGAGTATAGTAAATTATATGTCATTCAAATGGAACCACATGCATGATGTTATGAAGGCATTAGCATCATGAATAAAGGATAGCTCTTCCACAGTAAGCAGCACACATTGCAGGTGTGTGCATGTTCACAGTGCAGAGAATGAGGAAAGTCATATTAAAATGGGAAAATGTTCCATTAAACTTATTTTTCAAGAGAGGAACTGTATAAATGTTTAGTCATTTCAATAACATTAACTGGCCAGGGATTTACTATTTCTGCAGCTCACTGTTTAAAATACCTGGAACAAAATGAGGTGTTTATTAAATGTCAGCACATGACAAGATGGATTTAATAAGTCTTCCTAGAAATATGTAAAACTCTAGAGTTTTGCAGGCTAGTCAGGAGGATTTTCTCTCCCTCCTCATACTCTAGCCTCAAGCCCTGTCCAAATATTCTTTTGATTTTGGTGTCTGTATAAAATTCAGCTTTTAGTGTTTTCTTTGGATTTTATGAAGGAAAGTTGATCCCATTGGAAATTGCTGCATAATATGTTCAAAAATTCATCTTCTTTCATTTTAATTTTCTAAAGACCCATAGGGCAAATGACAGAATGTAAGTTTAAGTAATGTAGATCTTTCTGTGTCTTTTCACTGAAGATATTCTTAGAACAAAAAGGCAGAGTTAGTGACAGATATCTTATGAGTCTAAGAATATACAAGTTCAATAACATTCATAAATATAAGTGCAAAAATTATTTTGATAGTGATAATTGCATAAATTGAAATTCATTATCTATATTTATATTATAAAACTATAAAATCTTTCTGAGTATTGCTGGGGTTTTTTCAATACATTTTAATGATTTTATCCCACATCATGCTGAGGGCAAACTGTGAGGAAGCCTAATGCCCTGTATTCAGATACTAGGTTCCATACTCTCTATAGTACATTGAATGGAACATAGACTCTTGGTCTGATCAGGAAGAGAATGTCTTGCCTCCGTAAAGGATGCAAGACCCAGTGTTGGTCTGAATGGGACATTTTGTTTGATCCATGATTTCTTCCTTTCCTTGCTACCACCACAATGCACTCAATAACCAACTTCCTTTCCTTGCTACCACCACAATGCACTCATCAATAACCAACTCTGAAAATATGTATTGCACTTCCAAAGGCTCTACCTACATTATTAGCAAGGGTACTGCTTACACTCAACCTTCCATTGCAGGATTCAAGCAAGTGCACTTCAGTCCCTTTGGATGTGATGCTGTAACACTGCCAGCTGCTCCCATACTAAGTGGTGCGAATACTCCATGTCTCAATGATTAGAATATCCTTAGTAGGTTTCTGATAGAACTAAAGATTCAAGGAACCCAAGAGGGAAGGTACGAGCTTTGTAACTTAAAATTGAGCTATTTAACCTATTTGTCATATGGCCAAGACATAAGGAATCTAAATAGTAAATTATAATGAGATAGGTACACTTTGTTTTCAAAATACTTTCACATATGTGACTTTTAAAATGTCAGTTAATTATTGTTTTTAATAATTAACTGACATTTGCTGGGATTTCTATTTGCTGGAACTTTTCAGTCTGAAGATGGAATACAAAGATTCTACAAGGGAGCTGCATCCCTGACCCTTCTAAGCAAAATGATAAACTAATACAGCTAAGCATTTCGGAAAAGTTCTTTAGTCATCATTTATACCCTTAACTTTGTCCCTAGTACTGTTCATACAATGCCATGGAGCAACATTACAGAAAGAGGTAGAAAAGAAAGTTTCATTGAACCAGCTGAGAGCCTTATAGACCTCCCAGATGCATCATTCCTCTTTAGCAAGCCCAAGGAGGTCCATCCCTTCTGAGTAAGCAAATAGGAAACTGAAATAAGCTACATTCAAATAATTTGAAATTTAGTTCTCTACTAAACAATTTTAGATTATACAGTTCACAATACCAAGACGACTCCCCCCAAAAAATTCATGTGTCATTCAAGGGGCCGCAGCAATTGCGAGCAGGAAGACTTTTATGTTTGTAGTCAGCAACTATAGTAAGAGCCTATCTCAAAACAAAACCTACAGGTTGGGGATATCACTCCTTGGTCCAGGGCTTGCTTAGGCATCCCGTGTACTGAGAGCTTACACATAGGAAGGAAGTCATAATATATTTATACTTGCTTTTTCTCTAAAGATTATGGTTTCTTTCTTTCTAATTTTGTGATAGATTAGATTCAACAAAGAGATAGCTAATGACTGGTATTAACCGAAGCACTGAGGGAATGAAAATGGAGAGAAAGAGGGAAGCACACGGAGCCTGACCCATAGTTCTGCCTGGGGCTCTTCACTGTTGGACCAAACAAATCACTCACGAATCAAGCCTCCCAATAGCAAATGGATCTTGTGGCCATGATGAAGTAGAATCTACACCCATGATGGCTATAGTGCATAAACACAATGTCCGGAAATATGCTGAATGCGTTCTGAAGAAAAAGGAAACTTTGTTTTTAATTTACAGAAATGTGTATGCATGAAATACTTCAATTTTTTTTGATTCGATATTTAAGGAATACACAACAAAATCACCAGTAAGCTCAAACACAAAAGTTATACACTCCCTCAAGGCTCCAGACTATTGTAGGTTTATTAAATATAATTGTTTTTGAAGAACAACACTGGCACAAATAAACTGGCTCAGGCCATTCACGGCTCCCTGTTCACCCACCAGCAAAGCTGAGGGCTTTCTGTAGCTGCAACTCTGATACACATTCCAGAACCTTTCCCAGAGTGCCATTTCCCACCTCTCCTTCCAAATTCATTAGTTCTGCCTTGGTGTCCCCAACAACTATTGTGTGACTTTGTCCCTTCATTATGCTCCCACAGCATGCTACACTCATTCCTAAACTCTGGTTTCAGTATTGATGTAATTCAGATTACTCAAGCTTTATATTTTAGTAGTATATGATAAACAGAATATGAACTATATATGTTAAATCTAGTGGCCGCATGAATAGTAAAGGGATACAACCAACATATTTAATACCTTACTGCTTTTAAGTTAATATGATGAAAATAAGTATCAGAACACTATTGAGATGCCTTATTTTATGGTAGTGTGGCAACTTTTCTGTATTTTCTATGTGGAACATAGTTACTTTGGGTAAACAATAGCTCAAATACTCCTGGCTAATAGGGCAGCTCTACAGACCTTCAGTCATCACCCCTCCTAGCTAGCTCCCAGAACTCTAACACTGGCTGGAGCATCAGCAAAAAAAAAAAAAAAAAAAAAAAAAAAAAAAAAAAAAAAAAAAAAAAAAATCGCTAGGCATTCTTTGTATTCACTTATGTGGATCTCATTATATCAGTTTGAAAAACTTGGTCATTAACACCTTATCTGCCTTAACACTTATTAAACTTCATTGCTTCTTCTTCCAAATTGGCATCCACATAAATTACTCCAGGTATAGTGTAGAAAAGCAACAAGAACCACATTGTATGAGAGCTCAAGACTCAATAAATGTTGGTGACCTACTCAGGCTTGCCCCATGAAGATACGAGTCCAGTGGAATTTTTGTGGTTATTAGTTTAAATATAGAGAAAGAATCTGCAAAAATATAGAGAAGAAATCTGTTTATTTACTGCTGAATAGAAGTTTCCAAGAAGTGCTAGTGTCTGGTCAGTATTCTTGTTCACTCTTGGAACAATGCTATCAGATACACACTGAAGCATGCAACATCAACGTGCAGATATCAAGGATAATAAAGTTCACATGAGCTGTGGGAAAGACTCTTTTCTTCACATGAAAGCAGAACTAACACTTGGGCAATGATTAAATCATATTGAGAAACCTCAAAGACACATAAAAAGGGGAATTCTTTGAGGGTTTGTAGGTTGTTTATTTTTTAGAAATGAAGTGATCTAAAAAGAGGACAAGCTAGTTCAGTTAGAGCTTTCATATAATTACCACAAACTCTAATGCAAATTAGACTGTAGGTCTGTTCAATGTACACTTCTGTGCTTGCCAAATTATGTTTGGCAATGTGGTCAAGCAAGAACAGATGCATACTGGGCCGAATTTTCTTGGGCTGTTCAATAATTAGGAGGACCATGTATTATAATAAACCACATCCCCTTGGCTAAGATTTGGATGCAAATTGCACACTAATTCACTTCCAAGTTTTTTGGAACCTCACCAAGAGAGATGAAAATCAGGCATATATACTGTTTACTTCAGGAAATTTGTTTAAAACTAAATATGGCTCATTTATAAGAGGCACGGGGGAACTCCATAAGAAATATAACAATAGCTTTTGCAGGTTCCACTCAGCAGGAATAAGGAAGTGTTAACATGCTGCTTTGAAGAGCTTTCCTGTGTTGTGTGCCAAGTCTAACCATCTCCTTATGAATGCACTGGGAGAGCCTAAGTGGAGGATAAACAGCTTCCCATATCTGTAAAATATCACATTACTCAAATGGAGGGTGAAATCAGTTCAGTAAGTGAGACTTTGTCAACATTTTCGCAACTGACAAGCAAGTAGCAGGCTGCCCCGTGGATCAGGGAGCAAATAGACTGAGACTGTTTGCAGCAAGGCCAAGCTGCTCCTTCTAATATGAACCTTAGCAGCAGTTTAGCTGGGATCACTTTGTAATTCAAATACTGGAATGTTGTATATGTGAATATGACTATCTAGAATGAGTTAGTAAAAATTTATTTAGAGGGAGTATTGAAAAGTTCATAGTACATGCTGGACTAATTGCTTATCTTCACCAACCTGTACTTTATAGCCTTCTAGTTACTCTCCTATCCTAGTTTTGTGGATTGTTTTGTGAATGAGACCTGCGTATTTGATTTGTGACTTTCTTCAAATTCCATTTTTTTCCTATTTCCTCGAGTCTAGTATTAGACCTGTCACTGATATGGACCTATGCTGGCCAGTATGGATATGCAAGGTCTTCATGACATTTCTAGTCAGGACCTGCTGCTCCAGTGTGGGTAGTGAAGATAGCAGGCAGTCATCAGTAGTAGGGGCTTTGGGGGTGTCCCTGGGCTACAAAAACCCTTGAGGAAGGCCACTAAGGACAGCACTGCATGACACCAAGCAGGAGTAAACTCTCAATGCTCCATTCTACTCAAGAATCCACCCCTAGAGTATATCCCTTGTTAACTCCCTTTAAATTCCATCCCATGTTTACTTCCAGAAACCTCTCTGACCCACAAACCTCACTCAGTGGTTTTCACACACCTGAACCATGACATGGAAGCTCAGACTTAACCACACCTCCAGTTAACCAAGAACCCTCAGCCCTGATCTCAGCATGCCCTTCAAGACTCAGAGTAAATCAGTTCTTTCTAGGAGTCACTGCCACCTCAGTTCAGTCTGAAGGCAATCAACTATCTGATATAAATCTTTGCATAAATGTTAACAAAGGTGGTAAATACAGATTCTAGTAGTCAATTCATTACTGCAGCTAGCAAAAATGTAAACCTTTTCCCCAACCTATAAGAAAATAAAATTTTAATTCTGCCACCAGATATCACAGGAGAGGAAGCCATATAGCCCTCAATGATAAAAACTTACATAACTATACTGTTTAATGAATATTATACTTCAATACTGCAATAGTTTACAACCAGGAAATGAGACCAATACAACTCACACATCTTAGTGCTATTTCTTTAGCTTTACATTTATTCAGCTGTGTTTGTATGTGTATATAATCCTATGCAACTTTAATCCTAGTGTAGAGTCCCATGGCTATCTCAAAAGCAGAGTTACAAAACAGTTACAAGGGAAAGATCCTGTGCTACAGGATAGAGCAACACAGCAATGATTCCAGCTCCCTTACTAGATCCCTTAACACTCGACTTGATCAAGCATTTCTACAGTTTTGTCACTCCGGGGCTGTTATGGAGATACTATGATATAACCTTGAAAGCACTTGTTCACTCAGTACAAATACCCAGAGTTACTTCATACTTACTCACCCACCCACTAAATCACATTTAGTCTTCTTCTGGTTTAAGGGAATCTAAGACACACCTGATAAAGAATATGAGCAGGTATTTTCCTGTGTGGAGTGGCCAAGACAATTTTCTGGATTGTATGATAAGTCCATGCTTAGCTTTCTTAAAAAAAAAAAATCAAACATCATTCTACCTTTCTACATTGACTTCAGCAATATTCAAGTTATCCAATATTCTACATCATCATCAAGACTCAATTTACTATAAAGTTTGGATTAGCTAAGCATTGTTTTATAGATTTTATTTATTTTATTTTGTTTTATTTTTTATACAGAGGTTTCACCTGCATGTATGCATTTGTACCATAGAAGACAGAAGAGAGCATTAAAGGCCAAAAACTAGAGTTATGGATGATTGAGAATCACTGGTGGGTTCTGAGAATTGAACTCATGTCTTCTGAAAGGACAACCAGTGCTCTTAACCATTAATTCGTGTCTCTAGCCCATATTAAAACCTTGGATAGGGATACATGATAGATCATTGTTATGGCCTGTCCTTCCCTGACAGTGAATTGTGCTGAGCACCTTTTCATGTGCTTATTAAGAGCTATACTTATGGTTTGGCAAAATGTCTGTTTGTATTGTTTGATTTTTTTTGTTTGTAATTCATCCCATTTCTAATTAGATCAATTGGTAGAACTGGGCTTTAGAAATCCTTTGTTGATTCTCCACATAAATTCCTTGCTAAGTATGTGACTTGTAAGTCTTTTCTCTAACTTGATAACTTACATTTTCAAGTGAGTATTTGACAAGACAAAGATTTCAAATTTTTATAAAGATGAATTTATCAATTTCTTCTATATAAATTATACTTTTGGTTCTGAGTAATAATTTTTCAATATAGCTTCATTTCTAGAATAATTTTACTTCTTAGAAAAGGACAAATACAGGATTAAAATAAATTCAATCTTGGATTAAAGAGCATTCATGTTATTTTTAGGTTAAAAACATCTAGCTTTACTTAGTAAGTTAGGAAACATTAGCAAAAAAGAAGCCAGGGCACAAACATAACTAAATATTTTATTGTACAATATGTATTTATTATTGATTTATTCGCAATTCAAAGAAATACATAGTCTGTTTTTAAATGAGAATAGCTAGTATTACACACTTTAAATAACTATTTGTTTATTTCCTTTCAGCAAACTTCTCATTCATCTTAATCCCAAACCTGCATGCCGGTGGTATTAATACCATACTGACTATATTTCCCAATCCCCACAAGAAAACATAAAGTTACAAATTTTATTAGAGAAAAACTTATAGGTTATGGTATAAAATAATTAGTGTTAAGTGTCAGATGATGAAGTTATTTACATCAAGAAAAGTTCTCTGGCAGGTTCTACCAGCAGATGACTGAGACAAATGCAGATACAGCCAACCACTGGACTGAAGTCAAAGTCCCCTATAGAAGAGTTGTGGAAGGATTGAAGGAAGTGAAGGGGGTGGCAACCCCAGAGGAAGAACAACAGTATCAAATAACCCAGACCCCTGCAAGCTCCCAGAGACTAAGCCACCAACCAAAGAGCATATAGGGGCTGGTCCATGACCCATGACACATATGTAACAGAAAACTGCCTTGTCTGGCCTCAGTGCCAGAGAATGTACATCATCCTATAGAGAATTGATATCCCAGAGAAGGGGGCTGCCTGGGAGAGGAGGAGTGAGGTAAGGTGGGAGTGATGGGTGGGGGAACATACTCTCAAAGGTAAAGGGAAGGAGGAGGGGTTGAAGAACTCTGGGAGTGAGTAGTAGGATGGAAGACAACATTTGTAATGTAAATAAATTGATTAAATAAGTAAAAAGGAAAATTCATATACTATGTATTTAACAAACTTTGCTAATGCAGAAATTATTGACAGCACCAAACAATTTAGTAGAGATAAAGTTGAAAAGAATAATGACTTGCAGACAAATCCTAATAATACTAGGTAATATAATTGGGCAGTTGAATGAAACATAAAATTGAGTACAAATGAATATAAAGTAATATGCAGTGGCAAAAAGTAGATGTGTATAGATCCTAAATTAGTTGTAATCAGTAAAGAACAATGAGAGATATCATGATAAATAGAACTACAAATCTGAACTGTTCTTAAAGGTGAGCCATCCATTGGCCCTGCAATAGTAAGAGAATAATGAAGAAATTTTTGCAATTAACTAAATTGCCACAGTAAAAACTGAAATAAAATTGGCATCACCTACAAAAGAATAACTGATTTCATCAATATTAAATTATAATAAATATATTAGTTAAAGTAGTTAAAGGGCTTTTGTTAAAGTTGTATTTAATGTCCAATCACAGTCTCCAACTATTTGTGAATGAGGTTTCTATAACGGAAAATATTCCAAGAAGTTTGTCCAGGTCACTAAAACATTACAGTTGTAGAGTCAAACATTGAAGATTGTACGCTAGAGGAAACCCCTCTGTGAACACTGACAAAGAAATGCAGAGGTAAGAAAGAAAAAAGTATTTCCTGAGTGTTGGATGTTATAAATTTCTTATTGCTGATGTTATGTTTTCCTGCTTTTGAGTTTGTAATAATTCCTCCTATCTTTACAGTAAATATATTGGTCATTTTTTTATTCATTAAATAAAAACATACAAATTCCTGACATGATGAAGTACTGCTGCTACAAGCATCAGAAAGTTAGAAGAAATGAAATAGGAGTTGGAAACAACACAAGAAACACCAGAAAATAATGCTCCCCAAGGCAAAGAAACAGAATCTTTGATCCACAGGAACAGCACTGGATAAAGACATTTTCACGAAAGGGAGAACTAATCAAAGGCTTGGGTCTTTATGAGTTTAAGATAGAGAATTCATTGGAGAGATCAAAATGGTTAAACTGTGAAAGTACAGTAGAAGAGAGGGCTTCTGAAATAATGAATGCCAGAGAGCTATGGAAACATATCATGGTTCCATGACTGTGATCTGGTCTATACAAAAGGGAAGCCAAGATGTAGAACAAAAAAAAAAAAAAAAATAGATGAACCCTGGAAGGCGTTATTCCTCTGTGACTAGGCTTCATTCTTGCCAACAGTAGTAGAAACATTCTTGATACATAGTGGATGAAATAGAATTTTATTGCTTCACAAATGTATTACCTCTATAATCTCAGGAAATTATCCTAGATCAAAAGATACATAAATCCTTGCTAACAACACTTGAAATGAAGCTTCAAGAGATAGAATATAGAAAGTAATTTAACAGGTTCCCAGAGAAAAGCTCTCAAATATTTTAAGGGAGTATCTTTTAGAGTGTGATGTAAGAATGAGTGGAGATAAATATTTGTATATATGGGGTACCCATGTAAGTTGAGGTAAAAGGTCAAGTTCAGGTATCAATCTTCAGAGCCCATCCATATTGTTTTTGTTGCTGTATTGTTTTTTGGAGGGGTTATTTGTTATTTGTTATTTATTGTTTGTTTGCTTGTTTACATGCAGAGTCTCTCACTGGTACATGTTACTTGCAAATTTAGCTAAATTGCCTGGCCAAATTGTCAAGCCCCTAAAAATCTGCCCTCTCATCTCTGAAGATTCCAAACATGGACCATTAACCCTGGCCTTTTACATGGGTGCCAGTAATTTGACTGCAATACTCATGCATGTCCAACAAACACATCACCCACTAAAATATCTCCCTAACTCTCAAGGAAGTATCTCCAGGTGATCCACGGAACAGATTTGAGATATAACACAATGCTAGAATGCTTTTCCAGCAGATGCAAAACCATAGATTATAACCCCAACCCTGCAAATATCAATAATTATGATAATAAAACCACAAAAACATTAAGTGTCAAAAATAATATAAAATTCGTCAATGCTAACATCTATTAAAGATTATCAAGCATGTATAGAATCAGACATATATATCAAAATAGAAAAATAAATCATAGGAAACAGTTTAAATGACATGATAAAGAATTACTTTAAAGTATACTAAGTCACTAAAATAAATATTCCCCATGTTAAAGGATATGAACAGTAGGAAAACAGTTGGAGATAATAAAACAGTAAGTTATAAGGATTAAAATTAATTGTATGAAATGAAATTAAGGAAAAACATTTCAGATGAAAAGATTAGCAAATTTGAAAATATAGCACAATGGGAACTAAAACACAGAGAAGTAAACTGAAAATAAAATGGGTACAATTTGTCAGTGTCTTGTGGGACAATAGCAGGGATTCTACTATCAGGATAACTTAATTTCCCTAGAAGTAGGGGGACATAAATTATATCATATAATAATGGGTGAAAAACTAAAATGTAATAAAAGACATAAATAAATAAATGAAAAAGCTACAAAACTAAAAGAGAAAAGAATAACATTATGCAGAGGCATGTGATAATAAACCTAATGTAATCCAGAGAGGGGAATCTTAGACACCCACAGTAAAGAAGATAAATTATGTACAAATATATAATTTGCAAACGTAAGCTTTGTATAACAAATAACACAAGTAGAAGATAAGGGGGAGAGCTCTTTTAAAGTGCGAAAAGAAAGCTGCCTACCACAAGTTTTATACCCAACAAGAATATCTCTTACCAAAGAAAAATAACAAAGGCTTATTCAAACTCACAAAATATGAAAGAATTCATCTCTGTCAGACCAAACCTACAGTAAAGATAAGACTTGATGCGGAAAGAAATTAAAAACAAGTTCAAACAAATAGCAGCTACAAGAATAAAATAGTCAAAAATGTGAAAAATCATTTTCCAAATTCTTATCTTTAAAAGAAATATGTGGTTTGTGGATTTTGAAGCAAAATGTACTACAAATATAGTTAACAGCCTCAGAGGAGCAAAATGAAAATGCACAATTATATGTGAAACGATGTATTATTTGAAGTTAGACTATGATATATGAAAATGTATAATTTAAATTGATCAATAATTATAGAAAATTAAGATATAGAAAAATAAAAAATAAATAAAAATGTGCTACATAGATCTGGAAGCATGCAAATATTTATAAAATGTTGAAGAAACAATGCTTAGAGAATGTAGTTTTAAAATTGACATTATAAGGAATTCATCATTTTCAAAATTTGCACTAAAGAAAGATATTAAACTGAATTAAGCAAAAGAAATTAGACAATAAAGATATAAAACTAATATACAAATAACAGAGAACCCAATAAGACAAACATTAAAAACCAGTAGAGAACTTAAAAAATATTAAGAGATATTTCTTAGACTGAGGATATAGCTGAGAGCTAACACGCTAACCAACCACTGAAAACATAAGCAAGGGCCCCAGTTAGACTCCAAGCATCTTAAATATGATAATGACAGAAAAGGTAATAAATTCAGTATCATGTATGAGTGATATCATTACAAATTCTATAAGGATTTAAAAACTTAGAAGACATTATAATGAGCCATATGTCAATAATATTGAAAATCAGTGTAATATGGGAAATTGCTTTTAGTGATTTAACCTTCTCAAAAATGATTAAGCTAAATGACTGAATATTCTACTATTAGAAAAATTAATTTCTAGTTTAAAAGAATTATATAAATAAAATATCAGGCCCAGATGTCTTTATTGATGGATTTTACCAAAAATATACAAAGAAATAAAATTGATTCTAAGTAAGGCTATCCAATAAGTAGGAGGAAATTGTGTGTGTGTGTGTGTGTGTGTGTGTGTGTGTGTGTGTGTGTGTGTGTCTAGCTGGCTGGCTGAGTGTATACATGTGTGTAAACACCAGAGTTCAAGATAGGGTGTCACCATCTACTACCTGCCATCTTAATTTTTAAATCTGTGTCTCTCACCAATCCTAGTATCTGGCCAGTGAGCTCTTGGGCTCTCACTGTCTGTTTCATTGCTGGATTCTAAGGATACAAACTCAGGTTCTTGAGTTGTACTGCAGGAATTTTGCTGACTAAGCTATTTTCCTAACCCCAGAAAATAATTATTTCCAACTTAGCAATAAAACTGTAATGATTTTGACATAAGAGAGAAAAAGAATGTAAAATTCTCCCTGGCCTTGGGCTGCAGTAAAAATGCACCAAAGCTAACCCTAGTGTCTAAAGAAAGCTTCAGGCACCCTGCATCAGGAAGTATGAAACACATGTAAATTTCTTGTAGACTTGGGTCATCCCATTCTCACTAGATATATGAGATTAAGACAAAGTTCCCACCCTTTAGCATAAACATTAGGATAAGTATTCTGCAACAGACAGCATTTACTAGTCGGAAACTAGAACTGGTAGACAGGAAATAGACAGACTACCTACAAAATATTATTTTAAAATTGAAGTATCACTTTAAATAAAGTACTATTTACAAATTATAGTATACTAATATTCTGGGCTCAAGCATTGTTAAGAATCAGTATCACTAAGATGTCAATTCAGTTCAGATTAATCTGAACATACAGTATGATCCCATTCAATGCACATAAAATTCTACAGCTGATAAATTAACATAAAATGAGAGACACTGGGTTAGTTGTTCAACCTCAAGAACAAAGCATTTTAAATTTATTGATAAATTTATTCTAACCTATATATGGACATAGGCCCTAAAATATACAAACAATTTCTCAATCAAAGAAAGACTGGAAAATTTGCACTATTGATTATAAGTCTTACAATAAAATAATATGACTTAGTGAATTAAAATATTTGTATAAAGTAACTAGATCAGTAGAAGTTCAGAAGTGTTTCCATACATTTATGATTGATAGAAAGTGCTTGATTGGTAATTGATGAAAGCACCAAGGTAACTCAGCATAGAAAATGAACAACTTTCGTAGTTATTAACCAAATGCCACCATGTATAGAAGAACCACAAGATTGCTCTCTTGATAGACAGGGTTAGCTAGTAATAGTTTAAACCTAATTCTGAAGATTCTAGAAGAATGCAAAATAGACTACGGTAATCACTCTAAGTCAGACAAACTTTTCTAAATAAGACTCAAAATTTCCTGACTGGAAAGAACTTCATAAATTATATTTTGTTATTTTGTCTTCAGAATACACTATATAAAAAAAACATGTAGACAAACTATACCTTATGCCAGACTTACAAAATAGAATCTCAAGGGATGGAATTCACATGACATTTTGAGTTGTAACCAGTGAGATTCACCACCTTAAGTTCCCAAAAGAACATGAGAATGCTATTGCCTCACAGAGCAGCTAACTGCTAGGATTATAATATAGTCAGAGAGTGAAAGGAAAGCCAATTATTTTCCATAAAACCAGTGTACAGAAGATTAATCAGAGATTCATACTGGCCTGTGTGGGGACAAAACTGATCTCCATGCAATGACGAGTTCAAAGCACAGGTCACCAAGAAGACAGCAGAATGAAAACTAAAAGGCATTCCAATCAGGTTTCCAAGAAAGGCACTGCAAATGTGCAGCATCTATTAGAATGACTTAGCTTGTAAAACAAAGACACCAAGCTATGAAGATAACTCTAGAAAGTTAAATTACTCCTTTAGGGATTGACCCTTCAAAGTCCATTTGTTAAAGAAATGTTTGTTAATAGTAACAGGTAGGATGGGAAAAGATCCCACCCTGGATAAAAACAATCTATTTCCTTCAATCCTTGGTAAAGGTGCTCAGTGTTGAAAGACTATAGCCACATGGTTTGCTTTTTGACAGAGTATTTACCACCCAAAAGTGGCAGTCAGGAGTCCATGTCTCTGATCATATCCCAAAGTATGTTCCATGTTTCTCTAGGTTGAAGGATGATAGTCACACATTAAGTCAGAATGAAAACCATTCCTTGAAAACCCAGTAGTAGAAGGCTGATTTCTGTCATGTACCCCAATCTCTAATTGAATATAGGAAACTAGAATTTGTATGTCTGAAGGAATATCACAAAATGGGAAATTATCAGACAAAACTTATTTTATTATTGCAACAGTCAAGTTTTCTTAGCTTTGAAAGAAGAGCAAACCATACAAGTATTCATAATTCTAAAGCCTAAGTTAATTATAATTGGTATTAAGATATTAAAATTTTATGCACTAAAACAGCAATACCAAAATGAAGAGTAGAATTTTTGTTTCTGAGAAGTAAATAAAATCTTAATATATGCCTACCACTGCTAGTTCAGCTATGATGAAGACCGAGACTCAACAATGCAGAAGTAAATGCGTAGACCTTAACCAATGTAACTCAAGATTCCTGGCTAGAAAAGTTTTCACATACACCAAGGCTATAGTATGAAATTTTGGAAACATGTCTATGTGACTGCAACAATCATCCCTGTCTTTTCTTATTGACATATCACATCTAAACACGGAGACATCATCTTTAATGTCTTGACTTTACTCACAATTAACCACACGCTAAATTCAGAATTTCCATTTACTTGCAAAGGAAGGGATTAATTAGTGGTGTGGATGTAAGGGATCATAAATGAGAATGCAGGTTATTCAGATTCCTCATTTTGTTTGAAATGCTTGCAATAACTCGGTTGCTTGTGAGAAAACACCACACAGAAAGCAACTACATTGGGACTCACTCTTGCAGTCCCTTTTCCACGTCTCCAGAGATCCAAAGAATTACCAATTGCTAATTCTTTATTGGATCTGTCATTGAAAGTGTTGCCAACATGGAATTGGAAAGAGAAAACAATGGGGCTTTCTAAGTAGAGCACTGAAGAACAAACCCTGGAATTAGCCCTAATAATTAAGGCATCTTGTGATGTGATTCAATGGCAGGATAAACTCATCTGTCCCTTGTACAGGACCCATGTTAATTACCCTGAGCGTGGAAGGGGCTGGTCCAAAACAAAGGACTCAAAACACAGACTGATAGTCTGGACAAAGGCTGACACGGGTCAAGGGAAAGCTTCTGAGTGTTATCTTTAAGCAAAGTTTTTAAGTACGTTTAAATACCATCAGGGGGTTAACTGTAAACTAATTTGATTCTATTTCTGAATTAATGCTTTTTAAAATCTGCTTTCATAATTTCTGCTTATCAAGGATTGCCCTTCTGGCATAAAAACGGAGCCAAGACTCAGTTATCAAATACTACGAAGGGTTCTGTTAATTAGATAGTTTATCTTTGATGAGTTGTTGACACTGAGATGCTGTGTGTTAAATAATTTTTAAAATATTCTGCAGGGCACTAATGTGGTGGCTTAGAGCATTATTCTTTATTTTTCAGACCCTGCTTTGAGTCAAACTTGAATCTCTTAGTAAAAATCAATGTGGAGACTGTAGCATACTTCTTAAATATAAAATCATTCATATCTCAGAATTCTCTGTTTGGAAGACTAAATCTTCTGGCTCGTTATTAGGATGCTGTAGACCAGTTTTACTAATCCAGCCTCTATAACATGCTGCTTGGTCGTTAGCTGTTTGGTTCAGACTGCCAGGAAGCTCATCATTGATGTTATTAAACATAATTCTCAGGATTTGCTCTTTTCATAGCATTTCTTATCTTAAAAAAAAAAAACGCTTTTGCTGAATGTTTTTCTTTGGGGTTCTCTTCCTTCCCCTGTATAAAATAATATCAAAAAAAATTCAATGTTTTCCCCATGAGGGTAAATGAAATTTCTAGCTCTGAAGGGTTTTTCAATTTTCATTTTCAAAATATGGTCTGTAAAGACAGAGGCCAAGAACCAATGGCTTGAAGCCTTAGGACAGGCTGGCAGCTTCGTATTTCTACAGGGAAAATGTGGGCTTCTGTCTCTAATGAGAGGAAAGTTTCTAATTTGTCACCACTTTTTATGAAATATTTCTGTCTCTGTCTCTGTCTGTCTCTCTGTCTCTCTGTCTCTCTGTCTCTGTCTCTGTCTGTCTCTGTCTCTGTCTCTCTCTCTCTCTCTCTCTCTCTCCCCCCCTCCCTCCGTCCCTCCTCCTCTCTTTGTTTCCTTCTTCCTGCCTTCCTGCCTTCCAGCCTTCATTCTTTCTATATTATGGTGCATTTTTAAATCAGAGGAGCTTCTCAGAGGCACTCTCCCACTGATGTGATACCTAGCCCTTTTAAGTTTGTTTCTTTGTTTATAGTCCAGGGTGACCTCAAACTTATGATCTTCCTGCTCAGCCTCCTGAGTGCTGGAATTACCAACCTGTGACAATATGGCTACCTAGCCCATAAACATTAAAAATGACAAATCAATCTCTGTTAGCTCTTAGGTTTCAAGATCCCTTTCTCCCTAGTGAGAGTTTTTTTTTTTTTCAGCCTCCTTCTTATAATTTTGTAGTTTTCTTTTTTCATTTCCTAAAAATCAAAAACAAAAACAAAACCCTACTTCAGAAATTGTGTCTCGTAAAATACAATCTTAAGGCTTTAGTGCTTAATATCCATACACAGAGTAGAAACATGACTCGGAAAAGGTAGTGATTCGGGACAGTGAGGTTCTCTGCAAAAATCTGCCAACTCAGCAACATAGTGATTTGCACCTGGGTTATGCTCCCTAGGTCTTCAAACAAGTTGCCTGTGGATGTTTTGATATCTCTATCTCTAAAGTGCATATTGTTTCCATCCATAATATTGTGATTCCTTCCATTGAAAATATTATTATTACATCGATTATATATAATATATGATAAAGTAAATAATTAACTAATATAATTAAGTAAATAAAAATATTTACGTGTAGATGTACTTATAAAGTAGATATTACAAATTGTATTTGCTCATTTTGCTCAAGGAAGATTCTGAAGAAAACTAAAACTAAGAATGATATCATACAAAAGGAGGAATCATTGACTGAAGAGTGCTAGTCACAACATGGACAATAATGAAAAAATAGATATTAAATTTCTGAGAAAAGATTGGCGTTACAATTAAAAATGTTCAATTTGTGTGTTAATCCACTATCCATCCATCACTGTTACATAAACAACTTAAAAAGAAGAAAGCTTTCTTTTAGTTCTCAGGTTCAGAGAGTTTGGTCCATAGTTTGGTTCTGCTATTTCTGGATAGAGCAAAAATCACAATGTGGTGGAGAAAAGTTGCTCACATGATAGAGGTCACAAAGTATATAAGGCAAGAGAAGGGGTAGGAACATTATGCCATTCAAGGGTGGACTACCAATGACCCACCTTCCCCAAGTGGGCTTCACCTCCTAAAGTTTCCAGCTGACATAACACATGAGCTTTGTGGAACAGGCAAGGTCTAAACTATAATAGCATGAGTACTTTAGTCCCTTCAGTATAGAGGTTCTGTGATCCCATAAAATGTCCAAAAGTATATGGAGGAAAACACTAGAAAACTTTCTATTACAGACCATAAAGTCTGCATCTTCATCTGGTGTAAAGAACACTCTGACCCAAACTACCATCTCAGAAACAAAACTTATTCTTGGTGATGCTAAGCAAAAACTGAGGGCAACTTTCAGTGTCTGTAATGGGTTACTTCTCATGGTGCTAAGCTCACTGGTAGCCACTGTAAGAGTGAAAGATTATAAATGAAAGGTTTACACATGCTGTTTGTTCCTTCCCTTGATTTATTATACCCATCATCTTACATTTCTTGACCGAGATAAAATTAAAACAGCTAGTGAAAGTCAACGTATTATGGATTTGAATGCTAGCATTGAAAAATAACTAATTTAAAATGTTAGCCAACTACTAAAAATATGAATTCTATCACTACAACTCAGAGCCATTAGGATATATGAAATTACGTCTTAACCCTCAGAAAACATTTCTAGGTCCTCTTGGCACCCTCTATCAGAACTGAAATTTTGCAAGCTTTCAATTCTCATGTATCATAGACCGTAGTAAAAGAAAAGTTTTTATTATTTTTTTTCAAACTCTGCTTAACTTAATAAAATTGAAATGACCAGGTTTCAAAGAGAGGAATTGTGCCAGAGTAAAAGGTACTAGGGAGAGGAGTTCCCAGATTTTAATGATTTAGCAAATGAAAATATAAAAGTTGGGCTTTTTTCTCTTAAGACATCAAGTACTGGACACTACCCAAGGTATAAGTGCAAAAGCAGATGTTTCAAACATCTACTCCAGAAAGTCAGGTCTCTTGCCTCTCTTCTACCTTCTTGGATTAAATCCAGAAGTTTCTTCTTTTCTTTTGGTATGCTGAATCTTCCCTGAGGCTGGACGTCTAATTTCCCCAAAGCCTACCTTGAAGAAGCAGCATATTCCAATGTTCTTTGATTTAAGCCACAAGACAAAATATGTAGAATCTGTTCCCAGTTGTTTCATGGCCCTGATATACTACCAGGGTCAAATGCCTTAGCCTTGGTCTCTTGCTTTGGTTTTCCTTTGATTTGTAAGGAAATAAAGGGTGATATTCAAATATACTTTTATATTCATTAGTAATGATAGCTCAATATATTTAGGCCACTTAATTTGTACTTAAGGGTTTTAAGATGAATAAACAAAAATGTGCATTTTAATTTTCATTTATAGAAGTCTTGGTTCATAGCAACCAAATAACTTCCTGTAGCCTCTTATATAACCATTCCTTTTGAAATGAGAAACCAGAATAGAGGTTAAGGGAATTTCCTTAGGCTATATTCCAAATGTAGAGAATAAATTATAAATTCTTTGCAAAGCATAAGTCACTCACTATACATCTCTGAAAACCAAATCATTTCCATTGTAAATTACCAAAATACATATTGCATCAACCAAGCACAGCTATTTTTTTCAAACTGCTTATTATTTGGAAATAAATCATATCAGACCATGCTTTAAGGCCTAAAAAGCTCAAGAATTTCAAAATGATTTCTGCAAAATAGGCTCCCCTGTTGAACGTTGTTTTCTTGCTTTACTCCCAGGGCATGATACAGAATAAAAACTACAATTATATATTAAATGAATGATGAATTGTTGATCACAGTGTAGAATAAGGTAGCTTCAGAAGGATGTGGAATAAAGTGAAAGAGATCATCTCCAGGAATATTATAAATTCTAAAATAAAATATGATAAAAAGAAAATGTGGGTTAAGCATTGAAGAAGGGGTGAACCAATTACTTATTTAGGGTATCAAATGCTCTCATTCAATGGGATGAAAAAATATGAAAGAGAAAAAAGTAGGTGAATGGCTAGGTAGTGAACTTAGGATTTTATATGTTATATTTTTAAAAAAGAAAATGGATCATAGAAGGATATTTTCTTGGTGTGATGTTTGATATGAGTATTTGAACTTAATAGAAGCATTTTGATGTTTGTGGAAGCTCTTTATCTTTTATTTGATAAAGTTATGTAAGTGGATAGGATTATCAGTGAGATGGTTAATTCAACTACTAGCCTGACAAGGTTAAAGGAAATTCTGGTAACTTAAAAAAAATAAAATAAAATAGAATAAAATAAATAAAAGTAAAAGTAAAAATTAAAAAAAAACAACCAAAACCTTGTTCTGTATATGTTTGCAAGAGAAATTGGTTCTTGAATTGGGTTCTGTCATTAATGTCACCTAATACATTGAAAGTCTAAGTACAAACAAAAACAGAAATAAAGCTAGTAATTTTCTTGGAGCATGCAACTTCTGCTCTTAAAAAGAGTACCAGGTCTTAGGCTTTAGACCTTTGAAATTTATAAGTAAGGTCCCAAGAATTTACATCCTTGGACTGGATGTTTCAACACTGTACAAACTTGCTTCTCTGGGTAGTGAAAGGATTTGGGGAATTAAAGATTAAAGTCTTTGAAGGATTGTAGTCATCCAGGGAAGCCAAGGCAGGAACTCATAGCAAGAACTGAAGAGCGACCATGAAGGAACATTACTTACTTGCATACTTTCCCATGCTTCCTTAGCTGCTTTTCCTATGCAGCAGTGCACCTACCCACTGATAGCACAGCCCACATCAATCAGCAACTAAGAATCCCAACAAACATTTACACAAGCCAATCTAATGGATACAATTCCTCAACTGAGGTTCCTTCTTCCCAGATATGTCTAGGTCTTTGTCAAGTTGATAAAATTATGACTATCACCAAATTCCATGATTCTTGAACTATTGGATTCAAACTACAGTACATCACTAGCTCTCTGATTCCCAGTTTGCAAATATTATACCATGGACTTCTTAGCTTCTATATTTATATGAACTGATTCCTAGGATATCCCTTATCTGTTTGTCTGTCTGTCTATCTTTCTATCCATCTTCCATCTATATATTTATTTTAATCATATTTCTTATTGTAATCATCTCTAAATTATTTATAATACCTGAAAAATGTAAATAATATATACATATTTCCACACAATATTTTTAAGAGAGTTATGAGAACAAAACAACACACATATTCAGTGCCAATGCTTTGTTCATAGGTATTTCAAATCTGCTGTTGGTTAAATCTTCCAATGTAGAACTCACAAATATGTAGGGCTAAATGTGTGTCAATATAATTTGAAATGAAAGATGTGATGACTGACTTTTTTTTCTTTTCAGGATTGTTTTGATTACTCACCATTCTTCATAGTTTCATAGAATTATTTTTATTTTTATGAAAATATGGGAATTTTAGCAAGGACTTCATTGTGTGTATTGTATTAGATAGTATATACATTTAACATTATTCTTTTTCTATTTGTAATGATTCAAATAAATGTCTCCCCTAAGTCTTGGACATTTGAAAACTGGCTTCATATTTAATAGTTGTGTGGGAAGCTTTTTGAGGTGTGGCCTTGTTGGAGAAGGTGTACCACTGAGAAAACTTAAGATTTAAAAAGCCTCTGGCTGTCCCTAGAGTGTTCTCTTAGAGTGTGAGTTGGGATATGAACTCTCAGCTGACACTGTAGTAGCATCATGATTACTTGCTTGCTGTCATGCTCCCTGTCTAGACCTCTGGAAAACAACGTGGGAGGTATGAAAGCAGGTTGTTTTCTAACCCAGACTTTGATAAGAAACCATCCTTATCTACACTTCAACTTCAATCTTGTGAGAAACTAATTGCCCAGTTAGCCACACGCAGACTCTGCTGAAGCTTAGACAAGAAGTGTGGTTAAGTCTTGGCACATTTTATTTACAATTGTAAAAGTTACACACCTTTAAAGAAACCTAGTCTTTCAAACAGATAGGAAAACCCATAGTTATTGAAATAAGATAGACTTCAATTATGTGTATCCAGTGGCTTTTTTAATTCTCTTTGCATGAAAAAAGTAATAGAAAGAATCACTGCACTTTTAACAGTTACAGAACTTAGGTAAGTTAGTTTGTATTAATTCTCTACATTGGATCATCTGAGTGGATAATTTAAGTGATTCAATAAAGATTCTTATACCCCTATTTCTCCTCAAATCAACCATGGAACTTAACCTCTATCACTTTAGCTTAATATTCTGATTTCTGGATATATGCCAATATTCTTCCAAAGAAGTAGCATTTAAACTATTGTCAAACACGTTTACACATGAAAATGCAATTCTATAAGGAGAATGGGGAGGGGAATAGGAGGACAGAAAAGGGCTTATGGGAGTTTTGGGGAGGGAAGATCCTGAAAAGGGGAAATCATTTGAAATGTAAATAAAGAATATATTGAATAAAAAATGAAAAAAATAAGCTTGTATCGAAAAACTACAAAAAAATCCTGCTAGTTGAGCTAGCATTGTCCTTTTAAATCTCTATCCTTAACTCAGTAAAGCTCCATTATCACTGAATACTAGTGTTGATTTTGATATTCCAGTGATGAATAGCTACACATATAAGACTTGTCCCAAACACAGTGAAGGTTTTCAGTGAATATCTCATGGGGTCAAGCTAATCAATACAAATATAAGCCCTAATAGGGAAATAGTATTCTCAGTCTGTTTCATATTTTCAAAAGAATGTTGAATCAGTAAACAAACTTGAAATAGAGATCTTTTCTAACTTAAATGTCATCAAGTATTGGAGGTGACTCTCAATCCTTACCAGCAACTTTACCTAGAGGATACATAACTACTACAACCGGAGTTTGAGAAATCCATTCCATGCCTTGCCTGTATCTAATGAAAGTAGTCTTCAAATAAGTTGGAAACTTGATAGCGCATTAAGTATATGATCTGTGGGAATCTGACCTGATAATCTTTAAGTTGCTGATAATTCAGTCTTTCTGGAGGTGGTATGTATGCCATGCAAAGAAAGCAAGTAATACATGTAAGAAATTAGAAATGCAAAGATATGCTTGGTCTAGCATTCATCTCGTTTTTCTTTAGTTCACATGCATCCTAAAGAATAATAATAGATGATAAACTCAAGAGGTAAGTTGAGGGCTTTAATTCCATGCTTGCTCCTTATTTTAATTATTATTCTTTTGTTGCGAAAAGACACTATAACCAAGAAAAGTTATAAAATAAAGCATTCAACTGTGTGCTTTTTTACATTTTCAGAGGGTGAGTCCATGATCATCATGGCGGTCATGGCACTCAAGTAGTAGCTGATTTTATATATACATACATATATATATATATATACATACATATATATATATATATATATATGTGTGTGTGTGTGTGTGTGTGTGTGTGTGTGTGTGTGGAGAGAGAGAGAGAGAGAGAGAGAGAGAGAGAGAGAGAGAGAGAGAGAGATTGAGTTTGAACCTGGCATAGGCTTATGAAACCTCAAAGTCACCATCTAATCTTTCCAAAACAGTTTTACCAACTAGCGACCAAGCATTCTAATGTATGAACCTATGAGGATCATTCTCAATCAAAATACCACAGACCTTATTTTTCAATCCTTATGTAATGAACAACCATAAATTAATATTCATGAAGAAAACTATAGCATCACAGTTGAGCCTTGGGTAGATTGCTCCAACAGCTACGTCAAGGTGGCTGGGGAGTGCAACAAACTTCACTTATTGAAACATGAAACAGTTTATCACAAGGATTCGCGAATGATCCATGCCCTTAGATGGATCTGCTAGTCTAGTTTAAAGTTCTCCAGCAGGATTCTTTTTGCCTCTACTGTTTGCTATTTAGGAACTGCTTTAAATTTATCCTGCTCACAATTTGTAAATGCGTGTTCAGGATAAACTACGTAGCTACATCATAATTGAACATTACTAAAATTTCAGGGAAGGTCCCTTATTTTTACTTATCATTGTTCAGAACTAATATTTACCCTTTCGTGAGCTACTGATAACAACCTGGAAGAAATTTCAAATGTAAATATGTGTTAATGGTAAAGTAAGGGCAAAAAAAATGTGTATTTATTTGGACATTTTAAGTGAGAGATCATAGTAACACAATCTATCTCAGAGTATTTAGACCAAAAGAACAAATCAGTGCTGCCTTTTACCGTTCCACGCAACCTCCTCTGCACCTTTGGCTTTGTGCTCCAGACCTAATGCTTCCTTGGCCATTTGGTTTCTGGCTACATCACCAAATGTGAATTGGCAGGTTATTTTCCTGGCTTCCTCCCAGCAAGATTCCTGCAAGCGAATTATATACCTCTCACAAACCCATCATTTTTCTAAATTGTTCCTATTTTACAACTAAAGCCATATTTTCTAAATTCTGAACCTTAGTTCACCTGCCACTACATGATAACATTTCTGTGCTCACTCTTCCCTGTGATAATTCCTCCACTTTGGTGTCTTCTAGGCTGGCATACACCTTGCCACATATTTACTTTGTGAAATACTTGCCACATAACTCTTAAATGGCATTAATCTTTTTGTTTGATCCATCTAATACTATGAAACTCAACAGCCATTACTATGCTCATATTTTAAGCATTTGCTTGGTTGGAAAAAGAAACCTTACCTTTCATGTAAAATTAATGTGCTATTATGAACTTTATTGGTTTTATAATTTTATTTGTAGTCAGTTTAGAATTTTGAAAAATTATATAGCCATACCTATACAGTGTGCTTATATATATAGTGTGCTCATAAGACAATTATAATTATTTTATACTTTTATTATTTAAATCAATAAATAATAATTAATAGTGATAATAATTAATTCAATGTTAAGAAGGTCTTTAATAATTACACTTTCAAAATAAAATGATTATTATTAAGTTTGAGAATCATCAGTTGAGTATGTTGCTTCTAAAATGACTTCCAAATATATTATAAAAGTATCATAAAAGCTGTCAGTGTGTGGAATGAAAAATTAGTGGTTAGTGCATATAAAACACCAAGAACTTTTTAAAGTCTGTTACAACTCCTAAAGTTACAATAGGGACAGTTGCACACACTCCACCAACAGAGGGGTAAGATACGTTCCCTACGAGTTACTGTAGGTTTTCCTAAATGTTTGTCATCAAAATCCAGATAGTACAGATGCATTTAAAAATGTTCATGGAAGTTGGTGAAATAACATTATGACTAGACAGAGCCCTACCCTTCACACGCAGCAAGTACCAGACGGAAGTGGGGAGACACAAGTTTATTTTTTTAACATGCGAAAGGAGAAAGAGGTTAATTTCTATTGATCCAAAATTGATTAGAGAGCACTGTATTAGTCAGGGTTCTCTATAGTCACAGAACTTATGGGTGAGTCTCTACATACTAAGGGAATTTGTTGATGACTTACAGCCTTTATTCCTACTCCCCAACAATGGTCAGCAGCTGTGGATGGAAGTCCAAGGATCTAGCAGTTACTCAGGGCCACAAGGCAAGCAGGTGAAGAGAGAGGGAGGGGGAGAGAGAGAGAGAGAGAGAGAGAGAGAGAGAGAGAGAGAGAGAGAGAAGAGAACCTTCCTTCTTCTAATGTCCTTATGTAAGTCTCCTGAAAAAGGTGTGGCCCAGATAAAAGGTGTGTGCCACCAGGCCTTTAATCCCAGATGACCTTGAACTCAGAGATCTCCCTGTCTTAATCTTCTGGAATTCATAGCCACTATGCCTCAAGATCTTCATGTCAAGATCCAGGTCAGAAACTTGTATCTCTCAGCCTCCTAAGATTAGGATCACAGGTGAGCCTTCCAATTCTGGATTGTAGTTCATTCTGGATATAGTTAAGTTGACAATCAAGAATAGCCACTACAAGAACTGAGACATTCAGGTTGCCAAATATCAGATTAGGAGCAGACTATTAACAGTCACTTTAATTTTAGAAGCAAATATACTTGACATGAAAAAGTGGATATTAGCCCAAAAGCTCAGAATACCCAAGATACCACATGAAGCTTAAGAAGAAGGAAGACCAAAATATGTATACTTTAGCCCTTGTTAGAAGGGGGAACAAAATACTCACAGGAGGAAATATGGAGACAAAGTGTGGAACAGAGACTGAATGAAAGGCCATCCAGAGACTGCCTAGCCTGGGGATCCATTCCATTAGTAGATACCAAACCCGGACACTATTGTGGATGCCAAGAAGTACTTGCTGACAGGAGCCTGATATAGCTGTCTCCTGAGAGACTCTTCTAGAGCCTGACAAATAGAGCAGTGGATGCTAGCAGTCAACTATTGGACTGAGCACTGGATCCCCAATGGAGGAGTTAGAGAAAGAACTGAAGGAACTGACGGAGTTTGAAACAACCTAAGAAGAACAACAATATCGACCAACCAGACATGCCACCCCCACCCATACCCCAGAGTTCCCAGAGACTAAACTGCCAACCAAAAAGTACACATGGAGGAACCCATGGTTCTAGACACATATGTAGTAGAGTATGGCCTTGTTGGACATCAGCGGGAGAAGAGGTCCTTGGTCCTGTGAAGGCTGGATGCTCCAATGTAGGGGAATGCCAAGGCGGGGAGGCAGGAGTGGGTGGGTGGGCAGGTGGGTGGGGGAACACCCTCATAGAATCAGGGAGAGAGGAAGGATCGGATAGGGGGTTCTGGAAGGGAAAATGGAAAAGGGAAAAACATTTGAAATGTAAATAAATAAAACATCCAATAAAAAATCAATTAGTAGGCAGAATAAAAATGTATCATATAACACAGCATCAATAAAAAGCTGTCACAGGGAATGGTTTTGCCAAGCGCCATCTTTTGTTTTCTTTAACTATGCAGCTTGTTTGGTCTTATTTAACCTCTTTATTGGAAAGACAATGCATTCCTGTTATATTTAGCACAGTTGTCTTGTCTTTGCAATATGTTTTGCTATATTCTTTAAATTCAACTACCACTACCTGACATTCCTGTTTTATTGTAGTCATCAGAAATAAATTAATTTGATATAAAAGAAAAAAGAAGACCCAGAACTACCTTCACAAGCTGTTCTTGAAGCCAGGAGAATTTACACTGATGGATGCTTGAACTAAAGAAGGGTGTGAGTATAAGAATTAGAGCTAGGTATGGTAATACACACCTTTAATACTAGCACTTAGGATGCAAATGTAGATGGATATCTGAGATCCAGGCTAGCCTGGTCTAGAAAGCAAACTGAAGAACAGGTGGAGTAACCCTGCCTTGAAATAAACAAACAACAACAAATTAGGAGGAAATTAGTCTTATAATACCTGACAAATCTTTTTTTTTTCATCTTGACAGATTAATCCTCAATAGCCAAAACACTGTTAGGGTATTTACCTTTGAACCATCCTTTAGAGATTGGTCAACATTATCAGTATGTTAGGGCAGGAAAGCCACACTTACAAATAAACTCAAAATATCAGCAAATACACTCAGCAAAGCTTTATTCTTCATTCACATCTCAAGCCAAGATAGGTTATATGCTTCTCCTTGGCAACTGCTGTCCACCTGTAATTTGAAATGTAAGATGATTTCAGCACTTAGCTTATTGTTCCTTACATTCAAGAATAAGACAGAAAACATGGTTTCTATTCTTGGTCCTTACTTGATTTGGGGGTTAAGGTGTGTGTGTGTGTGTGTGTGTGTGTGTGTGTGTGTGTGTGTGTGTGTGTGTCTGTGTCTGTGTCTGTGTGTGTGTCTGTGTGTGTAAAGATAGATAGATAGATAGATAGATAGATAGATAGATAGAAATATTATATAGATAGAAGAGACAGAGAGGTGGAGAAAGAGGACATAATCTCAAAAGAAGCATGAGGGTAAATAACATCAGAAAGCATAAGAATAGGGCTGCTAAAAAGGTTCAATGGGCATAAAATGCTTGTCACTAACCCCATTGACACTGAGTTCAATTCACCACCACCTCTAAGGCGGGGTTGGTCCATGACATCCACATGCATGCTGTATTTGCCCAACCTACTATGGACAAAACAATATAATATTTTAAAAAAAGAAAGTCTATGAATATCTTCTGAGCAGCATGCTAATGAGTAAATCCTCAAATAACAGATTAATATACCTACAGAAATAGATAAATCTAGGGTATAAAAAACAAATAACACCAAACCACTTCCATTTAGAAATAAGCTTGCAAACTAGAGGAAGTTTTCTGGTAAGAAAAACAACAGAACAATGATCAAAACATGAATTTGCTTCATGTCAGATTAATTTTAAAAATAGAAAAATTTTAAAATAAGTTCTTACAAAAATTAATTAAAGCCACATTGTACTTAGAAGTTAAATGTCAAGATGGAAGAAATAAAAACTTTATATAAACATGATCTATGAGAGCTATTAAAATGAAAACAACAATGTACTGAAGACAGTCCCTCAGGCCACATATCAGGATGGAGGAGGGGATCAGTGAAAGTAGGAAAAGGTGTGAGAAGTCCATTCAATAGTCCAGAAGCAGTAAGTTCATGTTTCATAAGTAGAGGAATTTTTCAAAAATAAAGCAATTGAAAACCTCCAACATCCATCTACTTGTGTCCAGTGCAGATGAGGGGAAGCAGAAGGATGCACTTATAGGGAGGGATATTCTCTAAGAATTGTGTAGAATTGTTGAAGGGGGTTTGTGTGGGTGGGTACATGGGGGCGCACCCTAATAGAAGTAGGGGGAGGAGGGATAGAATAGAGTGTTTGCAGAGGGGAAACCGGGAAGGGAGATAACATTTGAAATGTAAATAAATAAGATAAGCAATAAAAAACAAAATAAAGTTGCAAAAAAAGAAAGAAGATATGAAACATTGTTTCAATAATCATGTTGATAGAAGTGAGCACACAGTAAAACCATTGCTGAACTGACAAATATCAAAGATTAGAATGTCACATTCCAAGGAATAGAAAATATTTTAGCTGCAGAAGAATTAAAACAAAACAAAAATTTCACATTTAAAGCAAAAGAAACCAAGAGACAATGGATCAATGTGTATAAGTCATGAGAAAAGACGCCTACTCAGTCTTATATACTCTGAAATTATTGCATAAGAATGAGAATAAGTATGCACATTATAAGTCTAGAAATTAGTATATCAGCAAACATACACTTATGGAAAAATGTTAGAATATAATGTTCAACTCAAAGAAGGTGAGACATAAAATGTGTGAAAATAACTAATAAAATTTTAATAATAAAAATAACTATTCATCATATAAAAGGAACAATAAATAATATCTTATACTTTAAACAAAAAGTTTTCAAAGTTTAGATGCCCAAACAAATGAAAGAGAATGATTAGGATCAATTAAAGTATAGAATATTGCTTACTATGATTCCTAATTGATACCTTGGGATTTCAGTATTATAGAATATAAGAAAGCAAGGTTTAGATGTAGTATACTATTAGATGATATCATATGGGACCAGAAATGGCATCTGTGTAGATGTATGTACATGTATATGTATTTGTATATACATTTATACATATATACAGATATGTATGTATGTATATATAAACATATATGTGTATGTATATATTGCATGTGTATATATATATACATATATATAGCATGTGTATATATATATACATATACATGTATATACAATATGCATAAATGGTAGTAGATGGATGGGATAAGAATGATAGTCTTTTTTTTTAATTTTTTTTATTTGATATAATTTATTTACATTTCAAATGATTTCCCCTTTTCTAGCCCCCCACTCCCCAAAAGTCCCGCAAGCCCCCTTCTCTTCCCCTGTCCTCCCACCCACCCCTTCCCACTTCCCCGTTCTGGTTTTGTCAAATACTGCTTCACTGTGTCTTTCCAGAAACAGGGGCCACTCCTCCTTTCTTCTTGTACCTCATTTGATGTGTGGATTATGTTTTAGGTATTCCAGTTTTCTAGGTTAATATCCACTTATTAGTGAGTGCATACCATGATTCACCTTTTGAGTCTGGGTTACCTCACTTAGTATGATGTTCTCTAGCTCCATCCATTTGCCTAAGAATTTCATGAATTCATTGTTCCTAATGGCTGAATAGTACTCCATTGTGTAGATATACCACATTTTTTGCATCCACTCTTTTGTTGAGGGATACCTGGGTTCTTTCCAGCATCTGGCAATTATAAATAGGGCTGCTATGAACATAATAGAGCATGTATCCTTATTACATGGTGGGGAATCCTCTGGGTATATGCCCAGGAGTGGTATAGCAGGATCTTCTGGAAGTGAGGTGCCCAGTTTTTGGAGGAACCGCCAGACTGATTTCCAGAGTGGTTGTACCAATTTGCAACTCCACCAGCAGTGGAGGAGTGTTCCTCTTTCTCCACACCCTCTCCAACACCTGCTGTCTCCTGAATTTTTAATCTTAGCCATTCTGACTGGTGTAAGATGAAATCTCAGGGTTGTTTTGATTTGCATTTCCCTAATGACTAATGAAGTTGAGCATTTTTTAAGATGCTTCTCCGCCATCCGAAGTTCTTCAGGTGAGAATTCTTTGTTTAACTCTGTACCCCATTTTTTAATAGGGTTGTTTGGTTTTCTGGAGTCTAACTTCTTGAGTTCTTTATATATATATTGGATATTAGCCCTCTCTCTGATGTAGGATTGGTGAAGATCTTTTCCCAATTTGTTGGTTGCCGATTTGTCCTCTTGATGGTGTCCTTTGCCTTACAGAAACTTTGTAATTTTATGAGGTCCCATTTGTCAATTCTTGCTCTTAGAGCATACGCTATTGGTGTTCTGTTCAGAAACTTTCTCCCTGTACCGATGTCCTCAAGGGTCTTCCCCAGTTTCTTTTCTATTAGCTTCAGAGTGTCTGGCTTTATGTGGAGGTCCTTGATCCATTTGGATTTGAGCTTAGTACAAGGAGACAAGGATGGATCAATTCGCATTCTTCTGCATGCTGACCTCCAGTTGAACCAGCACCATTTGTTGAAAAGGCTATCTTTTTTCCATTGGATGTTTTCAGCCTCTTTGTCGAGGATCAAGTGGCCATAGGTGTGTGGGTTCATTTCTGGATCTTCAATCCTGTTCCATTGATCCTCCTG
Organism: Apodemus sylvaticus; assembly: GCF_947179515.1. Taxonomy (NCBI): domain Eukaryota; kingdom Metazoa; phylum Chordata; class Mammalia; order Rodentia; family Muridae; genus Apodemus; species Apodemus sylvaticus. Next base: position 97,160,650 of record NC_067476.1, on the reverse strand, counting down.
CCTGTCACTGTACCAATACCATGCAGTTTTTAACACTACTGCTCTGTAGTATTGCTTGAGGTCAGGGATACTGATTCCCCCAGATTTTCTTTTGTTGCTAAGAATAGTTTTAGCTATCCTGGGTTTTTTGTTGTTCCAGATGAATTTGATAATTGCTCTTTCTAACTCTGTGAAGAATTGAGTTGGGATTTTGATGGGTATTGCATTGAATCTGTATATTGCTTTTGGCAAAATGGCCATTTTAACTATATTGATTCTACCGATCCGATCCATGAGCATGGGAGGTTTTCCCATTTTTTGAGGTCTTCTTCCATTTCCTTCTTCAGAGTCTTGAAGTTCTTGTCATACAGATCTTTCACATGTTTGGTAAGAGTCACCCCAAGATACTTTATACTGTTTGTGGCTATTGTGAAGAGGGTCATTTCCCTAATTTCTTTATCAGCCTGCTTATCCTTTGAGTATAGGAAGGCCACTGATTTGCTTGTGTTGATTTTATAACCTGCCACTTTGCTGAAGTTGTTTATCAGCTGTAGGAGCTCTCTAGTGGAGTTTTTTGGCTCACTTAGGTAGACTATCATGTCGTCTGCAAATAATGAAAGTTTGACTTCTTCCTTTCCAATTTGTATCCCTTTGACCTCCTTATGTTGTCGAATTGCCCGAGCTAGTACCTCAAGTACAATATTGAAAAGATAAGGAGAAAGGGGGCAGCCTTGTCTGGTCCCTGATTTCAGTGGGATTGCTTCAAGTTTCTCTCCATTTAGTTTGATGCTGGCTACCGGTTTGCTGTATATTGCTTTTACTATGTTTAGGTATGGGCCTTGAATTCCTGTTCTCTCCAAGACTTTAAGCATGAAAGGATGCTGAATTTTGTCAAATGCTTTTTCAGCATCCAATGAAATGACCATGTGATTTTGTTCTTTGAGTTTGTTTATGTAGTGGATTGCATTGATGGATTTCCGTATATTGAACCAACCCTGCATTCCCGGGGTAACGCCTACTAGATCATGGTGGATGATCGGTTTTGATGTGTTCTTGGATTCAGTTGGCAAGAATTTTATTGAGTATTTTTGCATCGATGTTCATAAGGGAAATTGGTCTGAAGTTCTCTTTCTTTGTTGGATCTTTGTGTGGTTTTGGTATCAGCGTAATTGTGGCTTCGTAGAAGGAATTGGGTAGTGTTCCTTCTGTTTCTATTTTGTGGAATAGTTTGAAGAGTATTGGTGTTAACTCTTCTTCGAAGGTCTGATAGAATTCTGCACTGAAACCATCTGGTCCTGTGCTTTTTTTGGTTGGAAGACTTTCTATGACTCCTTCTATTTCTTTAGGCATTATGGGACTGTTTAGATGGTCTAGTTGGTCCTGATTTAATTTTGGTATTTGGTATCTGTCAAGGAAATTGTCCATTTCCTCCAGATTCTCCAGTTGTGTTGAGTACAGTCTCTTATAGTAGGATCTGATGATTTTTTTGGATTTCCTCAGTTTCTGTTGTTATATCTCCCTTTTCATTTCTAAGTTTGTTAATTTGGATACTTTCTCTGTGCCCTTTGGTCAGTCTGGCTAAGGGTTTATCTATCTTGTTGATTTTCTCAAAGAACCAGCTCCTGGTTTTTTTGATTTTTTGTATGGTTCTCTTTGTTTCTACTTGATTGATTTCAGCCCTGAGTTTGATGATTTCCTGCCTTCTACTCCTCCTGGGTGAAATAGCTTCTTTTTGTTCCAGGGCTTTCAGGTGTGTCATTAAGCTGGTAATGTATGCTCTCTCCCTTTTCTTTTTGGAGGCACTCAGGGCTATGAGTTTTCCTCTTAGCACTGCTTTCATTGTGTCCCATAGATTTGGGTATGTTGTGTTTTCATTTTCATTGTGTTCTAAAAAGTCTTTAATTTCTTTCTTTATTTCTTCCTTGACCAAGGTATCATTGAGTAGAATATTGTTCAGTTTCCACGTTTATGTGGGTTTTCTGTTGTTTTTGTTGCTATTGAAGATCACTTTTACTCCATAGTGATCTGATAGGAGGCATGGGATTAGTTCGATCTTCTTATATTTGTTGAGGTCTGCCTTGTATCCAATTATATGGTCGATTTTGGAGAAGGTACCATGAGGTGCTGAGAAAAAGTTATATTCTTTTGCTTTAGGGTGAAATGTTCTATAAATATCAGTCAAATCCAATTGGTCCAAAGCTTCAATTAGTTTTACTGTGTCCCTGTTTAGTTTCTGTTTTCCTGATCGGTTCATTGAGGAAAGTGGAGTGTTGAAGTCCCCCACAATTATTGTGTTAGGTGCAATGTGTGCTTTGAGCTTTAGTAAGGTTTCTTTTACGAATGAGGGTGCCCTTGCATTTGGCGCATAGATTTTCAGAAGTGAAAGTTCTTCTTGGTGGATTTTTACTTTGACCAGCAAGAAATGTCCTTCTGTGTCTCTTTTGATGACTTTAGGTTGAAAGTCAATTTTATTTGATATTAGAATGACTACTCCTGCTCGTTTCCTGTGACCATTGGCTTGTAAGATTGTCTTCCAGCCTTTTACTCTAAGGTAGTTTTTATCTTTGACCCTGAGGTGTGTCTCCTGTATACAGCAAATTGTAGGGTCCTGTTTCCTTATCCAGTCTGTTAGTCTATTTCTTTTTATTGGGGAATTGAGACCATTGATGTTAAGAGATATTAGGGAATAGTGATTATTACTTCCTGTCATTTTTGATGTTCTTTTTATATTTGACTGGTTATCTTCTTTTGGGTTTGATGAAGGAAGGTACTATCTTGCTTTTTCCAGGGTGTAGTTTCCCTCCTTGTATTGGAGTTTTCCTCCTATTATTCTTTGCAGAGCTGGGTTTGTGGAAAGATATTGTGTGAATTTGGTTTTGTCATGGAATATCTTGGTTTCTCCATCTATTGTGAATGAGAGTTTTGCTGGGTATAGTAGTCTTGGCTGACATTTGTGTTCTCTTAGAGTCTGCATGAGATCTGCCCAGGATCTTCTAGCTTTCATGGTCTCTGGTGAGAAGTCTGGTGTGATTCTGATAGGTCTTCCTTTATATGTTACTTGGCCTTTCTCTCTTACTGCCTTTAATATTCTTTCTTTGTTTAGTGCATTTGGGGTTTTGATTATTATGTGACTGGAGGTATTTCTGCTCAGGTCCAGTCTGTTTGGAGTTCTGTAGGCTTCTTGTATATTCATAGGCATCTCTCTCTTTAAGTTAGGAAAGTTTTCTTCCATAATTTTGTTGAAGATATTTGCTGGCCCTTTCTGTTGTAAATCTTCACTCTCATCTATACCTATAATCCTTAGGTTTGGTCTTCTCATTGTATCCTGGATTTCCTGGATGTTCTGGGATACAAGCTTTTTGCATTTTGCATTTTCTTTGACAGTTGAGTCAATGGTTTCTATGGTATCTTCGGCATCTGAGATTCTTTCTTCCATCTCTTGTATTCTGTTGTTTATATTTGCATCTATGGCCCCTGATTTCTTCTCAAGGTTTTCTATCTCCAAATTTGTCTCCCTTTGTGATTTCTTAGGTGTTTCTACTTCTGTTTTTAGGTCCAGGATGGTTTTGCTCAGTTCCATCATTTGTTTGTCTGTGTTTTCCTATAATTCTTTAAGAGATTTTTGTGTTTCCTCTTTCATGACTTCTGCCTGTTGACTCAAGTTCTCCTGCATTTCTTTAAGTTTTTTTTTGTTTGTTTGTTTTTTGTTTTTTTTTTGTTTTTTTTGTTTTTTTTTTTTTTTTTTTTTTTGCCTTTCTTCTTTATTGGCTTCTATCTCTTGGGCCTTATTCTCCTGCATTTCTTTAAGTGTTTTTTGTGTTTCCATTATACGGGTTTCTAGCTTATTCATGTTCCCCTGTATTTCTTTAAGAGATTCATTCATGTCCTTTTTGTGTTCTTCTAGCAGCATCATGAACAGTGATTTTAAATCCAAATCTTGTTTCTCTGGTGTGTTGGCATAACCAGGACTTGCTGATGTTGGAGAGTTTGGTTCAGATGCTGCCATATTGCCTAGATTTCTGTTAGTAGCGTTCCTGCGTTTGCCCTTTGCCATCTTGTTCTCTGGAGCAAATTGGTCTTGTCTCCGGCTGGGGTTTCAGCCTCCTGAGAGGCTCTAGGGCTATTTCTGCAACACTGGAGGGCAGGGTTTCCCCTGTTGCAGATTGCTGATGTGCTTTCCTCCTCTTGGGTGCCCTTGCAGCCCTAATGTTCTTTGCCCCAGATTGTGTCTGTGAGCCAGAAGGTGCCCGTTTGCTCCTTCAGGGAGTGCTGAGGCTGTATGCTGCAGGGAACTTTTCTGCGTGCTGATCTCTCTGCTGGGCAGCAGAACTCCCAACCGGGTTGGTGCACACAAGGCTAGCCTAGCTGCTCAGGCCCTGAGTCTAGGCAAAAGCCTGGCAAGCCAATGTCGGAGCAAAGTTCCCCTCAGCTGTGAGTGTTAATTGGGTCTGTCAGGTGGCTAGGATGTTGGCGTGCACCCGCTCCCTGAGAGTGCTGGGAGAGTCTGCTGGGCTAACAACCTCCTGGCCGGGTCAGCACACAGATGGACCACTGAGCAGCCCAGGGCCTGGGGGCAGTCCAGGGCCTGACCGTCTGAGACCCCTGCTATGTCCGCCTCAGGCTATGCCTGTTAGTTGGTTTGGTTTTGCCTGCTAGGTCTCTCTGGCTTCCCTTAGGCAAAATGGCGGTGGTGCGCGCACCGGCCCGGGGGAAAAAAACCTCCTGGCCGGGTTTGCACCCCGGTGCCCCCCCCCCCCGATCAGCCCAGGGCCTGGGTGCAGGCCAACACCTGTCGGGCTTAGACCCCCGCGATGTTGGTCTCGGGTTATATTTGCGTACCTCAGTCTGATTTCTCTGGCGACCGAGAACCAATATGGAGGCCTCGTAACTGACTGGCGGGAGGCAGAGTTCTGATGTGGCTTCTGTGTGGTGAAAGGCACCTTAAATCCGCCGCTGCTTGCAGCCTGGCTGGCCAGCGATGGCCAGTGGTCGTGGGCACAGGGTCTGCCTGGACCCTGTCCGCTTGGTTCTATTGCTGATGGCCCTTCCTCTGGACCAGCCGCTGCTGCTGCTGCTGCTGCTGCTGCCACCGCCGCTGCCGTTGTCTTGGATCAAGAATGATAGTCTTATATGTAGAACCAAGGAGGTGACTGTATTTAATTTTGATAAAATGATTTTACATTTGCTTTGATATATTCCCTCCATCCAATTTGTTTTCCAAAAGTTGAAAGAGGAAAAGTATGATCTGCTTTAAAATATTGAAATCATTCTAAATGTTTACTATTAATCTGGATAATCAATTATATTTTAGGTGTTCACCAAAACTACAAATTATAGATAGGTTTTAGTTCATATATAGCTACTGTGCTTTGTTTGATAAGGAGAAAAACATAGCTTCTTTGTCTAGTTTGCCTCATGAAACACACACACACACACACACACACACAACACACACTTATGGACTTCTCCTATACGGCCAGTCTGCTATAGGTTGAAGTTCTTACACAAAATGCATGAAGTATGCTAGGTATCTGTCTCAAATTTGACTCTTCTATCATAAATGGTAATGATAAAAAGAAGCTAAGAGAATTCATTTTCTGATTTAGTTTCTTTTTTTATTTTCTATATTCTTTGTTTACATCCCAAATGATTTCCCCTTTCCCAGTTCTCCCCTCCCCATATGTCCCATAAGCCTTCTTCTCTCCACCCATTCTCCAATCACCTCCCTCCTTTTTCTTTGTCCGGGTAATCCCTACAATGCTGGATCAAGCCTTTCCAGGATCAGGGCCCTCTCCTTATTTCTTCATGGTAGTCATTTGTTATGCTAATTTTGTCTTGGGTATTTAGAGCTTCTGGGCTAATTAATATCCATTTATCAGTGATTGCATTCCATGTGTATTCTTTTGTGATTGGGTTACCTCACTTAGGATGATATTTTCCAGTTCCAACCATTTGCCTAAAAATTTCATGAATTCATTGTTTTTAATTGCTGAGTAGTATTCCATTGTGTAAATGTACCACATTTTCTGTATCCATTCCTCCATTGAGGGACATCTGGGTACTTTCCAGCTTCTGGCTATTATAAATAAGGCTGCTATGAACATAATGAAGCAAGTGTCCTTATTGCATGCCAGGGAATCCTCTGGGTATATGCCCAGGAGAGTTACAGCAGGGTCCTCCGGAAGTGTCATGTCCAGTTTTCTGAGGAACCACCAGACTGATTTCCATAGTGGTTGTACCATCTTGCAATCCCACCAGCAGTGGAGTAGTGTTCCTCTTTCTCCACATCCTCTCCAATGCCTGCTGTCTCCTGAGTTTTTAGCCTTAGCCATTCTGACTGGTGTGAAGTGAAATCTCAGGGTTGTTTTGATATGCATTTCCCTAATGACTAATGATGTTGAGCATTTCTTAAGGTGCTTCTCGGCCATCTAAATTTCTTCAGGTAAAAATTCTTTGTTTAGATCTGTACCCCATTTTTAATAGGGTTATTTGGTTCCCTGGGATCTAACTTCTTGAGTTCTTCGTATATATTGGATATTAGCCCTCTATCGGATGTAGGGTTGTGAAGATCTTTTCCCAATTTGTTGGTTGCCGTTTTGTCCTTTTGACAGTGTCCTTTGCCTTACAGAAACTTAAGGGAAAAAGGAGTGTGCTGTGGTCAGGAAAGGTGTGGACTGTTGTTTGATATCTTCAATTTATTATAAGCTTTAGTATCCATAGTTTCTAGGATGAGTTTTACCAAGCTTTGTGTTTATATCTGGGCAGGGGATGAAGGTGCTAGTAGGGATTAAAGATAAAACTCATTTCTTGTAATTTTGTAATTATATTTATGTACAGAAAACTTAGCAGTGTACCGTTAACCCTGTTTAGTAGTGAGTTCCTTAGCCTTTTTCTTTTCCAGGTTGGCAATGCAAGCCACAGACTTAGGACCCAGGGCGTTGCCTCCCCAGTGGCAGCAGATCTCATAATATCTGTCATAATAATTGGTCCTAATAGCTCCCACCAGCTTATCCAGAGCATTCTTGTCTTCCGAGTTAACTTGTGTGAAGGCAACAATGGTGCAAGTCTTCCTGAGGACCAGGTGCCCCAGCCTGGCCTTTTCCTTGATGAAGTAGGAGATCCCCATCTTTTGACACAGGGCAGGCAGGAAAACCACCAGCTCAATGTGGTCTACCCATGGGCAGTCTCCATTATCTGAGCCTTCTTGTTCTCCACCAAGGTGGCAACAGCATTGACCCCTACATAGAAGGCTGGTGGTCTCTTAGTTGGACATCTTTGCAGCAGCTTTCTTCTCAGCATTATCAGTAGCCGTTGCTTCTTCTGCTTTTCTTGGGCCTGTACTTGTGGACAAGCATAAGCAGCTGTGTAGGTGTTTGCCTGTTCAGGGCCCGGGTGAACTAGTTAGTGGCAGGAGGTGCTTTGATCCCTAATAGCAGATGGCCCTTTGTTGCAGCAGCCTGATATATCAGGGCCATTTGACAAAGTGTGTGAGACCTATTTTGGGCTGGATGTTCTGCCCAATGCTGAAGTTATTAGCCCTTTTTTCAAAGGATTGACTACCTTGGTCTACTGTTTCTTCAGGGACATCAGGGGCAGGGCCATTTTCTTCCCTTGTCCTTCTTTCCTTTGGGCTTCTTGATCACTTGGAGGAGAAAGCTAGAAAACTCTTTAGTAGAGTGCTAGTTCATTTGGTTGTTGGTTCCTTGGTGGCTCTCCCTCTCCCTCTCCTTCCCCCTCCCCCTCCTCTCCCTCTCCTTCCCCCTCCCCCTCCCCTCCCTCTCTCCCTTCTCCTCCCCTCTCACTCTCTGCCCCCCCCCTCTCTCTCTGTGTGTGTACAACTTTATAGAGGGCTAGGGCAATTGCTGTAAATTCATTTGTAGCTCATTATATTAAGCAACAAATAAGTATATTTATTACTTAGGGATAAGGAAAGGTAAAATAACTTCATTATATAAAATTCACATAGAGATTACTATGAGACCATTCCTTCAAATAGAAGCTCACTGAAATAAATAAGGTAGCCAGGAGGTGGTGGCGCACGCCTGTAATCCCAGCACTCTGAGAGGCAGAGGCAAGTAGATTTCTGAGTTCGAGGCCAGCCTGGTCTACAGAGTGAGTTCCAGGACAGCCAGGGCTATACAGAGAAACCCTGTCTCAAAAAAACCAAAATCAAAAAAAAAAAAAAAAAGGAAAGAAATAGGTTTGTCACACAGAACACCTTTTTTTATATAATTAGATGTTATGACTATTTCACTTTTCTCCTCTCATATTTTAAACTCAAATTATGTGAAACACAATGGTCGATTTCTTTTTGTTCTGTGGCCTGTGTCACAAGAAAAATTCAAAAAGTAATAAATTATTGAACATATCAAAGGAACAGAGAACCCATGGTCTGACAATGTAAACCACTTGGGAGATATGATTTCTAAAATGAACATGACTTATAAAAGTTGGGAACTTGTGGACTGCTTTCCTGAAGTAGAAAAAAATTAATTTTTGCAGACCTTAATTCATCTTTCCCTCAAATAGTGGTCTTTAAAAAAAACAGGATGAAAAAAGAAAGTCAAGTATCTATATATTTAATCATTACCTTTAAAGCTATAATATGGTTTCAGTTTATGCTTATAATTTAAATTTAACACTGCCTACATGTTGAATTATTGAGGCTTGAAATTCTTAACTATGTAGGAAGACAACAAATATTAGATTTTACATTTCCTTTGTTTACTTAATAGCATCTCAAAAAAATTAGGCTCAATATAGAATTTTCCTATTTGACAGCTTCTTTATTTGACGTTCCAAGGTGTAAAGTGACCAACAGAGACCATAAAATAGACTGAAACCAGAAGAGAAGTCATGTCAACACACCAGAAGTTCAGCAAAGTTTTAAGAAGAAATCATGCGGCAAAAGAAGAGAAAATTAAGAGTAAAAACAAACAAACAAACAAAACAGAGTTAGGATCCAACACAAATGTGTCAAAGACCACAGGACAGACTGCTGTGACTTTTTAGGAGTCCTGTTGGCTTCTTGTTTCTACTTCCTATTACGACTTCTGTGACTGTAGGCAGACACAGCGAGAATCACAGTGCAAATTAAAAGCCTTGTTGTAAATGTGTAATAACAACCAGGGTACTATGGAGTTAAATACTAAATCACAAGATTCAAGATACAGAACTGAAGCAGTATTGTTTTCAAGAAAGAGCTAATATTTGTTCTCGGGGTCTCTCTGAAACATATATTAAATTATACTGTTTGGCTATTGCTTCTTAGAAGGTTGGTATTACATTCAGACCCAAATTGTGGTCAATAGACCCTAGAGCTCCTGTCTTTCCAGAGTCTATTTACAAAAGCTGTTACTATACACTTATCTAATTTGAATTTTACAATTTAAATTTTACATTTTACTGAGCATATTTTATTCAACTATATGTTTTTAAAGATAACCAGAAAAGGTGAAAGATCATCATTAGTAGCTTTTATTTCAGAATGGAAGAAACAATAGAAAGGCCGTTTGATTGTATGGTTTCACCTCTGAGGCATGATTTCCTGTCTGTGCAGGATCAAAAGAAAAACAAGCTTTCCGATATTAACACAGGTCATTTTTCTTACTCAGCCTTAAGCTATTTCACACTCAAGATTCCTATTTTCAAAGACACTGAGTCTTAAGGGAAATGTTGTATTTTAAGCTACTAAGTTAAATTGGTCAATTTAAAATTATATCTACCTAGAATGTGCATCTGAAGCAAAATCCAAGAGAAAAAAATAGAGAGTATTTGTTGTAATTCATATAAACAAAACTACTAGAATGACATTTTGGACTAAAATATAAGACTTAAATGGAATTTTTCTTAGCATTTAGAAATCATTAAACAGGAATAATAAAACAAAACTCCCACTTCCTCCCTTAAATTTCCTTCTCTTCTTTTTGAATCAGCCTTACCCTAACTAACATTTGTTTATGGTTAAAATTGAAAATGGTAGCATTATGAGTTACTATGTAAAACCAGAACATTTTACCGAAGATAAAGAGGATTTCATCTCCCTGAGGCATTAATTGCCTGTGATATAATATGTTGTAAGCACTCATTAACAGTTTTGAAAAGCAAACAGAATTTCTGATTATCACACATATAATAGCATGGATCCTGGAATATACCATTTGTGTTAGAAACAACATCTACCTACCTGCTCCATCACGTCTGCTCTCTTTGCCCCAAGAGTACCCTCCACCTTTAATAGTGACAATCTCAGCTCAGCTAGAAAATGAGATATTCAAGGAAGACAAGTGCTTTAAAGAGAGAGAAAAGATTTATTTTATCAGCTAAGACTTATCTATAGTGACCTTGAAAATAAAATCTATGACTGTTAAATGCTTCTGAACTGCATTCTGAAAGATTTTGAATAATTGTATTAATTTGAAATAATATCTATTATTACAGATAACAAAAAGAAATGACACTTAGTGCAGTTAAATCTATGATTAGGACTGATTTATTCTCCTTCTATACCTTAACCATATCTCAACTAGACTAGAACTGTATTTCTCTGTTTCCTTATAGTAAGAAAAGTGTGAGAATGGGGACTCTAAGTAGCCCACATTGTAAAGTCAAAACAGAGTCAGAATTAGCATCAAGGTCATTCTCTTGAGATTTGAGGCAGTGATAGTTTTCCTCAAGGTGCAGCCCCTGACACACATCAAGACACAAAAGTATGTGTACTTAGCTTTACCAATGTAAGTTATTTGACTGCATAGAAGAAATGAGCCATGGGTGCAATGGATGTAAAACTAAACTGCAAGGTGCCTGCTTTCTAAAGGAGGGGGATGCTATAATTGTTGACAGACAATAAGACTGTCCTAAAACTACCGACAATGGTTGCTTGAGTAGCCCAACCCTTAGTAACCCAGCAACTTTTGACAATTTGTCAAAAGTATCCAAACTACTCAGTTACTCCTTAGCATTAATAAAGGACAACGGAAAGATGGTGTATAAAAGAGAGACAGTGGGAAAATTGTATTCTGTTAATATATGATCTGCACTTTATAATTTATAATCATATAAAGTGAAAAGTCTTAATGATATGCAGTCTATAAGCTATAGAGATCTAACAGGATGTCTCGTGAGATGGGTTGAGACTACAGAGAAAATGCAAAAATCAAACTTATTTCCAATTTCAGAGAATAGAAGGGACTGCTCTCATAGGTGCTGTGAAAACAGAGTGGACTCATCATCAGTTAGGCTTACATGGAGCATGGCCTACTGAAGAAACACAAGAGAGGACACAATGCCCACCAAGGAAGTGGAAAGAAGCAGAGAGGAAGATGAGCCATAAGTCAAACTGAGGCTAGAGGGGAAAGGGAAGGCTTCCGATGGAATGTGAAATGAAAGTTGCAAAAGACCCAGGACGGGAACTCTTAGCCAACTAGACCCTGTTCTGCTCAGTTGAGTGTCTGTAAAGTCATGGAATTTAAGGTGGTACGCCAGGAAAAATGAGTGATCAGCATGCAACAGAATGAACAGAGAAGTAAGTCTCACTGAGGTTACCCCTCACTGAGTCAAAGCTATTCAGTAAGTTCATTATAGAACATGTGTGTATGAGTGTGTGTGTGTATGTGTATGTGTGCGCGCGTGTGTCTGTCTGTGTGTGTGTGTTCAGATGTGCATGTTTCTCTGTGCATGTTTGTGTATGTGTATTTCTCTCTGTATGCATACCCATGCATGTGTTTCTGGGTGTGAAATTGTGTGTGTGTGTGTGTGTGTGTGTGTGTGTGTGTGTGTGTGTGTGTGTGTCTGCATACAAAGTTAGAGGCCAGGGGAGGTTGCTGGGTATCCACCTGTAATATTCTCTGCTTTTTAAAGTGTTTTCTCCTGAACCTGGATCTTTCTTGGATAGGCTGGATCCTGAAGCCTCAGCAATCCTCCTGCCTCTGACTACCTCAGAACTGGGGATCCAGGCCTGTGCTCGACGCTTAGTTCATCACATGGGTACTGTGATCCAGTCACTGAGACATCTCTCTAGCCACAATTTTAAGTTTTGATCATATTAAAAATATTAAGTGAGCTGGGGAAGGGGAGAAGCCCCGCGACCATATTTGCTGCCTGCTGGGGACGGAAAAGGATCCTAGGTACTGTACCACCCTGAGCTTTAGATTTCTGGTAGTGCAAACCACCAGGGGTCTGCCTGCACTCAGGAACTGAGCACATAGGCGGGTTTGTCTACCAGCATGCCTGGCTCGGGGCCCCTGTCCTGCCCAGGGAGTTGCAGAAGGGGAGAAGCCCTGCGACCATATTTGCTGCCTGCCGGGGACAGAAAAGGATCACTAGGTACTGTACCACCCTGAGCTTTAGATTTCTGGTGGTGCAAACCGCCAGGGGTCTGCCTGCACTCAGGAACTAAGCACATAGGCGGTTCATCTGCAAGCCAGTCCAGCGCAGGACCTGTGTCCTATGTGAGAATCAACAGAGGAAGTGACCCCCACCACAACATCTTCGCTCCACAATAGAGCAGACAGAGAACACCTGGCTAACCTTGACAACCTAAGTATAACGTTGCTTGAGGCAAGACAGAGAAGGGCTCCAAAGGCACAAAAGAGGAAGGGAGCATATCAGTAATCTGTGCCAGAAGAAACCCAGTCATCCAGTGTTGCAGAAATAACCTTAAAGATCCACAGTAGGTTGAAACACCAGCCAGTGACAATAAGACCATCTAACACCTGGGAGAACCAGATGGCTAAAGGCAAACGTAGGAACATTACTAACAGAAACCAAGGCATTATGGCAGCATCTGAACCCAATTCTCCAACATTAGCAAGTTCTGGATACCCAAACACACAAGAAAAACAAGATTTGGATTTAAAATCACTGGTCATGATGCTGGTACAGGAACATATGAAGGACATACTTAAATAAATTCAGGAGAAAATGGATCAAAAATTAGAAGCCCTTACAAGGGAAACACAAAAATCATTGAAAGAAATTCAGGAGAATACAAAAGCCAATAAGGAGGAAATGCAAAAATCACTTAAAGAAATACAGGAGAACCTTGAACCACAGGCAGAAGTCATGAAAGAGGAAACACAAAAATCTATTAAAGAATTAGAAGAAAACACAAACAAGCAAATGACAGAACTGAGCAAAAACTTCCAGGATCTAAAAACAGAAGTAGAAACAACTAAGAAAGCACAAAGGGAGACAACTTTGGAGATAGAAAACCTTGGGAAGAAATCAGGGACCATAGATGCAAATATCAACAACAGAATACAAGAGATAGAAGAAAGAATCTCAGATGCCGAAGATACCATAGAAACCATGGACTCAACAGTTAAAGAAAATGCAAAATGCAAAAAGCTTGTAACCCAAAATATCCAGGAAATCCAGGACACAATAAGAAAGCCAAATCTAAGGATTATAGGCATTGATGAGAGTGAAGATTTACAACTTAAAGGGCCAGCAAATATATTCAACAAAATTATGGAAGAAAACTTCCCTAACCTAAAGAGAAAGATGCCCATGAATATACAAGAAGCCTACAGAACTCCAAACAGACTGGACCAGAACAGAAATACCTCCTGTCACATAATCAAAACCCCAAATGTACTAGACAAATAAAGAATACTTAGGGCAGTAAGAGAAAAGGGGCAAGTAACATATAAAGGAAGACCTATCAGAATTACACCAGACTTCTCACCAGAGACCATGAAAGCTAGAAGATCCTGGGCAGAGCTCATGCAGACTCTAAGAGAACACAAATGCCAGCTGAGAATACTATACCCAGCGAAATTCTCAATTACTATAGATGGAGAAACCAAGATATTCCATGACAAAACCAAATTTACACAATATCTTTCTACAAACCCAGCCCTACAAAGGATAATAGCGGGGAAACGCCATTACAATGAGTGAAACTATACAGTGAAAAGAGCAGGATATTAAGCTTCTTTCATCAAACCCCAAGAAGATAACCACACATGTATAAAATTAAAATCAAAAATGATAGGAAGCAATAACCACTACTCCTTGATATCTCTTAACATCAATGGACTCAATTCCCCAATAAAAAGACATAGACTAACAGACTGGTTACATAAACAGGACCCTACATTTTGCTGCATACAGGAAACACACCTCAGTGTCAAAGACAAAAACTACCTTAGAGTAAAAGGCTGGAAGACAATTCTACAAGCAAATGGTCCCAGGAAACAAGCCGGAGTTGCCATTCTAATTTCAGATAAAATTGACTTCCAACCTAATGTCATCAAAAGAGACATGGAAGGTCACTACTTGCTGGTCAAAGGAAAAATCCAACAAGAAGAACTCTCAATCCTGAACATATATGCCCCAAACACAAGGGCGCCCTCATTCATAAAAGAAACTTTACTAAAGCTCAAACTACACATTTCACCTAACACAATAATTTTGGGTGACTTCAACACTCCACTCTCACCAATGGACAGATCAGGAAAACAGAAACTAAACGGAGAGACAATGAAACTAATTGAAGCTTTGAACCAGCTGGAGTTAACAGATATATATAGAGAGAACTTTTCATCCCAAAGCAAAAGAATATACCTTTTTCTCAGCACCTCATGGTACCTTCTCCAAAATAGATCATATAGTTGGTCACAAGACAGACCTCAACAAATATAAGAAGATTGAAATAATACCATGCCTCCTATCAGATCACTATGGAGTAAAAGTGGTCTTTAGTAACAGTGAAAACAACAGAAAGCCCACATACACATGGAAACTGAACAATACTCTACTCAATGATACCTTGGTCAAGGAACAAATAAAGAAATCAAAGATTTCTTAGAATTTAATGAAAATGATGGCACAACATACACAAATCTATGGGACACAATGAAAGCAATGCTAAGAGGAAAACTCATAGCTTTGAGTGCCTCCAAAAAGAAATTCGAGAGAGCATACACTAGAAGATTAACGGAACAACTGAAAGCCCTGGAACAAGAAGAAGCTAATTCACCCAGGAAGAGAAGAAGACAGGAAATCATCAAACTCAGGGCTGAAAACAATCAAGTAGAAACCAAGAGAACCATACAAAGAATCAACATGACCAAAAGCTGGTTCTTTGAAAAAAATCAATAAGATAGATAAACCCTTAGCCAGACTAACCAAAGGGCACACAGAAAGTATCCAAATTAACAAAATTAGAAATGAAAACAGAGATATTACAACAGAAACCGAGGAAATTCAAAAAATCATCAGATCCTACTACAAAAACCTGTACTAAACACAACTGGAGAATCTGGAGGAAATGGACATTTTCTTATAAAGATACCAATTACCAAAATTAAACAAGGATCAAATAGACCATCTAAACAGACCCATAACCTCTAAAAAAATAGAAGGGGTCATAGATAACCTTCTGATCAAAAAAAGCACAGGACCAGATGGCTTCAGTGCAGAATTCTATCAGACCTTCAAAGAAGACTTAACACCAATACTCTTCAAACATTTCCACAAAATAGAAACAGAAGGAACACTACCCAACTCCTTCTTCGAAGCCACTATTACGCTGATACCAAAACCACACAAAGATCCAACTAAGAAAGAGAATTTCAGGCCAATTTCCCTTATGAATATCGATGCAAAAATACTAAATAAAATTCTTGCCTACCGAATCCAAGAACACATCAAAACGATCATCCACCATGATCAAGTAGGCTTCAACCCAGGGATGCAGGGATGGTTCAATATAAGGAAATCCATAAATGCTATCCACTACATAAACAAACTCAAAGAAAAAAACCACATGATCATTTCATTAGATGCTGAAAAAGCATTTGACAAAAATCAGCATTCTTTCATGCTAAAAGTCTTGGAAAAGACAGGAATCCAAGGCCCATATCTAAACATAGTAAAAGCAATATACAGCAAAGGTAGCCAACATCAAACTAAATGGAAAGAAACGTGAAGCAATCCCACTAAAATCAGGGACTAGACAAGGCTGACCCTTCTCTCCATATCTTTTCAATATAGTTCTTGAAGTTCTAGCTAGAGCAATTAGACAACAGAAGGAAGTCAAAGGGATACAAATTGGAAAGGAAGAAGTCAAACTATCACTATTTGCAGATGATGTGATCATATACTTAAGTGACCCCAAAAACTCTACTAGAGAACTCCTACAGCTGATAAACAACCTCAGCAAAGTGGCTGGCTACAAAATCAACTCAATATATTCAAAGGATAAGCCTTTATATATTCAAAGGATAAGCAGACTGAGAAAGAAATTAGGGAAATGACCCCCTTCACAATAGCTACAAACAGCATAAAGTATCTTGGGGTGACTCTAACCAAACAAGTGAAAGACCTATATGACAAGAACTTCAGATCTCTGAAGAAGGAAATTGAAGAAGATCTCAGAAAATGGAAAAATCTTCCATGCTCATGGTTTGGCAGGATTAATATAGTTAAAATGGCCATCTTGCCAAAGGCAATCTACAGATTAAATGTTATCCCCATAAAAATCCCAACCCATGTCATCATAGAGCTAGAAAGAGCAATTCTCAAATTCATCTGGAATAACAAAAAACCCAGGATAGCTAATACTATTCTCAACAGTAAAAGAACTTCAGGGAGATTCAGTTTCCCAGACTTTAAACTCTACTACAGAGCAATAGTGATAAAAACTGCATGGTATTGGTACAATATCAGGCAAGCGGATCAATGGAATAGGATTGAAGACCCAGAAATGAACCAACACACCTATGGTCACTTGGTCTTTGACAAAGGAGCTGAAAGCATCCAGTGGAAAAAAGATAGTCTTTTCAACAAATGGTGCTGGTTCGATTGGAGGTCAGCATGCAGAAGAATGTGAATCGATCCATTCTTATCTCCTTGTACCAAGCTCAACTCCAAATGGATCAAGGACCTCCACATAAAACCTGACACACTGAAACTAATCGAAAAGAAACTGGGGAAGACCCTGGAGGACATGGGCACAGGGGAAAAGTTCCTGAATAGAACACCAATAGCTTATGCTCTAAGATCAAGAATTGACAAATGGGACCGCAGAAAACTACAAAGTTTATGTAAGGCAAAGGACACCGTCAAAAGAACAAAATGTCAACCAACAGACTAGGAAAGGATCTTCACCAACCCTAAATCCGATAGAGGGCTAATATCTAATATATACAAAGAACTCAAGAAAGTGGAACCCAGAGAAACAAATAACCCTATTAAAAAGTGGGGTACGGAGCTAAACAACGAATTTTCACATGAAGAACTTTGGAGAACTGAGAAACACATTAAGAAATGTTCAACATCATTAATCATTAGGAAAATGCAAATCAAAACAACCCTGAGATTTCACCTCACACCAGTTAGAATGGCTAATGTCAAAAACTCAGGAGACAGCAGGTGTTGGCAAGGATGTGGAGAAAGAGGAACACTCCTCCACTGTTGGTGGGATTGCAAGATGGTGCAACCACTTTGGAAATCAGTCTGGGGGCTCCTCAGAAAACTGGGCATGTCATGGGCAGGACCCTGTTATACCACTCCTGGGCATATATCCAGAGCATTCTTCAACATGCAATAAGGACACATGCTCCACTATGTTCATAGCAACCCTATTTGTAGTAGCCAGAAGCTGGAAAGAACCTAGGTGTCCTTCAACAGTGGAATGGATACAAACAATGTGGTATATTTACACAATGGAGTACTATTCGGCCATTAGAAACAATGAATTCATGAAATTCTTAGACAAATGGATGGAGCTGGAGAACATCATACTAAGTGAGGTAACCCAGTCTCAAAAGATCAATCATGGTATGCACTCACTGATAAGTGGATATTAGCCTAGAAACTTTGAATACCCAGGACATAATCCACAAATTAAATGATGCCCAAAAAGAATGGAAGAGTGGCCCCTGGTTCTGGAAAGACTCAGTGCAAGATTATAGGGGAATTCAAGAACAGGGAAATGGGAAGGGGTGGATGGAAGAACAAGGGGATGGAAGAGGGCTTATGGGACTTGCGGGGAGTGGGGACCCAGAAAAGGGGAAATCATTTGAAATATATATAAAAATTATCAATGAAAAAAATTTCCAAAAAAAATATTAAGTAAAATTAAATTAAATTAAATTTAAAAAGATCCCTAAAATGTGTACTGCACTGACTTAAATAAAGGTCATCTTCATAAAGCTCTTTCCAGAATTTGAGCACATATATAACCATATATTTTGCATACCATATCCAAACCAGAAGCTGGATTTGTGTCCCTGTATACTAGCACAGTATAGTCATCTCTTTTAAAGAGTATGTTATATTTCATGAGCTTCTTGTTCTATAATTAAAATCATTATTTTTAGAAATATTTTCTCTATATTTTCCAGTGCATCTGCATTATAAATTATGTATTGATCAATCTTTTCCTCATGTTTTATTTTTGAATTGAGCCATTGCTTTGAACTGTTATTCATAAGCAGTTTCAAGGCTTTAAAATATCCTTTTTTATTTATTCTCTGACAATTTGAAGCATGTATTTAAGACAATGTCCATGGCTCATTCTCACACTTTGTCCCTCCCCTTCTCCCTCTGAAGCTCCACTTCTCAATACTTTCCCTTCTTACTTTCAGGTTCTTTGAGAAATGACTCACTGTGTTTAAAAGAGTTGTTTGCATGAATACTGCTGGGAACTTATTTACTAAAGCTCAGACAACATGCCACTGGATATACTACTAAAGTCAAGCACTTCACCTCCTCTTGCATCTACCAATTACAGTAGGTATTCAGCCTCATGTAAGACTTTTCAAGACTTTGGATAAAGTAAATTCATGAAATTTGTTCCCAACCAAACTTTTTATAACAGCAAACAATAAACTCAGACACTAACTTCTCCACAATTTCATCATTAACACATAATGTCATTTTAATGTTTTATTTTAAAAGAGATATAGAATAGGCCCTTATCATTGGAATCCACACATTTTGGATTCTTCATCATCAGGAGTTGTATTTTCTCTTACTAGATTCCTTCCTCCTACCCTTTTCTCTGTATGAGATTCTCAGAGCATTGTGTGTACTTACTGAACTTTTTATAGGTCGTGAATATTAACTCTCTACCTTAAAACTAGCTCTGTTATTCTGGTTGTAAGTCAACCTTACAATGTACATGTACAAAAGCACAGGCACTAACATATTACTGTATTTAATTACTTTTTAATTACTAGTATTTAGTTACTTTTGTATTTAATTACTTTTTTGACTTCAAAATTGTTAAAGGCCTGGGAGATATCCCAGCATTTAAAGCACTTGTTGCTTTTTCAGAGAAGATGGGCTCAATTTCACACACTATTCACATAAAAACTCACAACCATGCATAACTACTGTCCCAGGATAACTGACTCTCTCCTTTAACCTCCACAGGCACTAGGCATGAACAAGATGCACAGACATAAATGCAGGCAAAGCAAGGATACACAGAAAATAATTATTTAAATAAGTAATTCAAGGGCTTATATCATTTGAGAGAAGGGGTTCATTATCTAGTAGACAATTCTTAAACAAGCAATTACATTCTGTTAATTGGGGCTATTACTGTGACATTCCTGTAAGATTCTTTAGGATGGAGAGGCATATTTGGAAGCAGTTAAGGACAATATGCTCCACATGTGTGCAAAGAACTCTTTCTGTAGCATTCCTCATCCCTTAAGAATGAATAGAAATTACTTATTTATATGTATTATATGCATCCCCACAGCATCTTTGGGGGAAAAGTTGGGGCTGTTACATAGTTTGGAAAAAGCACTGGTGTTGCCTATTCGCCGGACCACCCGCTGCCTGACCGTAGTGGCTCTTGGGGACTGGAGATGAGGTGACTCAGAGGCAGTGGCACAGACTCCAAGAGCAGGTGAGAAACACCATAGCAAGCTCATCTGAATGATTCTGGAAGCTTCTTTAATACCCTTCACACATGCCCCATTGCTCCCAAGAAAGCACCTCTTCTAAACATCAGTTCCCAATTGGCTCAAATTTTCTGTGGCAGCAATCCTTGGTATCTTAGGCAGGCTTCAATTAGGCCTTCCTGCAGGATATCCCTTTGTAACTGTGCATCCCCCTTCCTGTGTTTACTTATAGGTGACTACAGTCATTCTTCCTACACACTGGTACTTCTATGTGAAATAATAGATGGACATAGGTTGTTACAATACGAAAAATAAGTGAGACAATTCCCTTTCTGACATCCCTAGTCACACAGAACCCAGGTTGACTAGTCAAGAGTTAGAATGTCTTGAAATAATGTGAGAAAAAGGAGTCTCAGATTGTGTGTGTGTGTGTGTGTGTCTGTGTGTGTGTGTGTGTGTGAAACTCCGGACTAGTGGCTTCTGTTTTTGTTGTTGAGGGACAAGGGCTTTTAGAGCCCTTCTGAAAATCAAGGAACATGGTCTGGGATCTGAGCTGCTCTCACTAGCTGGTTTCTATGAGGAAGCATCATGGGAGGGAGGGAGAGTTAACCAACATTGCCCAGGAGCTTTCTCTTGTGCCAAGAATCTTAGGCCTGCAGGCAGTGAGGAAAGAGCATACAAGAATTCAGGGTAGAAAATGTGTGCTAACGTATGTAGTTTCTAGGGGAAGACAAATTGTTTTGGAGAGTATAAAGGCCTTCTAGGGCACAGACAGCATCTGTGAACACCTACAACAGCCTGTATTGTTCTGTTCAGAAAGACCTCAGTTCCTTCTCTCCTCTAGGTGCTTAGCTTACAAAGGATCCATTTCATTATACCTTTTTGCCAAACATCTCCCGACATTCTATTTATGAAAGCTTTGTCAAAATGAAGAAATGATGAATCTGGGAAAAAGGCCAGAAGCTTATTAAAGGTTGAAGTATTTCCAACTCTTAACCACTGTTAAATTGCCTATATTTCTATGAACAGGGAAGTGCTGCACTTTGTAATTCTTACAGGTCAGCTGTTAAACTGATCATTGGTGCACAAGTGTGTTTTCAGAATCAAAGTCTTCCCCACTAATCTGCTCTTGGAAAGCAAAATAAAAGAGATTATTTGGTAAGGAAGACAACTGACCAGATGAGTATCTTAAAAGCCAAGGTGAAGATTCCTTTGCTTTCTGGGTGGGAGAACCCCATACCCTTAATTTGAGCCCTTGGAAGGCAGAGACAGATGGATTGTAAATTCAAAACAGCCTGGGTTACAGAATCAAAAAACAAACAAACAAACAAAACAAAAAACAAAACAAAAAACAAAACAAAAATTTCTTGTTCAAAATTATCTCTCTCTCTCTCTCTCTCTTTTTTTTTGTTGGCATTCTATACTTCCTGAAATCAGACACTGGCTTTTTGACAATGATCTTATTAAAAGGTAGAAGAAGCCCCAAATGGCACAACTCCAAAAGCCTCGGGTCAAATATGTGCAATTTGGTAATAACTTTTTATTTTACAATATTTCTAATAGTGATTTGAAAAAAAAGATAAACAGTTTTGAAACAAGATGTGTCTAGAAATTGGCCTAGTAAAGAGATACTTCTAAGCTATATGGACTCAGTCACTTTTTTTATTGGTTATTTTATCTATTTACATTTGAACACAGTGACTTTCTACCCTTGAAAATGTGAACACAGGATGGAAACCTAGCAAAATATTTCTTAAACTTCTTTTAAAATTATCAACTTTTATTTATTTTGTGAACGCGCGCACGTGTGTGTGTGTGTGTGTGTGTGTGTGTGTGTGTGTGTGTGTGTGTGTCCAGGTTCCCATGGGGGCTAGTGTTATCAGATCACTGGTATCTGTAGTTATAGACATTTGTGAACTTCTGGATGAAGGAGCTAGGACCTAAATTCAGGACCTCTGCAAGAGCAGTATGTGCTCCCACCCACTAACTAGCCTTGGCTCCAGCCCTGTTAAGCTGCTTGTTCTTTTCTTTTTCTTTTTCTTTACTTTCTTTTTTTATAAAAACCCTGTAAGTTCTGCTTTAATTCCATCACGAATAAAAGTTCTACCCTATAGAATTTATTTTTAAGAAGAGTGCAATCAAAGGAATGCCAACTCAGATATTTTAACGTACTAATTAAATTCTCTCTCTCTCTCTCTCTCTCTCTCTCTCTCTCTCTCTCTCTCTCTCTCTCTCTCTCTCTCTTCATAGATCACAATAACAGAGTTTCCTGCCTTGTCAATAGGACCCTGGTTTTTTGGAGAGGCAACAATCTGTCCAGCTAAAAATACTTGTTTTCCCAGACCCCCTTGCATCCTAATCAGGTGGCACAGTCCTGCTCTATGAAATGCAGGCAGACATCTGCTAGGATTGATGGGAAAGCTGTTGCTTTCCAGATATAGCCACCACCCATTCCTGCTCCCTCTTCACTCCTTCATCTTTCCTTTATGTCTGTTGAAATATTAGCATAAGACATGGCGGGCGAGCATCTTTCTTGGAATCATAAGATGCCAAGATTGAGGGCAAAAGCCTACTAACTGTGTGTGGAAGACCAGAAAGCATTTATGTTCTTGATAGTGTGATTGAACTGCACACCTACTCTATGCTACCTACTCCCAAACTTCATATTGTTGAACACAGCTCTGCCTGTGGAAGCTTTGTATTATTTTCAGCTGAACGCCTCTGTAACAGGTCATCTTTCTGGCCCTAAGAAAACAGCAAATCAGAAAAGACCTTATAACTCCTTTTCTAAAATGTGTGTGGAGTTTTAGCCCATGGATTTCTGTGCAGACACATACAAAGGAGTAACCCCTGCTGTGGTGAAATGCAAATGCACCAATTGTTCAGCACTGTGCTCTCACTGACATGACAGCAAAGTAGTTTTCAATACCCACATTCTAGCCACCAAACATACAAAATCCTCCCATTATTTGAGCCTATATCTTGTTTCTACAGAAAATAGTAATAGCTGTTTCCTAAAAGAGAATATGTGTGCTTATTGATTACCGTGCTGTTGGATGAATATTGTGTTTTAGCTGGTGAGCCTGTATAACCTGGCATTCGGAGCACCTCTTATATATAAATTCAAGAATATGGTTTCTCTTCGATGAAATGCCTTAAACAACATGTCTAGAAAGGTCCCAGTGGAGCAATACAGTCAACATGCAGACAATTAAATTGATGCTGCTAGAGAACAGGGACTGCACACCTAGCCCCTCCCCCCTCTGCCCACCTCCACACTCGGACTTCCCCATCCCTTTCTTTTATGGCTGTTCTTCAGTTGGAATCCTAATAATAAGCCAGCAATAGCAATATTTTTTAAAATAGAGCTTCTAAAGTAGAAATTATGAGTCCGTGGAAGCAGCCTCAGAGGTAGAGTGCTTTGCTTGTGTGCAGAGGGCTCAGAGTTCAATCAATAATGCTGCAAAAGTAAAAATAAAGAAGGGAAAGGTATCACTAAAGGCATACTGATATTGAAACGTGGGGATCCGAGACTGAGCACTGAAAAAGCCAATTTAAAAATATATCTTTTTATAAGCAACATTTTTGGACATCTAGGGCTTTACTGCGTTTCCTCTGTATTGATTTAATCCTGCTATTTGCCTGAATAACTGGTGGAGGTTAATAGGAGATAGACATTTCTGATGCTTCACAGTGTGTTTGTGCCCATGTGGGTGTGCGAAAAGCATTCGGAGAAGAAACAAGCTTGCCACAGATTTAACTACCCAGTCCCCCACCATCATGACAGCCTGAATTACCCTCCAAACTGTCAGTGTTTGGCACTGACAAGGGCTATCCTCTCAGGTAAACAGTTTTCAGACCTGTTTTTGAGACCAGGATAGTTTGTGCATTTGCTTTTACACCTGTGGACTCTATTCTTAGGCTGGTCTTGGGTAGTTCCCCTGGCTACATAATGGATGGCCTCTTACAGAGACAGCTGACTTAGAAAGAAGCACAGCATCCAATAACCCCATGTAAATTATAGGGAACCAGAGTGGAAGCCCCCGCACACACTAAGTCATCCATGAGTAAAGCTTAGTATGCGCACGGCTGGATGCACTGTATTTTCTATGAGCTCAGCTCCCTGCTGTGATTTAGAGCTAATAGGATACACATGTTATTTGTTTGTCTTTGTATTGGCAATATGCTTATAATAAATTGTATTGCTTCTAGGAACATACTAAGGAGCCACTGGATTAATGTTCATGCTTGGTGGCACCAGCTTGTTCCAGCCAAATACAAAACAATGGTGTCAAAAGTTTGCTTAGGAATAAAATATGAATGTGTGCACATGCATTTGCAGACCTGTGGGTATTTTTGATTAAATGATTAAGCATAAATTTTCATATACCATGTTCTCACATATAACATTTATATACACATTCACATTCGTATCATTCGTTTACCCTTGGAGTAGTACTCCATACAGCTCACAAGAATATGCATGCACTATTTATACTTTGACTTTCTTCAAAGGAGCATATACTATCCATAAAAGAAGTTCCTTTACAGACAAAAAAATATAAATGGTTGAAACCCTGAGGTCTATAAAGGTAATTTCTATGGGGAAATTAGATGATAATATAAAACAAATATTGAGAACAAAGAGAAATATTCACAAAATTCAATTTTTATAGCATATTTTCCTAATAAAGTACAGCCAACTAAAAACGAAATTTCATATTATATTGTTCCTCCTGTTGGTGACACGAATACTTAGCATCTTAGTCTGGACCTAATGTTCTATCATACAAAAACAATCTAATATTTTGGCTAAAGAAAGCATGTTGTCTAAAATTCTAGAAGGAAAACATGCACCCTACATGATTTGGCAAGAAAGGTATATTTGGAACCTGTTTATGCTCTATATTTTTAAGCTATGTTGAGGCCTGAAGTTCTAACTTCAAAACAAGTATAAAACATCTACTGATAATATTATTGGTGATGAAATGAAAACAGATTATGTCTTTCAGAGGACATTTGAGAATTCTAAGGCAGTGTGTGACTATATTCCCCACTGTTCACACACAGATTCATTTTTAATAGGGAAGTATCTTAAAAATTACAGATGTAAGAAGATCAATGAAGATCTAGGAATTATATTCAAAGGAAAATGCAAAAGGAAGAGAAAATAAGACTATGTATTTAAAACAATTCAGTTTCCTAATAGCGCCATTCTTTTAAAAATCATGGTCACATAAAAGAACATAACTACTGAAGGTGTTTGTAATCCCAACAAAAAACTAGAGAGAGAAGAAATGTAAGTTTGAGGCTAGCCTGAAGTATACAGTAAAATATTATTGAAAAAATTTTAATTTGCCTTTTTACATTTAGTGGAAATATACATGTCTATGCTTTATTTGTTTTTCTCTCTGAAGATCACTTAGTGTACAACACACCTGTGTTTTCCACAATAAACCTGAACAAGATGAAATGGTACATGAATTCACGATACTATGAAATAAGTACTAATGATTTACATATGTTTATGAATAATGCATACAATGAGGAAAGTTAAAACATGTTTCTTTCTTTCCAAGTGTGGTGCTTTGAATAAAAATAGCTCCCATAGGGAGTAGCACTATTAGAACTGTTTTTTGGAGTGGGTGTGGCCTTGTTGAAAGAAGTATGCCACTAGGGATGTATTTGGAGTGTCAGAAGCTCAACCCTGGTCCACTGGCATTCTCTCTTCCTGGTGCCTGGTGATCTGGATGTAGAACTCTTAGCTGCCTCTGTCTATCTGCATGCTGCCATGTTTTCTGCCATGACAACTGATTTGTAAGCTAGCTCCAATTAAATAGTTTCCTTTATGGGAGTTGCTAAGGTCATGGTTTCTCTTTACAAAAATAGCTAAGACACGTAGTTATCAAATATTTTAGACTCAATAAAACAATTACACAAAAGGAATTGATAATTCTGAACTCAGATTAGCTAAAAGTATAGTATTAAATATGTGAATAATACAATAGGAAATCATGATAGAACATCAAATAATGGCACCATGTTGCAGAAGATATTCTTTCTCTAGAGACGCAGTCTTCACATATTTTTAGTAATGTATATGAGTACTGTGTCTGCATGTCTACCTATGTGCTAGAAGTGGTGATCAGATCACAATGAATATGGTAGAGAGTCATCATATGGTTTCTGGGAACTGAACTCAGGACCTCTGGAAGAGCAGCCAGTGTTCTTAACTGCTGAACCATCTCTCCAGCCTGACCAGCAGTTCTCAACATATGGGTCACAAGCCCTTTGGAAACCCTTTATCTTCAAAATTATTTATATTACAACTCATAATGGTAGCAAAATTACAGTTATGAGGTAGTAAAGAAAATAATTTTATGCTTGAGGGGTTGCCACATGAGGAATTATATTAAAGGGTCACGGCATTAGAAAGGTTAAGAACCATTGCTCTGGAGGATGTCCATTTGTGTAAAATCACTAGTGTTAAAGCTATTCATATCATTTCAAACACCTCAATCATTGATTGAGGTTGATTTGTATGTCATCTTATATATGGACCAATGTTCAGACTATGGAAGCAGTCAGGATTATCAACTGTCCTTATATAGTTAGCATAAGTAAATCAAACTTATAATAATTGTCTTAGTTTGGGCCACAGATGAAAATGCTCAACAATGAGTAGGTCATTCAGATTCCTTTGTTTCACTCTGCATCAACTTTTATAAATAACAGCTCTCAGATAATTTACAATAGCACTCCAAACTGACATATGCAAATAAGAATTCTTCAAATAAAATTACATAGATATATTACAATTTATAAATATATCTGATAAATAAAAGAATTGATAGCATCAATTTATAGCAACTTTTTCCATCTGAAAAAAAGTATAGATTGAATATAGATTTAATGGCAAAGTCACAAAATGCCTCCAGTATAAAGCTCTGTGTTAATTGACAAACAGAATATCTCCAAATTTAAAAAAAAAAAATTGACAAAGCTGAGTTTTTATTGGGACATTAAAATCTACTTTATGTATGGACATCAAATCATTATAGCGTTACTTCTCTTAGTTTTTCTAATATAATTGTTAGATTTTTTTTTTTTTTGCGAAATCCCCTCAAACGTGAATATATTTTTCACCCAGGAACTTGGAATTGGAATAGTGACTAGGAAACAAAGCGGCTGGTGTTTCATCTTCTCTGTCTCACGTCTCCTGGATGGGCCTGGCAGTACCTGCCTCAAGTTTGTGGAAGCCAAAAGATTCTGTTAAAGGCTGCAACTCCGCTTCTCCAGAACTAAGGGGCTCCTAGCGCCATTTCAGAACTTGTAAAGATTTCACTCAGAATCCCACAAGAGTGGGGGTGGGGATGGAATCAGACTCCTTTATTCATTCCGTTCTCCCCCTCTCAGAGTATCAAGAGAAGTTTTGTTCTGTAATCCCTTCTCTCTCTCTCTCTCTCTCTCTCTCTCTCTCTCTCTCTCTCTCTCTCTCTCACACACACACACACACACACACACACACACACACACACAGCTAGCTAGGCTCTCAGACTTAGCACTTTTCATTCTAGACAGTTCAGTGTCAATGTTGTTAGTGCTGAAATTGAAACTGATGGTAAAATAGAAACTAATTAATGATGGCTTCTGCAGATCAGTGATGTTTTGGACTTTTAACTTTCACAGGCATGAAAAATAATGGAAGCAAAAAAGATTTGGAAATACACATAGATGTCAACTTTACATATTCCTTTTCATCATTTCCTACGTAAGTAATTGAATAATTACTATGTTTTATTAACTTTGTGCTATGCAAATGCAAGTTGACACCAAAGTAGAAGATAATCACTAAGGAGAATTTAGTACCTTACTAAATCCCATAAATTTGGATTAATAAAATACTCACTACAGTTTTTTTTAATATTTGCAGTCAAATATGAACATAACCTCTGACTGAAACTGGCTGATATTAGTCATGTTGTGAGCATATCCACAGTGACCAGAGTCACTCTGCTCAGTTATTAATAGTCTTCTATTATTGTATTCTATTTATTTCAGTGTTGTATTAGTGTATTGGCACCTAAACGTATTTGTTTACAGACATCACTCACATCTCAGGCTCAGAAACAGAGATAGTAAAATTTTGGTGGACTCCACTAACCACTTAAATGTTCCCATTCTGTAGATGAGAATACTAAAGCCCACAGGACCTGGTTTCTAAGGAGCACACAGGTATGGGCTTGTGTCTACCTGCAGCCATTGAACAACCTGTTGAGTTTATAGTCAACACTTCTGTGTGTGTAGTCATCAGCAGAAGCAGTGCATACTACTCTAACTGACGTGTATTGAGAAAAATAATTTTCAGTATGTAACTAGTTCAAGCAGCTCACAAAGTTGCAGAACAATAGGAATGTCAATTCTGTGTGATGCTCTCCAAATTGGTGGTTCCTCTGCATTTCCACACCATCAGCTGCGGGGTTTTACTGAGTGACTACAGCAGGTTCAGCTCCCTGGTGAATGCTACAGTGAAACCAGAAATTGTATAAGCCATGTTGTTTTATGCACAAAGTAGTGAATACACTATAGCTATTAAGCACATAAAGAAATATTCCCTGGTAGGATTTACAGGCTTTTTATTTTATCTCTTAATTTGGGAATCATCCTATGTATAGTACCTTCTATTGCAGGAACACTCCCGGACCAAAGATATTAAATGTACTCAGGTTTTTCTAGAAAAGTAATCTTCCTTCATGTAAAACAGATATCCTTTCAGTGGCAAGACTTTTTTCTTTTCCTTTCCTTTCCTTACTTTTCTTTTCTTTCTTCCTTTCTTTCTTCCTTTCTTTCGTTTTCAGAGGGTGTTATTTTATTTTATTTTTTTGGAACAAGGTTCTACTATATAGCCCGGGTTAGCAAAGAACTCTCTTATGTAGATGAGGTTGGACTTCAACTCATAGAAATCCACCTTCAGTGAACTAACTTTAACTACATGTTACTTATCAGAGAGGTTGAGCTGCGTAGAAAATTATCTTTAGGATATGGTAAGTATAAGGAAGCTCAGTGGCAGGTAATAGCAACATCTGCTTAAAACTGAGAATATTTGGAGATACAACACTTGAACCCATTCACTCAACATTGTTTGTCTGTCTGTATGTCTACCTGTCTGTTTTGAGAGACTATGTGTGCATTATGGCTGGTCAAGAACTAGCTATGTAGACCAGACAACATTGAACTCACAGAGATGTACCTGCTCCTGCCACCTACGAGCTGACTGTTAAAGAAGTACACCAGTGTGCCAGCTTTCATTCACTCAAATTTAAAAATCACCTGAGTAGTCATGAGTTTTCAACATTTTATCACATGTACCAGTATAGCTTTTATGGTTTATAATACTTTATAATATCCATGTCAGAAATCCTTAAATATTAAATGCATTTAAGTAATATTTCCTTACACAGACATCTGTAAATCAAAGACGTTTCTGGGTATCTTAAGCAACCTGTCTGTAATCTTATTGACCCAGAATAATTCTAACCAACAGTTTAAAACATCTTTTCGGGCACCCTGTCGACTTATTATTGTAGATAAATACTTTCCTTTGACAGCTTGGAATATTAACTTTAAAATTCATGAATTACTCTATACTCCTTAGTGTTTCCCAGTAGCCTAATAAACCTGGGTTGAGATTACTGGGTTTGATGATATGTGCTAAAAATATAAAAACAAGCCAAGGGACCTTGCTTGACATCCTCAGAACTTCATTTCTGAGATTTTAGAACTTTTAATCAGATGCCACATCTCAGAGTATTTGTGTGAGTTTTTAACCACTCCCAACACACACACACACACACACACACACACACACACATTTGCTGAAGGCTTTAAGGGGGATGCTATCGTCTCAGGCATTTCCCACCACTCAGAGACTGTGGCAGAGGAGTAGCATGAAGTAAACTAGGCAGCAGAATTTAACCTGAGATCACTGACTGGAGTAGGACTGAGCTCTGGGTTTGAATTCAAGTCTCTCACAATTTTGAGAGAATTTAGATCGACCCTCATGATGTCCCTATGTAATAATTAGCAAACAACAATAACAACATTTACCTTCGGTGTTCAAAAGTAACATATAAATCATTTATTTTAATATTGTTCTTAACTTACTTCCTCTAACATAATTGTTATTAAAAGAGTAAAAAACAGGGACCAGAAATGTATGCACATTTCTCCAGAAAAGTATCAGATTTGGCCATAGTGGAAAGAAGAAGACAAGAAAAGCTCAGCCACAAAGAAGGTCAGTTTAAAATGACCGTGTGGGATAGGATTTAGCATCTCTTGCCTTAGGAGTGCGTCATCCTTCTGTTTATGATTTTACAAATCCTAATATAATGGAATTAGACACTGCTTATTTCTGATGGAATGAAATACGCATTCCTATAAAGACACTTTCTGTGTGAACTCTCACCCTCTGAACTTAGACTTACCTGTAATTCAAAAATAAGAAGTAGATCATTTTGCAATTCAGCAAAAACAAATTTAAGCCATGAGTGTAAGACTTAAATATTTTATTTGTTTAAGTTATATAGGAAGGTACAATTAACAAAGAGTAATATAGTTACCTCTGCTTACAAATGACATCAAATATCATTATAGCTATGAAAACCCTCAAGATTTGACCTAAATCCTAAAAACTAATAAGCTATTAAACAAATTCAAGAAAGTAAGATACAAAATACATATGTTTTGTTTTGTTTCTATACACTCACAACAAAAATCCTGAAATAAAACTAAAGCCACATATCCAATTTACAAAAACCACAAAAAAATATATCTTGTCTCATGGATTTGAAGACAATATTATCAGTGAAAATGTTATTCCAAGTGATCTACAGAATTCACATGTGACCTGAATTCTACATTCTACCTCTAGGATCCATGAAGTATTAGAAGAAAGATTATTGATTCAATGAAGTTGTCCTCCGACATCTACACACCTGCCATGGCTCACATATGCCTGTACACACACACACACACACACACACACAGTCACACACACACACACACAGTCACACACACACACATTTTAATGACTATTATTTAAAAACAGGAAAATAATAGCAACATTTATATAACATCACAAATACCCTAAATTATTTAAATCCCATGAAAATAATATTTTTAATTTCAAAACATTTTCTAAATCTGTAGTGATAAAAACAAACAGAAAAATATTGATACATAGGCATAAAAGTCAATGGGGCCTAATAGTGAGCCTAGAAAAAAAAGAGGAGAGGCACACACAGAATCAAACGACCTTTAGCTAGGGTAACCAAAAATATACAACATTAAAGGACAGCCTTCAAGAACTGATACAGAGAAAAACTAGACATTTTACATGAAACACAAATGATTTGAAATCCTAATCAGATACCATACCTAAATACCGATCCAGAGGTATTTAAAAAGCATAAATGTAAGAGTTGAAAGGGATTTGCCTTTAGATATAAATGTATAGGGTCCTGGAATCAGGAGATTCTCTTGAACTTATGAGTTTGAAATCATCCTGAACAATATAGCAAAACTTATCATTAATATATGAAGAAAGAAAAATTGATGTTTAAAAAGTAAAACATGAAGGAAATCTTCACATGTTTCATCATGAATATGTCTTGATTTTGTTGCCAAAATCATGGGTTTAACTGAAGATAGAATAAACAAGTCAGAACCAGATCCAAGAAGGACACACACACACACACACACACACACCAAGGAGCAAAGAGAAGATGGAGGATACACTGTACTAAATTGGAGAGTGAATTTGCAAATCATGTGATTGACAGTCACATCTGGAATACAAGGCAACTCCTACAATTCAACAGGAAAACAACTAAAAATCTGAATTAAAAATAAGCCAAGGATATGAAACCATATTTTCCAAGTAGGCATAAAGATGGATAGCAGCATGAGAAAAATTCAACATTGACAATGAAGGAAATAAAAAACACTATCATAATGAAATATCAATTCATATCCTATGGGATGGTCAACTATCATAAACAAAACCAAACACCATAGTATTTGGGGATGTGGAGGAATCAGCACATATGCACACTACTGATAGCAATACAAAATGGTCAACAGCTATTGATTACTGTATGATCTTGTCTTCCCTTTTCTGAGTAGGTATCCAAAAGTACAGAAATCAGTGTCTGGAAGCATTATTTGCATTCTCAAATTCATTACAACTTTATATAAGCAGTTAAAATGCAGAAATGATATAAACGCCCATGAAAAGATGAGCAGAGTAAATACAATGAATGCATATCCTGGAACATAATTCAACCTCCAAAAGACTGCAATTGTGCCACGTGATTCAACATGGAAATGCTTGGGAGACATTGTGTTAAGTGTTACAAGATATCACTGCATGGATATGCTTACTTGTGATATCTCAATTCAGTGAAACTCCTAAATGCAAATGCAGGACAGGCTAAGATTAATCAAGAACTATAAAGTTTAAGTCATACAAAAGAATTCTAGAGCTCTGTTGTATATCGTGGTGCTTATGTAGACAATGCTTTTTATACACCTTAAAAATTTAGAGGGCAAATCTCATGTGCAATTACCACTATTTGAGACAGTCTCAATGTGTACAACCTTCCATGGCTAGCTTGTAACTCACTATATAAACCAGGTTGGCCTCAAACTCACATAAATTTGTGTGCCTCTGTCTCCCGGATGCTAGGATTAGTGGCATATGGTTTCAAAATAATATACTCTAAAATAATTTGTAGGTGTCAATAATGTCTGGCTACTACAATTATTTTTCAAATTTATGATGCAATGGTTTCTTATTTGTCTTTATCTTATACACGTGTGTGTGTGTGTGTGTGTGTGTGTGTGTGTGTTATACATGTGTGTGGGTGCCACTTGTATAAGCAGGCATGTTTGGAGGTCAGAGGTCAACATCAAGTACCTTCCTCTATCATTTACATATTTAATTTGTTTTTAGGCAAAATCCTTCACTGGACATTAAGTTTGTAATTTGAGTTAGACTGGCAAGCCAGTGAGCCTTCCATATCAGACTCAGCATCTTATTATGGTGGGGTTACAAGCATGGATGTCTCTGCCTGGATTTATCCCAAGTGCTAAACAATCAAAACCCCAGTTCTTAAGCCTGTAGAGCAAGTGCTCTATCCACTAAGGGTTTCTGAAGTCCTAATATTTATAACCTATGTATGGTGTTTTTATGTTCCTTAGTTGTCACCAACCCGCCCATTTATTCAGTACATCCATTTGTTTACTGGCATAAACGTACTGTAAAATGAACAGTGAGCTAGACAAAGAGGGGCAACAAAAGTATATTTGATTTGTGAGTCAGTTTGCATTTGTTTGATGTTACTTGTAGAAACCATCCCTATATTACAGATCTCCTTGAGAACATAGCAGATTACAGATAAGTTTAGTCAACTACCATAAGTATGGTGCTGAATGGTTGTAGAACTGAGGATAAGGACTCATTCAAACTTGACTCAGTAGAAATGGGCTTGTGGGATGAGACATCTCAAAGCAGAAGACTTTCATTTCATATATATCTGGGAAGAGTAGGTTTAGTAGTATATTGATGTGGCACAACAGCTCAAAAACTAAAAGAACAACCAGTGCTAGCCACAGGGAAAGGGTCAATGGGGACTGCCCACACCTCACATAGATTTTCATTGGCAGAAGATTTATTTCCATATTTGTAGAAATCTTTTTTTATTCAGGTTCTTTCCTGATTTTTCTTTTTCTTTTCTTTTCTTTTTTTATTTTCTATATTCTTTGTTTACATTCCAAAATTCAGCATCCTTTCATGCTTAAAGTCTTGGAAAGAACAGGAATTCAAGGCCCATAGCTAAACATAGTAAAAGGAATATACAGCAAAGGTAGCCAACATCAAACTAAATGGAAAGAAATGTGAAGCAATCCCACTAAAATCAGGGACTAGACAAGGCTGCCCCCTCTCTCCATATCTTTTCAATATATTACTTGAAGTTCTAGCTAGAACAATTAGACAACATAAGGAGGTCAAAGGGATACAAATTGGAATGGAAGAAGTCAAACTATCACTATTTGCAAATGATATGATAGTATACTTAAGTGACCCAAAAAACTCCACCAGAGAACTCCTACAGCTGATAAACAACTTCAGCAAAGTGTCTAGTTATAAAATGAACTCAAGCAAATCAGTTGCCTTCCTATACTCAAAGGATAAGCAGACTGAGAAAGAAGTTAGGGAAATGACACCCTTCACAATAGCCACAAACAATATAAAGTATCTTGGGGTGACTCTAACCGAACAAGTGAAAGATCTGTATGACAAGAACTTCGGGTCTCTGAAGAAGGAAATCGAAGAAGACCTCAGAAAATGGAAAAATCTTCCATGCTCATGGATTGGCAGGATTAATATAGTTAAAATGGCCATCTTGTCAAAAGCAATGTACAGATTCAAAGCAATCTCTATTAAAATCCCGACTCAGTTCTTCATAGAGTTAGAAAGAGCAATTCTCAAATTCATCTGGAATAACAAAAAACCCAGGATAGCTAAATCTATTCTCATCAGTAAAAGAACTTCTAGGGGAATCAGTATCCTGGACATCAAGCAGTACTACAGAGAAATAGTGTTAAATACTGCATGGTATTGGTACAGTAACAGGCAGGTAGATCTTTGACAAAGAAGCTAAAACTATCTTTTCTAAATAAGGAATGTAAACGCTCCTGTTCAAATTATCTCTGTGAATGAGTGCCGAACACTAAAGTGAAGTGTCTTCAATTCAGTGCTGCCATTTTTATTTGTCCACATGTATCTTCATTCATCAAGGATTGAGTATATGGTAATTTCATACACTTGAAGATAGGGTCAAGTATGTCAAGTTTTATTTCCCAAGAACAAATACAAAATAGGTAAAATGAGAAACTCCCTTCACAACAACAACAACAACAACAACACAACAAGACATCCAAATTACTAGGTACATATAGTCAGAACTTCAGCCTCAGTATCCCTTTTCTTCCAATGTCTCCCAAGTCTGGCTACCCATTGGGAGCTTTGTTTTTAGGTGGATTTCTGAGAAGAGAAATCCACCATTTGCTCCCTGGGGTCCCCCAGCTGCCGAGTGAGAGCTGAACAGAGGTGCATCAAGAGGCCTGCAGTCAAAAGGCAGTAGGATGGCCAATTGCCATCAATTTGAGCATCAAGTCTGGCATCTTGGCATCCTGCTGCTCTCCCCCTCCCCCAGGTTAACTGCTGAGAGTCTCAGCCTCTAAAGCTGCTTATGCCACCAACCCCAGCCTGCTGCCCCCTTTCCCTGACTTCTCTGCATGCCCTGATAAAAAAAGAAAGCCTCTCATATACCTGGCTTCACTTGTGAAACCACCCATACCCTAATGTAAATGTTTCTTTTCCCCACTCCCACACACTCATGGGTAAAGGCAGAATTGCCACATTCCCCCTTGGACCTGATTGCTAGGCAACACTCAGCCATGTGAATTTGTCACTTCTGTTTGGCGCAAATTTCAATTTCACCTCCAACTGTAACAACACTGCTCGATATATTTTAGATGCCACTGTGGTTGGATGGCATCCCAGGAAAGATGTGAAGAGCTACTGCCAGGAATGAATGATTGGCATTGGGTAAAGCAATTCTCTGAACTCAGCCTTGGCATACCATTAATTGTTAAGTCTGTTCTGCTACCACCAACCTCTTGTCAGAAGCATGTCTATTGTAAGCCTATGCGAAAAGGGTCCAAATGGTAGAACTTTTCTCCCTCTGTAAGATTCGAATCTTGTCGATAACGAAGCAGTGGCTTTCTCAGCTCATAGTATATTACTTTTTCCTTCTTTTCATCTATTGGCTGTAGTTCAGTGTGAAAAGAAAATGAGTTCCACATCTGAATACTACTGAACTGAAAAAACCATTGAGTGCTAATTCAGGTTCTGGTCATTAATAGGACACTCACCTTTCTCTTTAGTTTATTAGGCACAGTCTGTTTCCATTTACGATAACAATTAAGTTGTACAGTAAAGGAAATAGTTAACGATGAAAAAGACAAAATCAATACCAAACACATTCTTCTGGCCATAATAATCTAATATTTGACATGTGTAATTTATATATGGACATTAGTCAAAAAAGAGGTTAAATGTAAGCAATCACATTTTTAAAAAAAATAAACCCATACAGTGATGAGCAACACTGTAATCTCCCAGGTTTACATCAAATATTGTATTATCCTCCAACCATTATCTACTAATATATTGTTTACTCAGTCATCTACTTTAAAACCTTCACTCTGTGATTGCAATGGACTGTATATAGACTCTACTGTGTTGGAGCTTTCATTACTAAACACTCAGAAAAAAAAAAAAAACTTGATTCCCCTTCAGACACCGTGTCCACCAAATTTTTTCCTGCAAATCAAAACTTCCTCATGAAGCTTGGAAATTGTTTCCCCAGAATACGTCTAATTAAGAGAGAAGGAATCTATCCTTTTTGAATGAGTAAAAATAGCATTTTTCAGACTTTGCGGGCAGTCTCTGACTCACTGGAAACAAAAGGAGTTTCTGTAACCATGCGAATGAGCCATGAAGTGTGCGTGTTCTTTTAAGAAAGGCCAAGGGTGCAGTTCTATTTTCTTAGCTCTGCTTTCATATTTATGTGTCTCATTTCCAGCTCATTGCTGATGCCTCGGTTGCACCATCCATCACCACTTTTATCCTCCTTGTTCCTCAAAAAGAACATAAAATCCTTTTTTATGTGGTGGTAATATTATTGCAAATAAAAGCAAATACCAAAATCTTTATTAGTCTGCCAAAATAATAAACTATTTAATAAAAGCATGCTGTAAAAATAAGGTCATTTGCATCACTCAAGTTACTAGCAGGAAATGCAGAGAATTATTGGTCAAAAAAGTAGAAACTGACAGCAATTATTTCTGTTGTTCCTCTGACACATTGTGCAATAGGGTTAAAATTCGGTGGGTACTCTGCATATTTTCTGGATTTAAGTGTCTTTAATTTTGCTTAATACTGGTTGAGTAAAAGAAATTGAAAATAACCAGATGCTCACAAATGAGTTGACTTTCTTGCAGAGAGATCTTTGGTAAGGGATGAAGATTAAGAGCACTGATCTCCTTCACAAACCTTTGCACAAATGTGGGAGTTGACCTTCAGATAACCTTGATACTCCAAGATTTATTGTCTAAATATTTACCATCTTAATATCCAATATTAATTTTATTTGCTGTGGTTGTGTGCCCATGCTTCAGCTCTTCCTTTGTAGCCACCTTTTGTCATTTCCACACAAACACACGCACACCAATATAAGGTGTTTTATTTGAGAGGGTTAGTTTAATAGTGAAAGTTAACAATAAATGTGCTATTTCTAAATAAATGTGTAATGTTTGCTCTTTTAGCCTATTATAACATAAACCCAGTGCTTTTCCTCTTGCAATTTCTATACTTAGCTGGCAGATTTGTAAATATATTATGATGTGTTTGTAACATAGCAAATCAGTAGCTGTGCTAAGGATTAAAATATCATTTGTATAATTCTTCGTTACCAAGAACAACCTGGATACCATTTTTTTCTCCTTAAAAGGAAAATGCAATTAAGTAAATATTATGAATCTTTTCAAAGTCATATGTTCAATATTTCTATTACTTGTTTCATGATGACATTTAAAATTGAGAAAAAGCTCTTCAAATTCTATTCTATATTATCAAGACATTTTTGCTCTTTGTTCGGGACACTGTATCCCATCACCAGTTTTACTGGCATCAAGTTAACCTAAGAAAATGAAATGCAATTCCTACACAAAGTGTAGAACTTGTGGGGTTACTCAACTATAAAAATTTGGACAGGAGAGTACACTGTTAGGAGGAAGATAAAAGCAACTCAATTCAGATGCTATGTTCTTTCTGCTAGTCTTCTAAAATTAATATTTGGAAGTATTGGACTCCAATCCCCAGAATGAGATCACAATTAAGAACAGGATCCTTAAACCAGCTATTCAGCTTAAAAGAAGTCATATGGGTAGGTCATCATCTTATCTGGCTTCTGGACACAAACAAAAAATAAAATCAAGATTGCACAGCCCAAAGGGCATTTCACAGGATGACGTAACAGGTCAACAGCCATCTTCAAGGCAGAAAGACAAGCGTTAGAGTCAGCAAAACCTGACAGATTTTGAATTTCTACCCTCTGCACCAGGAGTAAATTAATGGCTGTTGTTTAACTATACTAATCTGTATTGTTATGGTAGTCCCAACCAACCAATATGTAACAAAAAAGAACTCTGTTTATAACATCGACTTAACTATAGCACAACTGTGCAAACCTTATTCTTGTACTGTCCCATGTGTCCTTTGGATGGGTCTCAAAAGTTGCACAAAAACTGGAGTCTACTCTGATATTTTATCGGCTATGTTTGCTACATATGAATACTCCTTCTGAAGCTACCTAATGGGTTGAAATCTGGGTGAAAAGTTGTATTTCCACCATCTTTCCCAGCTACAGTTGCCTTACAATTACCTTCCCTTGTCCTTTTAAGAAGTCCAGGCTTCTGTTACCTTTTCCTGGATTGAAAATATTTTCAGAAGGCAAATCATCCTCTTTTCCTGTTAATGACATGTTTCCAAGACTGTTTACTGGTCTGTGTCTTCCAGGAATATAGACCACATATAATGTGAAGAATTTTCAGTATCATAGGGTCTAAGAAAAACATTAACAAACTTGGTACATTCTACTCTATAAGAAAAAAGAGCCCGAGATTAAATTTCAATTTGGACCAAGTGCTGTGTTTTGGAATGGTTTATACAAGATCACAGCTCTTGCTTGATAGCATCTACAAAGGTTAAGAAGCTGTCCTAAATAAAGCTGGCAGCTTCCAACTAACATAACGGATTTTCCCACTATGAGTTTATCTAAATTTTTCTTGCCATCTTCATTCTCCATTCATCCAATTCAGTACTGGGGATTGTGCCCAGGGGAAAATATGTATGCTTGGGAGCATTGAAGTGCAAGGGGGTAAAATCTGCCCTGTGTCTTTGGTGCTTGTCTACATACTGCCCCATGTACCACAGGTAAAATATATTATGAAGGACATCCTCTTCCCTCTGGACACTTAAGTCAAGATCTTATTTAACTACAGTCGTGGATGCTTGGGGCTAGTTCTGAAATGAAGACATCCTCCTCAGAGGAGGAGAAAGCAGCGGGCATTGCCACTGACTCCCAGATGAGATTGAAGACTTTTGTGTAGTTGGCAGTTCTGCAGTCCTAATCAGTTAGTTGCTGCTCCCTTATCAGGTAAGGAGGAAAACCTAAACTCTCAAAAAATTTTGATGATCTGAAGTGAAAAAAAAAAAATCCCGCTACTGAGGGGAATGTGGATTTGGAGCATTATAATCTGGTTATAAATATAAATGAGACTTAATTTTTATCACATATGGCACTGTTTATAAATTCCTATTTCACACAGGAGGAAGCTACAACCCAGAGATGATAAAGGTCTCAAACCTCATAATAGACCAAGAATTCAAATTTGGATGTAGCAGACTCCAAATCCACTGCTTTTTCCCAACACCAAGTGTTCCTTATCTGACCCTACTGCTTCTGTGAAATATTTGGCAGGTCTTACTTGTATGTAAAACAGCCATGGGGATGGTGATAGCATCATATCTTGACTAGTGAATTAAAGAGCTTGGGGTGATGAGAACAGGCATGAAGTTAAAAGTTCCTTCACACTAAATAATCATAGCTCTGCCTGAATAGGTAAAATGGTTGTAGTAATAAGCAGAAAGGGGTATTCATCAATTTATAAAACGTAAACAAACAGTTATAAACCTGATAATCATTCTTTCTAATATGTGCTTCACTCCCACTGTCTACTTACATCTAATTAATTAAAGAGAATGTGTGACAATATGTTAGTTTTCTGTAGCTGCTATAACAAATTACCGCAAACCTAGTGGCATAAAGCAAGAGACAGTCTCTTTGATTTCTAGAGACCAAAACAAGATGCTAGCTGGACTTCATCCCCATGAGAGGCCCCACAACTTCTAGCTCTTCCCTTTTATAGCTACACTTCTTACAGTCATTTGCTGCTGCTCTCTACTGTCTAATGCTGCTATACCTTCTTTGTGTCTTTGCATTGTGTGATGGTTTGTATAAGCTTGGCCCAGGGTGTAGCCCTCTTGGAGTAAGTGTGTCACTGTGGGCGTGGGCTTTAAGACCCTCATCTTAATTGCCTGGAAGCCTGTCTTTGCCTAGCAACATTTAGATGAAGATGTAGAACTCTCAGCTTGCCTGCACCATGCCTTTCTGGACACTTCCATGCTCCCACCTTGATGATAATGGACTGAACCTCTGAACATGTAAGGCAGCCCCAATTCAATATTGTCATTCTAATTACCTTGATCATGATGTCTGTTCATAGCAGTAAAACCCTAACTAAGACAGAAGTTGGTACCAGGGACTAGGCTACTGCTGTGATAGGCCTGACCATGCTTTTGTTTGGAAGAATGTGGATTTGGGGCTTTGTATTTGGAAAGCAGAGGAACCATTTAAGTGGGATTAATTGTCCTAGAAGGAATATAGAAGACTTTGTTGCTTTGAGAGATCTGAACTGTGCATATCTGATGCAAGAGGTTTCAGTGGAGAAGAAATTCAGGATGTGGCATGGAGACTGGTTTTGTGGTATTTTGGTGAAAAATGTGGTTGCTTTTTGCCATTGTCTGAAGAGTCTGCCTGAGGTGAAGATGAAGAGATTTAAATTAATTGCTTTGCAAAAGAAAGTCTCAAAACAGTCTGGTCTAAATTCTGTTGTGTGGTTACTAACATTCACTCTTATAAAGAGTGTTGTAATGAAAAGAAGCAAGCTGAGGAAGGAAATATACAGAATATATGGTTCAAGTGTTAAAGGGTCATCAAAAGGTAGAATGGAGGTGAACCCTATGTTCTAGGAGATAACAGATTAAGGGAGTGAGATTTGGGGGCAAGATCACACCCAGATAAGTTTAGGTCCAGGCATGGTGGTACATACCTTTAATCGCAGGAGACAAAGACAAGCAGAACTTTGAGTTCAAGGCCAGCCTGGTTCAGAGCAAGTTCTAGGTGAAATAAGCTTAAGTCCAGGCATTGTGGGACATGACTTTAATCCAAGCATTCAGGGGAAAGAACCATTATAGATCTCTGAGTTCAAGTTCGATCTACAGAGCAAGTTTCAGGACAGACAAGCTTAGGCAGTGACAGAGTTGGAAAACAGAAAGCTTGTACTAGAATAAGGGGAGGGGAATATTCCAGCAATCAGCAGAACTTGGCAGCTTCAACCATGTGGCTCTGGATATAGAGTCAAAAATATACAGGACTACTGAGACAAATGATACTGGTTAGCTGGAGCTAAAAATATTAACAGTGATTAAGAAGATACCAGCATTACTAAGATGAAATCTTCTGGGTACTGTTTTCTGAGAGCACAAAGAAACTGTGCTCAAGAGATAGCCAAGGTTGTGCTTGTGCTGCAGCTGTACTTGGTAATGTGTAAGAGTCATCCAGGTGGTACTAGTTTTAAAGGTATGAAGGGGTCATGGTGAGCAGCTGAGGCTTGGCTCTGTGAGAGGCCATGCAAGGCCACTGGTGAACGTGCAGACTCACTTGAAGTTGATGACCCAGGAGTGAAAGGGTCATGCAAAGAACTTGAGGCTACAAATAGAACTTGAGACTATAAGTACGTGAGGCTATTGAAGATGTCTAGTTGCAGCAGAAGACCACAGTGTATTGGAGATTCCAGTACTATGGGATGATCACTAAGAAAAGCACCAGCAGTGGAGTGGAGGCAACCAGAGCCTAGAATGCTACAGAGGACAAAGCTGAGAGTTCTATATCTTCATCTCAATGCTGCCAGGAAAAGACTGGCTTCCAGGCAGCGAGGTTGAGGGTCTTAAAGTGACCTACGTCCACAGTAACACATCTCCTCCAATAGGGCCACACCTCCTAAAAGTGCCACTCCCTGGCTCAAGCGTATACAAACCATCACATATAGACATCTACTGTTTTGCAGTCAAATCTATCTGTCTCTCTGTATGTCTCTCTCTCTCTCTCCTCTCTCTCTCTTGCTCTCTTTGCTTGCT
Source organism: Apodemus sylvaticus (assembly GCF_947179515.1). Taxonomy (NCBI): domain Eukaryota; kingdom Metazoa; phylum Chordata; class Mammalia; order Rodentia; family Muridae; genus Apodemus; species Apodemus sylvaticus. Next base: position 97,118,638 of record NC_067476.1, on the reverse strand, counting down.
TATAAACATTTGTCGTTCTGCCAAAGGCTCACATGGATAATGAGGAGATGTTCTGTCACTGAACCCTGTTTAGTGATATTAGTCTAATTACATTGACCAAATAAGTTACTTTCACAGAATCTACGAATTCAGATATAACTGGTTATCTTCTCTAAAATATTTTCTATACTCCTCCAAGTATTTATGTAGAATCTTTTTTGATTAAGGTATCCTGAAAATTTGTAACAACTATTCATATTTTTTGAGGATTTTGGAAATTTAATTTACCAAGTTTGAACATCATTTTCAGGTTTTACAAAATGTTCATTTTATATTTAGGGCACAAAAGCAAACTTCTCACAACCCAGAGAATCTCTATAATGAAAGAAAACATAAAATGGTAAATAGATAATCATTGTTCAGTGAAAAGTATTTGTTTCTAAGTGTTATTGTTCAATCTTCAGAGTCAAAAGGCAACAAAAATTGTTACCCAAATTGTTTGGTTTTTTTTTCTGATGTCATCCAGAAAGTCTGATAGAATAATGAAGAATAATCAAGTCCATATTCCTGGAAGGATAGACCATGATTATACCAGATGGTCCTCCTTGTAAGAAAACAATTAACAAGCACCACACAGTAAAAAGAAACTGTGTAAACACCAAGGGTCAGAAGTAGCCAGATTCTGGTGGGAGCTCATTGGAAAACTGGAGTCTGGGAGCATTCACATGTAAGGAAAAAAAAAATCCTTCAGCCATCATGCACAAAGAAAGTGTCTACAATCAGTTCTTCACAATAAATGGAAATGTAACTATATGATAAATAATCCCTCCAAAAGAAGAACACTGAATATGGTGAGCTCCTTGGTTATGTCACATTCATGGAAATGCAGCTGCTGTTTACCCAACTCACCCTTTGCCACATGATCGTTAAGTGGGCTGTGAGCTGGGATCTTAATACCCTTGGCTTAATTATCTTTTGAAATTCCTAATCGGTTTATGTTTAAATTTTCCCATTTATTTCAAGTGTTGACATTTTTGTCCTCAACTTGAATTAGTGTCCATTTTCTACATGTCCTATTGAATTCAGGGTAGAACTCAGCTGTGTGCTGCCACATCTTCACTGTGATGAGTACCTTCCGCTACTCCAGCATGTGAGTGCCAGTAAGAGTCAGGATCCTCAGAGCCGCACACTAAGATGAGTGGGTCCTTTTCCATTTTTTTTTTTTTGCAAGCAGAATATCCGCACAGCATAGACAGACAAACATCAAGTATAAATCAAATTCATAAAAATAATTTCAACAGGAAGGGTGTGGATCTGGAGGGGAGGGGAAATGAATAAGAACTGGGAAGAGTTGGGGATGTGGAAACTATTATAATATATCATGTAAAAGTATATTTTCAATAAAAAGAGGATAACAAAAATTTTGCATTTACACAGGTTAGATTCATCTCTTTATTGAGCAGAACACAAAGAAAGGTAAATACATAGGAGCCAGTTATTCAATGAGCAAAAATGTCCTTCTTAATAAATATTTTTCCCTAAATATTTCAGTATTTTAAGCAAATGTCCCTCCCTTATTGAGGATTTACTACGAATATTTATTGAATGGTTACTTTGTTGCAGGCACAGATACAAATGTTGTTATACAAATTATGTGGGATAATGGCAAGAAAACAAATTGTGTCACAACAGTTCCCTTGCTAGTTCTATATTTTGAATTGGAAAACCAAGGAATACAACATGAGATGAATCAACTTTGGCCCATACTTAAAAGACTGTAGTTTGGCTTTGGAGAGATGCCTCAGAAGATAAGCGCATGTGCTGTTCTGGAGAGGACCAGGGTGCATTCCTAGAGTATACACAGTGGTTCACAACTTAATTCCAGTTCCAGATTCTTCCTGCTTCTGTAGGCACTGCCTGCATATGGTCCACATACATGGTTTCATGCGAAACACTCATACACATAAGGTAACTTTAAGTGTTCAAAGTCATGCATTGCTTTAATTATCTAAATTGAGTATTCTTATAAAGTATCAACATCCTTGAATATCATTTTGTATTGTCCATGTAATTATTCTCCAACAGCATGTCACTTGTAGGCTTGCAGCAATAGCATGTGCTTTGTAGCAAAGTAGTTTTCAAAGTTCAGTTTCCTTGCTCTGGTAATCTTTCTGGGATGAGTAACAAACACTAAAAGCATAGGACTTTATCCTCCTGCCAAATATTGGCCATCTTAATTCCCAGCCATACCTCTTTCCTCCTCCGTTCACAGAAGGTAGGATAGGGTTGTACAGGAAGAAAATATAGTTTCTCTCATTGGGAAAACCTCATTAGCACATCATGGATTACATATGTGCTACATGGATTACATACATTTATTTTGTATACAAGCATGTATATATGTTTATATATTTTTAAGACTGTGAACCACACTGAGAGCCGGCACTGTATAGTCACTACTAATGGGGAGTTGGACATGTACATACACAAATAAATGGAAAGGGAAATACTCACAAAGCATGGTTTCTAGTATTGTGAGCTTGGGTGATTTATAATGGACCTTAATTTAGAAAATAATTGTAGAAGAAACATCTGAAATGGAATAGGGAACAGGTTCCTTAAATGACTTAGCAGCTTTCCGTTGCATCATCTATTACAGTGCAAACAAAGATTCTAATCTTAGAACTTGGCAGGTGAGTGAATAACAGATTTTCCAATATAATATTGTGATTTTTAAGAAATAGATTTGTGGTTTTTCTTCTTTAAACTGTTCTACAGCTATCATGTTTTTTTTTAAAAAAAAAACCTTTGTAGGATATTGACAAAGATATTTTAATGTTATTTTCATTATTAAATGAACAGTTCTCTGGATGCTTTGGTTCTATGAGGCTCTGTGAGGTAGTTTCAGTTTGTGAGTACAGCTTAGATTGTGCAGTTAGGAAGGGACATGTTATATGTATGTTCATCGTGGAAAAACAGACACCATTAAAACACCAAAGATTTTAGTATCAAAGAGTCTTATTGAACAGTTAGTTTGGGTTACCTAACTCACATTTATTTTTTTTTAATTTGTCTTCTTGATTACAAGTATCATGAAGATGGCTTATTGCTTCAGATATTGTTATGCCTTATGGCAAACCATCTTAGGTTGTATTTATAAGAGATGTTGGCACTAATGCTGTAGCACTAAAATTGCCAATTAAGACAAAAAGGTAGTCCTAGAGATTACAAAAGAAAGAAAAATAGAAAAGAAACATGAACATAAACTAGCCAAGCAATTGTTCCATCTAAAAATACAATTACAATAAATTTTCCAGGGATGCAATGCTTTTGCATGGACCAGATTCCAACTACCATGTTCTTCTTCCTCAGAGTTCCAAATATTTCCATACTCACCCATGGAAGTAAGCATACAGGTGTCAGGAGGGATGAAGACTACAAATTCATTGTTCAAAGAACACATTTTGATGCAAAGGGCAGGTACAAAAAATATTGAGCAACTCAATTTTGTAAAAATCACTTGCAAGGCTGGGTAACACATTTTTTTTCAACTGAAAACAGATGGTCTTTAGGATTTGCATCATACTGACAAGGAAATTAAAACCCAGAACATTAAGAGGATTTTTTTTTTTACTATGGTTGCAAAAGGACACAAGCCAGCATCACAGAAAATATGGTACTTTGCCCCGACAAAGTAAATATGAAAATGCCAAATTTCCACAAGACTGTATCTTGCAAAGTAAGATAATCTAACTTAGTAAATATTTGACTGTCCTTTTTCAGTGGGTTGCAGTTTCTCATTTACTGTACATTAGTTTTTAAAATTACAGAATGTTTAAGTATTTTATGAATAAAACTCTTAAATGCTTTTAAATCTCAGTTTAGTTTCCCCCAATTATTAACACAATTTAAAAACTCATAGGGTAATTTGTTTCATAGTACATGTAGTTAGAATAAACTCGCTTATAGTAGTGGTATAAAACACACTTTGGTTATACTGCTTTGTCAATTTATTATTTTGTATTGTTGCTTCAATAAACTTAGTAATCCCCTGAAAAATAAGTCCAGAATACTGTTAGATTCTTACTGTCCTAATTTAAGCAAAATTCTCCTTTCTTCCCCTCCTAGAAGAACAATTACTGATTTAAATTTATCACTTTTCCACAGAGATAGTTTAAATAGTTTTTCCCTTAAGGTCTTAGACAAAGCATACAATGAAGCATAGCATCAGTGAAGATGTTTCATAAACTCTAAATCTCTTTTCTTTCATGTTACTCAAACAAGTTTCATTCTATCTATTCACACCCATTGGAATTTAGTGTCTATGTGAGCCAATAATGTGTGTGTGTAATAAGGGGTATGTGTGTGTGTGTGTGTGTGTGTGTGTGTGTGTGTGTGTGAGAGAGAGAGAGAGAGAGAGAGAGAGAGAGAGAGAGAGTTGTGGTTTATACACACGCTAAGGTCCAGCCTCATTGTGGGGAGGGTCCTAGAAAGGCTGGAATGGGAGTGGCACTAATTCAATAATGACTTGGGGTCAGTAGTAGATGCAAGCTGTCAATTCAAGTACACGCTCTGTTCCGGAAGATTCTCATCATTCCTCTTTTCCTTTCTTCCTTCTCCCTTCTCATTCTTTTCTTCTCCTTTCTCATGCTTTTGCCTTCTCCTCTGTCATAATTCTTTTGCCTTCTCCTCTGTCATAATTCTTTTGCCTTCTCCTGATCAGAGATCCTGAACCCAGTTTTTTTATTTACTAAAATTACATCATTAAGGCTTTGATCATTATTAATATTTTTAGAAATAATTAAATTTACCTAAATTCTATGAATCCTAGATCATTAGTTCCAGCCCCTGCTTCCTTAAAACAGGAACTGAACCCAAAGCAAAAGCAGAGTTCCTTATAGTTTTTACACAGCTACGGGTAGCTGGACAAAGCTCTTGTGGTTTCCTGGTACAACAGACAGCAGTCTTTAGTAACTATTTTCATGTAAAAACAGAAAGGTGACAGACTACTAAGGTAAAAAGAATTTCTTACAAAGTTTTAAAATTTATGCCTGTAAAGCAGCTAGCTTTCTCTATATTTCTCTGGGCATTATCATCACAGTCCTTCAAGTAACTAGAACAAAGTACTAACTTTTTGTATGCTTATATATCATCTGTTAACTTTCTAATCTTTGTTTCTACATCCTTGCAATCCCATAGCCTCACATACTTTCCTTCTAATACTACTTATTTCTAGATCGTTAATAAGTTTATCTCCTATAACATAAACCCATCTATCATTTGCTTATATTTTATGGACTCCTTCTTTTCCTAGCCATGACTTTTCTTCTTGAGACCACTTTAACTCTCTATCCTTGATGTAGCAAAATTCACCCTGGCTAGTTAGTGCAATAGTCATTGGACCATTGCATGTATCTTCTCAAAATTCCAAATTCGAGGCCACGTGTGACAATTAACTATTCCCACAAAAGACCATGTAGGCTAGACCCATGGGTTTGGCCTATCAGAATCTTTTTTCATCATCCTCCACCTCCATTCCTCATTCCTGAGAACTACATCTGTTTCATTTATTATGGCATGATTAACTCTGATTAATGGGGGGGGGGAGGGAGTATGCTCCCCAGAACGAAAGACTGAAAGTAAAGTAATAGAGACAACAGATCAGTTTCAAGCCAAGAGCAGTCATCATGGTGGGGATCAAAGGCCTGGAAATGCTCCAGGGGCATGAACTGTGTCTCACACCTCCCCTTACTTAGCCATGCCAGACCTCGTGTGTGTGTGTGTGTGTGTGTGTGTGTGTGTGTGTGTGTGTGTGTGTGTGTGTGTGTTTAAAAATTCTTCCCCTATAAGACACATGCTATTCAAGGTTTTATCACGGAAATAAAAATGATTTGGTGAAACAAACATTTATAGAGGTATAGATAGAGTTGAAGAAATAGGAAGAGATGTATGTTAACTTTGTTTTTTTGATAAACTATCATGACCAAAAGCAATTCAAGAAAGTTTATTTTTGCTTGTAGTTCCAAAAGAGAGTTAAAAACAGGGGAGTAAAGAATATGGAATAAAGAAGCAGGTGGCAGAAGAGAAAGCAGAGGGAGATCACCTTTCTGAGCTTGTCATACAGGAAGGAGAAAGAACTGGAATTGGAATAAGGGCTATAAACTTTAAGGTTTCCCAATTGCCATGCTTCCGTCAGAAAGGCCTTAACTCCACAACCTCTTCAAATAGCACTATCAACTGAGGACCAAGTGTTCAACTACCCAAGCCTTTGAAGGACATTCTCATTCAGACCATCATAAGATGCTAACGAATCCAAGCACTGGAAAATCTAGAGTCCTGAACCATCCTTACTGTTGGCCATGGAGTATGAGGGCATGGTGACACCAAGACTCACCAGAACCCCGTGAGCTCTGGAGCTGTGGAGATGAGGCCAGAAGGAAGACACTGTATTCCTAAGGAACACTGTCATTTCAAAACCCGGCATGTGAGATAAGAAGAAAATGAGGAGATAAATGATTTCCCCTTGTTTTCTCTCCCTTCTGTCTAAGTCACCCATCAGCAAATGTGAACAAACAAACAAAAAACAAACAACAACAACAACAACAACAAAAACCCCAGTGACAGGGATGAATATTGCAATCCAGACAGAATCCCTATTATTCCAGACAAGGATTGGATAAGGTGAGAGTAATCGAGGCAGCCTCTGAGGTAGTTCATCTGAAAATCAATGGTCTATCCATGTTCTCATGAAACCTGGAGTATGAGCTAGATAGAACAAATTTATGAACAGACAATATCAAGATAGGTTCTTCCTGGCACCCATTTTGAACATTCTCCATTGCTTTCTCATTTTTACATTCTGGTAGAAGCCAGTTGGCCATCCATGAGCATGAGCATGATAGAAATATCCAGGCTGGCAAACAGTTCCGGCCCTCAGTCCAATGCTCCACAAGAAATAGACTCCTATCAATAATTATATTGGTGAGCTTGGAAATGGAGCCTTCACCAAGTCATTATATGAGGTTTCATTTCTATTAGAGAACCTATGCCAGGGTACCTAGGAGAGTCCAGCTGAGCTCCTATCCTACAGAAATTGAGCCAATGAAAAAAAGATAATTGTGTTAGGCGCTAGACTCAGATGCAGGTTTAATCTGTTATCTAACAAGAAGTAGGCAATATACGAGAGGACCAAGCATAAGCCAAACAGTCCCCCAATGTTGCCTCACGGTATACATTACTCACCTCCAGTAAGATAGAGAAAATACTGTCACATATGAGATGTGACACAAAGTTCTATCAGGACGATAGTCACAAAATGATTTGAGTTTGTTTACATTCTTTCCAGAAATTTAAGCAGTCATATTAATCCTCCATAATTTAGTGGCAGTGAAAGTAAAAAAGAAAACTGTTTTATTCTCAAGGTAGGTTCCAGGGACCTGGGCTTTTGGATGGTTAGCCTCAACCACTGTGCCTATGCTTGTTCAACTGTCTCTAACCCAAATCTTTGTCTCCTCTTCCCAAGAAAATACTCACACTTAACATAAGAAATATGAAATCTAATTATAGAAAAAGTCTTGCTTAAATTTGCATAGATTTGTTTAAGGGCCCAAGTTGAGAGTTTGTGTTAATAAAACATGACAAAGATCATAAGCAGCCCCTAGCAACCTTTATAATCTTCATCATCTCCTGGTAGTTCACTCTACTTGACACTAACCATTGCTATTCTGGCTACAGCCTGTCTAACTCTTACTTCTGGCCTAAGGAAGAAATAATTTATGACTCATCTTGTCTTCCCCACTAACGTCCAAAGGAGTCATTTCACATTATTGTGTACAAATATGATCCCTCCCACACTGTTATGAAGTTACCTAAGTTCTTAATGTTCTTCATAGGAATTCAGAAAGGGGATTCTGAACTACTTAATATAAATTGTAAAAGGCTCTTAACAACCATATTTAGTAATAACACATCTTTTAAAAAGCAACTTACTCTCCTAGTAGAAACAAGTACAGGCTGAACTAAGCTTCTAGGTTAGTTTACTTTAATGCATGAAATAAGTATCTTCTAGTACCTCCCTTTAAACCAGGGAAACAAAGAGTAACTGAATATTAGACATGTATGGTTTCTTATACTTTGCAAAGACTAATCCTCTGTCCTCTCCTTACTCTATGCCCCAAAGAGCTAGATCTCTGTGTATCCAGCCAATTAGTTCCTCCAAACACTCACCTTTGGTAGAATTTAAGCCAGTGGCAGGCCCTAGCAAGAGTCAGCATGGCAGATGGAAAAGGCATCATGGCGCTTCTTCCCCTGCAACCTCTCTGTCTTGATGCATTCCTGTGATAATGACTGTGACCTCCTATAAATACAGCTTCTATCAAATGCCCTGCTTTCACTACTCCAACCTCTAAACATATTTCAAGATACCATTTTTTCTCTTGCTTCTTTAGTCCTACGAAGCTATCTAAAGTCTTTCTTTCTGAGTATCCTAACATCCCTAATGATTCCTTAAATTTACCTGCAGATATTTAATATGTCATAACTGAGAAGTACAACAAGGCATCTGACCGACACTATAGTATTCAGGAAGGGTGTTTTTTCCAGTGTTAAAGACTAGGCAACCAGAAATAGAGAAACTATTGCATGTGAATTTATATTTTGGCAAATAAAATCCCATATGTGCTTTTTTTAAAATTTTTTTTATTCGATATAATTTATTTACATTTCAAGTGGTTTCCCCTTTTCTAGTCCCGCCCCCCACTCTCCGAAAGTCCCGTAAGCCCCCTTCTCTTCCCCTGTCCTCCCTCCCACCCCTTCCCAATTCCCCGTTCTGGTTTTGCCGAATACTGTTTCACTGAGTCTTTCCAGAACCAGGGACCACTCCTCCTTTCTTCTTGTATCTCATTTGATGTGTGGATTATGTTTTGGGTATTCCAGTTTTCTAGGTTAATAACCACTTATTAGTGAGTGCATACCATGATTCACCTTTTGAGTCTGGGTTACCTCACTTAGTATGATGTTCTCTAGCTCCATCCATTTGCCTAAGAATTTCATGAATTCATTGTTTCTAATGGCTGAATAGTACTCCATTGTGTAGATATACCACATTTTTTGCATCCACTCTTCTGTTGAAGGATACCTGGGTTCTTTCCAGCATCTGGCAATTATAAATAGGGCAGCTATGAACATAGTAGAGCATGTATCCTTATTATATGGTGGGGAATCCTCTGGGTATATGCCCAGGAGTGGTATAGCAGGATCTTCTGGAAGTGAGGTGCCCAGTTTTCGGGGGAACCGCCAGACTGATTTCCAGAGTGGTTGTACCAATTTGCAACCCCACCAGCAGTGGAGGAGTGTTCCTCTTTCTCCACACCCTCTCCAACACCTGCTGTCTCCTGAACTTTTAATCTTAGCCATTCTGACTGGTGTAAGATGAAATCTTAGGGTTGTTTTGATTTGCATTTCCCTAATGACTAATGAAGTTGAGCATTTTTTAAGATGCTTCTCCGCCATCCGAAGTTCTTCAGGTGAGAATTCTTTGTTTATCTCTGTACCCCATTTTTTAATAGGGTTGTTTGGTTTTCTGGAGTCTAACTTCTTGAGTTCTTTATATATATTGGATATTAGCCCTCTATCTGATGTAGGATTGGTGAAGATCTTTTCCCAATTTGTTGGTTGCCGATCTGTCCTCTTGATGGTGTCCTTTGCCTTACAGAAACTCTGTAACCTTATGAGGTCCCATTTGTCAATTCTTGCTCTTAGAGCATACGCTATTGGTGTTCTGTTCAGAAACTTTCTCCCTGTACCGATGTCCTCAAGGGTCTTCCCCAGTTTCTTTTCTATTAGCTTCAGAGTGTCTGCCTTTATGTGGAGGTCCTTGATCCATTTGGATTTGAGCTTAGTACAAGGAGACAAGGATGGATCAATTCGCATTCTTCTGCATGCTGACCTCCAGTTGAACCAGCACCATTTGTTGAAAAGGCTATCTTTTTTCCATTGGATGTTTTCAGCCCCTTTGTCGAGGATCAAGTGGCCATAGGTGTGTGGGTTCATTTCTGGATCTTCAATCCTGTTCCATTGATCCTCCTGCCTGTCACTGTACCAATACCATGCAGTTTTTAACACTATTGCTCTGTAGTATTGCTTGAGGTCAGGGATACTGATTCCCCCAGATTTTCTTTTGTTGCTGAGAATAGTTTTAGCTATCCTGGGTTTTTTGTTGTTCCAGATGAATTTGATAATTGCTCTTTCTAGCTCTGTGAAGAATTGAGTTGGGGTTTTGATGGGTATTGCATTGAATCTGTATAGTGCTTTTGGCAAAATGGCCATTTTAACTATATTGATTCTACCGATCCATGAGCATGGGAGGTTTTCCCATTTTTTGAGGTCTTCTTCCATTTCCTTCTTCAGAGTCTTGAAGTTCTTGTCATACAGATCTTTCACATGTTTGGTAAGAGTCACCCCAAGATACTTTATATTGTTTGTGGCTATTGTGAAGGGGGTCATTTCCCTAATTTCTTTCTCAGCCTGCTTATCCTTTGAGTATAGGAAGGCCACTGATTTGCTTGAGTTGATTTTATAACCTGCCACTTTGCTGAAGTTGTTTATCAGCTGTAGGAGCTCTCTAGTGGAGTTTTTTGGGTCACTTAGGTAGACTATCATGTCGTCTGCAAATAATGATAGTTTGACTTCCTCCTTTCCAATTTGTATCCCTTTGACCTCCTTATGTTGTCGAATTGCCCGAGCTAGTACCTCAAGTACAATATTGAAAAGATAAGGAGAAAGGGGGCAGCCTTGTCTGGTCCCTGATTTCAGTGGGATTGCTTCAAGTTTCTCTCCATTTAGTTTGATGCTGGCTACTGGTTTGCTGTATATTGCTTTTACTATGTTTAGGTATGGGCCTTGAATTCCTGTTCTCTCCAAGACTTTAAGCATGAAAGGATGCTGAATTTTGTCAAATGCTTTTTCAGCATCCAATGAAATGACCATGTGGTTTTTTTCTTTGAGTTTGTTTATGTAGTGGATTGTATTGATGGATTTCCGTATATTGAACCAACCCTGCATTCCCGGGATAAAGCCTACTTGATCATGGTGGATGATCGTTTTGATGTGTTCTTGGATTCGGTTGGCAAGAATTTTATTGAGTATTTTTGCATCGATGTTCATAAGGGAAATTGGTCTGAAGTTCTCTTTCATTGTTGGATCTTTGTGTGGCTTTGGTATCAGCGTAATTGTGGCTTCGTAGAAGGAATTGGGTAGTGTTCCTTCTGTTTCTATTTTCTGGAATAGTTTGAAGAGTATTGGTGTTAACTCTTCTTTGAAGGTCTGGTAGAATTCTGCACTGAAACCATCTGGTCCTGTGCTTTTTTTGGTTGGAAGACTTTCTATGACTCCTTCTATTTCTTTAGGCATTATGGGACTGTTTAGATGGTCTAGTTGGTCCTGATTTTATTTTGGTATTTGGTATCTGTCAAGGAAATTGTCCATTTCCTCCAGATTCTCCAGTTGTGTTGAGTACAGGCTCTTGTAGTAGGATCTGATGATTTTTTGGATTTCCTCAGTTTCCGTTGTTATATCTCCCTTTTCATTTCTAAGTTTGTTAATTTGGATGCTTTCTCTGTGCCCTTTGGTCAGTCTGGCTAAGGGTTTATCTATCTTGTTGATTTTCTCAAAGAACCAGCTCCTGGTTTTGTTGATTTTTTGTATGGTTCTCTTTGTTTCTACTTGATTGATTTCGGCCCTGAGTTTGATGATTTCCTGCCTTCTCCTCCTCCTGGGTGAAATAGCTTCTTTTTGTTCTAGGGCTTTCAGGTGTGTCATTAAGCTGGTAATGTATGCTCTCTCCATTTTCTTTTTGGAGGCACTCAGGGCTATGAGTTTTCCTCTTAGCACTGCTTTCATTGTGTCCCATAGATTTGGGTATGTTGTGTTTTCATTTTCATTGTGTTCTAAAAAGTCTTTAATTTCTTTCTTTATTTCTTCCTTGACCAAGGTATCATTGAGTAGAGTATTGTTCAATTTCCACGTGTATGTGGGTTTTCTATTGTTTCTGTTGCTATTGAAGACCACTTTTATGCCATAGTGATCAGATAGGAGGCATGGGATTAGTTCGATCTTCTTATATTTGTTGAGGTCTGTCTTGTGACCAATTATATGGTCGATTTTGGAGAAGGTACCATGGGGTGCTGAAAAAAAGGTATATTCTTTTGTTTTAGGATAGAATGTTCTATATATATCAGTTAAATCTAATTGGTCCAAAGCTTCAATTAGTTTCATTGTGTCCTTGTTTAGTTTCTGTTTTCCTGATCGGTCCATTGAGGAAAGTGCAGTGTTGAAGTCACCCGCAATTATTGTGTTAGGTGCAATGTGTGCTTTGAGTTTTAATAAAGTTTCTTTTATGAAAGAGGGTGCCCTTGCATTTGGAGCATAGATGTTCAGGATTGAGAGTTCTTCTTGTTGTATTTTTCCTTTGACCAGCAAGAAGTGTCCCTCAGAGTCTCTTTTGATGACTTTGGGTTGAAAGTCAATTTTATCTGATATTAAAATGGCTACTCCAGCTTGTTTCCTGAGACCATTTGCTTGTAAAATTGTCTTCCAGCCTTTTACTCTAAGGTAGTGTTTGTCTTTGACCCTGAGGTGTGTTTCCTGTAAGCAGCAAAATGTAGGGTCCTGTTTACGTATCCAGTCAGTTAGTCTGTGTCTTTTTATTGGGGCATTAAGTCCATTGATGTTAAGAGATATTAAGGAATAGTGATTGTTACTTCCTATCATTTTTGACGTTATTTTTTAAATTTGATTGCTTAACTTCTTTTGGGTTTGATGAAAGGTTACTATCTTGCTTTTTCCAGGGTGAAGTTTCCCTCCTTGTATTGGTGTTGTTCTCCTATTATCCTTTTTAGGGCTGGGTTTGTGGATAGATATTGGGTAAACTTGGTTTTGTCGTGAAATATCTTAGTTTCTCCATCTATGGTGATTGAGAGTTTTGCTGGATATAGTAGTTTTGGTTGGCATTTGTGTTCTCTTAGAGTCTGCATGAGATCTGCCCAGGACCTTCTAGCCTTCATAGTCTCAGGTGAAAAGTCTGCTGTGATTCTGATAGGTCTTCCTTTATATGTTACTTGGCCTTTTTCTCTTACTGCCTTTAATATTCTTTCTTTGTTTAGAACATTTGGTGTTTTGATTATTATGTGACGGGAAGTATTTCTGTTCTGGTCCAGTCTGTTTGGAGTTCTGTAGGCTTCTTGTATATTCATGGGCATCTCTCTCTTTAGGTTAGGGAAGTTTTCTTCCATAATTTTATTGAAGATATTTGCTGGCCCTTTAAGTTGTAAATCTTCACTCTCATCTATGCCTATAATCCTTAGGTTTGGTCTTCTCATTGTGTCCTGGATTTCCTGGATATTTTGGGTTACAAGCTTTTTGCATTTTGCGTTTTCTTTAACTGTTGAGTCCATGATTTCTATGGAATTTTCAGCATCTGAGATTCTTTCTTCTATCTCTTGTATTCTGTTGTTGATATTTGCATCTCTGTCCCCTGATTTCTTCCCAAGGCTTTCTATCTCCAAAGTTGTCTCCCTTTGAGTTTTCTTAGTTGTTTCTACTTCTGATTTTAGATCCTGGATGGTTTTGCTTAGCTCCTTCACTTGCTTGTCTGTGCTTTCCTGTAATTCTTTAAGAGATTTTTGTGTTTTCTCTTTCATGACCTCAGCCTGTTGACCAAAGTTCTCCTGTATTTCTTTAAGAGATTTTTGTGTTTCGTCTTTCATGACCTCAGCCTGTTGACCAAAGTTCTCCTGTATTTCTTTAAGTGTTTTTTGCATTTCTTCCTTGTTGGCTTTTGTATTCTCCTGGATTTCTTTCAATGATTTTTGTGTTTCCCTTGCAAGGGCTTCTAACTTTTGATCCATTTTCTCCTGAATTTCTTTAAGTATGTCCTTCATGTGTTCCTGTACCAGCATCATGACCAGTGATTTTTAAATCCAAATCTTGTTTTACTGGTGTGATGGGGTATCCAGGACATGCTGGCAGAGGAGAATTGGGTTCAGATGTTGCCATATTGCCTTGGTTTCTGTTAGTGATGTTCCTGCGTTTGCCTTTTGCCATCTAGCTCTCACTGGTGTTACTTGGTCTTGTCAGTGCTGGACTCACCAGTGCAAGCTGCCCCCTCCCCGTTGGCCTCTGGTGCACAGCTTACACCCTGCACTGCCTGTAGACAGGGTGCTGCTGTCCAGGCTGTTCAGATCCCGAAGCAGGCACCCGAAGGCTCCCGCTGGGGCCCGCATGATCCACCGGAGCACACCTACTTCTCCCAGCTGGCCGCCCGGAAGCCCCCGCTAGCCTCTTGAGGGACCTGGAGATGTGGTGCGGCCGCCCAGGCTGATCTGAAGCAGAGAGAGTTTAGCTGAGGGCTTCTGCCTGAGGCCTTGCCCCAGATTGTGTCTGTGGACCAGATGGAGCCCGTGTGCACCCCCAGGGAGTGCCGAAGGTGTATGCTGCTGTGACCTCCCCTGTGTTCCGCTCACTCCGCTGGGCAGCCGATTCCTCAACCTGGCTGGCGCACACAAGGTTAGCCTGGTCGCCCAGGCCCTGAGTCCAGGCAAAAGCCTGGGAGGCCAAGGTACGAGCAAAGTTCCCCTAGGGCTATGACTGTTAATTGGGTCCGCCAGGTGACCCGGATGGCCGGCGTGCGCTTCCGCGCTCCCCGAAAGCACCGGGAGAGTCTGTTGTGCTAACAATCTCCTGGGCGGGTTGACACACAGATGGCCCACCAAGCCGCCCAGTTCTTGGGGTCAGTCCTGTGCCTTTTGGGGCCTAGACCCCCGTTTTGTTTGCCTCAGGCTACGCTTGTTAGCCGTCTCTGCCCTCCCGAGCACTCTGGGTCCTGTAGGCAAAATGGCGGCGCGTGCGCCGGCCAGGGCAAAAAGACCTCCTGGCTGGGTTGGCACCCCGATGGCCACCCGAACAGCCCAGGGCCTGGGTGCAGGCCAACGCCCGTCGGGCTCAGACCCCTGCGGTGTTGGGCCTCGGATTATGCTTGTGTACCTCAGTCTGTCCGATCTCAGGAGTCCGAAATCAAGATGGAGGTGAGCCTCTCCTGACTGGCGGGAAGCCGAGTTCTGAAGTGGCTTCCGTGCAGCGAAAGGCTCCACAGAACCGCAGCTGCTTGCCGCCCGGCTGGTCAGCGAAGGTCAGTGGTCGTGGGCGCAGGGCCCAACTGGACCCTGTGTCGCTTAGGTTCCACCGCTGATGGCCCTTCAGCTGGACCAGCCACTGCCGCCGCCGCCGCCCAGTACTTGAATTTCTTGATAGAAGAATTAAACAACAAAAGGAGGTCAACAGAATACAAACTGGAAAGGAAGAAGTGAAGGTACCACCTACTATTTGTGGATGATAAGATAATATACATAAGTGACCCCCAAAATTCTACCAGAGAACTTCTACAGCTGATAAACAGCCCCATGTGTGTTTTAAACAAAAACTATAACTAAAAAGTACTTGAGAAACTTGAAAAATGAGATAAATTTTTCTTTTCTTTATTAAATCCTACTACCAATTTTTATTTTTAAAGGGATGTAAGGGTATTTTATAATAATGAGCTTCTTAATTATTTACCATGAATATTTGAGACAATTCATAATATCTAATTAATGTCCACTTAAATTTTACAAAATAATTTTATCTATAAACACTGTTTTATTATTTCTAAGTCAGAAAGCAAAATAAAATCAGCCTACATAATATCAAGATAACATTCTGCTTGTAAAGTGAAGTGTGGAAATTTTTAAGCAGTGTTTATAAGGATTCACAGAAGAAAGTTTTTACTTTGTGACACTGAAGACTGAGCACAGGGCCTTGCATGTGGTAGGCAGTTGTTCTTCTACTAATCTACAGCCCTGGCCTTGAAGAATTGTCTTCTTAATTCCTATAACACTAATATCAATTGTGAAGTAAAAGTTTAAATATTCTGCAACCTAAATATTGTATTATTTTGATTTTATTGATTTTTATACAGTAAATTATATTTGCCTATTACCTACCTTTCATACTCTCAGTTCAATTTAGTTATTACTTATAAACAGTGATGCATGGGGAAGAGTGTAGACAGGGTCTCACCCTGTAGCTCAGGGTGGCCCTAACATCATGTTCATTCTCTTGTCTCAGCCTCCAAAGGGCTGGGATTATAGTTGTATATTACAAAGACAGGGTTATGTTGTTTTAATCAGCTTATTACTACCAACTAGATATTTTCCTTTCTATCGATGCTTACTTCTCAAATTCCATTTGTTTTGTATGCATGTGCACATGATCAGATACATAAGAATAAAATGAAAAGCCATTATTAGAATCCTATACACAAAGGATTCAAAATTAGCAGTGCAAACAAATTATAATTTTAATCTTACTGGTTCTAAAGAAAATGCAAAGCTAATGTAGGAAAATCTTACTGATGTTATAAAAACATAGAGTAAGTGACTCTAAGTATAATGTTTAGTCATTAACATATTAAAACAACCACAATGAAAAAATGTCTGAGTATAAATCATCTTCTCATTAGTTTTTCCGGTTTTTTTCTTGATATTGTTCTACTTTGAAGAAAATTAATTTTTTATATTTAAATTAATTTATTCAAATATGTCCACTTCCACTAAATTGGCTCCTAAATTTTATTTTGATAGACTTTTGAAATGATGTCATTTCTCAGAGACATGCAGTTGGGAAACGGAAACTGTTGGCAAGCTTTTTATAAGACCAGGAGATATCACTCTGAATAACTGCAGGGTATGCATTTTCCATGAAGAAGAGGATGGTAGCTGGTCTTGGCCTTCACAATTCTTTGCACATTTTCAAAGCTATAGTCCATCAGTTTGATGTGATTGTTTGAATGCCTAGACCATTATATGTTTAGGCAATATCTGAACAATGAAAGTTTGGGTAAATTGAGCCAATCATATTTTACACTTATTTTACAAAGCCTTCATTTTATTTATTATTCATTCATTGATTCATTTATTTGAGGGAGTGTGTGTGTGTGTGTGTGTGTGTGTGCTCGCATGCGTGCACACACACACACACATGCATGTGTACTACAGCACTTTGTGACAGAGAACAACTTGAGGATATTAATTCTTTCCATCAAGACTGTGGGTCCTAGGAATCCCATGCTGTAACCTACTGAGCAATCATGTTGGTTAGTCCCTGTGCAGGCTTTCTTGATGAAGATAATCAGTAGTTAAATCTGGTTGTAGTCTCCATCATCAGGCAAAATATTCTTTCCAAGTGAGATTCTTGAGAAATAATTTTTAATGATCATCCCAGCTCAGGAAGTATAGTGTGTATAAGACTGCAGTTCATTATTTTAAAATAAAAATAAATAATAGATATGATTCTGAAGTTTATAATCCAATATAAAAATGAGGGGACATGGACTCTGGTCACATTGCCAACATTAACAATCTGTAAAGCCAACATTCAATTATCATGTATACATACATATGTTTTTACCAATCGATCATTTCTAAATTGAAAAAAAAATGATATTTTCTTCAATGTATTTCACAAGAAACTCATTAAACGCACATGAGCCAAATCATGTTAAATACTTGTAGCTTGTCAAAAGAAAGAAATCCTACAAACCAATGTGTTATTATCCAACACTATCCTGCCAGACATGAGATACCTTCCTAACAGTGACTATGATTGTTGAGAAAAAAGATGAAAACTCTGGACTAGATGGAAGTAAATAAAGATTTCACTGTATCATTTGAATCATTTTAATTCTTCCACATATAACTAACTGTAGAGAAGCCAAGCCAATAGTGGACATAGGACGTAAGGTCAATGTACAGCATTTCAATATCTTGGACAGGTGATAATTAACTATATGCTTATTGTTATCCATCTGTAAATTTTTGAGACACCTTGATTGTAGAATGTGGGAGACTTTAGGTATTGATTAAAAACAGATACAGTGGAAAAACAGATATCAATTATCATAGAAACTATATTGGTAAAAAATATCTTTAAAAGTCACAAAACTACTAAACATTTTGCTGAACTTGCTGAAGAAGCAGGGTCCAGCATTCTTTAAATAGTATTTAGATCACCTATTAGAACCAAAACAGGATTCACCTAGCCTCCTTATGCTGAATTTGGGAAGGTGATATCCTTGATGAGGATCTTAAAGGTCCCTTTCCTTTTTACTATATGGAAGTTAAAAGAATGAGATAAGAATACACGAGTGATGTAAAATAAAGTCATAGACATAGCTGGAAAAACAAAGTACTGAACAGTGAATATAGCAGGCTCCCCTGGAGAAATATAAAAGTAATATATGCAAACACATTCATAAACTCACTATAGAGATACAGAAAAATGTGCAGCATGAGGTGGGAAGAAAGTAATTGTATTTTTTTATTATGAAATCCACATTATCTGACACGAATACATCCATTCCACCTTTATTTCAAGTACTGTTGCATAGTGTTTGTTTCTTCATTTTTTTTTTTTTTTGGTTTTAATATGTCTGTGTTTTCACATTCAAAGTGAGGGTCTTGTAGATCAAATATAGATATATATCTCTTTTTTTCAGTCTATCTCCATTTTAGGTCTTTATATATTTATGCTCAATGACTGATATTGTTAAGTTTAATAAGATCAACAATGGTTTATTTTTCTGTCACATATTTTCTTCTGAATATTTTGAAATCTTTCATATTATTTCAAAAATGATTATCTTGTGGTTGATTAATGAATGTGAGTTTTTGTTTTATAGAGTTATTAAAGTGTTTGCTGTAAGGCTTGCGTGTGTCAAGTACACTGATAGAATTTGTTCCTTGCCTCATTCACTAGGCATAAATATACTGATTTTACATACAAAGGAAAAAAAGCATATTGAAATTACAAAGTAGTTTTACAGAATTAGAATTCAAACCTAGATTTGTCTAATTCCAAATTGTGCTTTGTAAGCTTAGGGAAAACTTGGAAAATCTTTCAGCCTTTGGTATAATCAACTATCTATGAAGGGGACATCATATGAAACAAAAGTTAAATGTACTTTAAATGATTGAATATACAAATACATATTATGAGCCTGGTGGTGGTGGCACATGCCTTTAATCCCAGCACTTGGGAGGCTGAGGCAAGTGGATTTCTGAGTTCGAGGCCAGTCTGGTCTACAGAGTGAGATCCAGAACAGGCAGGGCTACACAGAGAAACTCTGTCTCGAAAAACAAAAACAAAAAACTAAAAAAAAAAAAAAAAAAAAAAAAAAGAAAAAAAGCACACATATGGGTAGATAAAGGCATCAAATATAATAGATTGCCAGAATTTGGAGATAAACTAAAGAATATGATACTGCACATCACCCTTTCTGAGAGGGAATAACAGAATGATAAAAGGTTAAGACAGTGCTTTACATTGTGTTAATAATGATGTTAATGAATGTAAATTTTCTTTCAATGGTTTATAATTGATGAGCATCTTATTTAACTGAAACAATGCAGTACTTAAAAATTATCATTAAAGACAGATTGGGAAGTTTTTTATTTTATACTTCCCCAATAATCTCCAAAACTCCTTCAAAAAACCTCACACTTAAGTAAACGTAAGCTTAAGATAAGAATGCATTCTGGAACAGGTATCATTCCCTCCGTTCCTAAAGCATCATCAATAAAGAAATTCTAGAGCTTCCCTTGGCTGGGGCAAATAGTTATAAGGAAAGGATGCTCCTCTAATTTTTGTAGGTATACTTCAAAGTCTAACACCATTTTGCATGTACTGAAAATAGAATTAATGAAGTGGTACTATTTATTAGACAATTGAACCGGATTTAATCATCATGAAATTATTATTTTGTTAATGTGATGTTAATAGCATTTATTAAAAATCTCTACATTTAAGCATACAGTTTGCTGAATTTTATCAATTCAAAGGCATAGTAGCACTACTATTATCAGAGTTCCTCATAGGGAAAGGTTTCTCAAAGACATTTGCCTTTGCATGGGCCTTATCTTTTGACATCCTCTCTATCTTGACCCTAAAGTTGCTGATCTCCTTTCTAATATGGTAATTTTGCCCTCACTGAACTTTATGTAAACATAACAATACAAAGCAAATGCTTGTGTTTAATTGCTTTTTTTTCTAGAATAATTTTAAACTTTATGAATGTTGCTATGTTTATGCATAGAATTACATAGTAGTTTATTTAGTTCCCAAGTGCCAGAAATTTCAACAATGATGTTATTTCACTCACATGTATATTTTTCAAGGACAAGTGTGTTCATTTTCTAGAATTAATATCTATTGAGTAGAATTACTAAGTCATAGAGAAAAATGTTCTTATCTTTATATGGTGAGGCCATACTATGTGTCAAAAAGACTGTATCATTTATGAATTTCTATTAATAATACATCACAATTTCTTCTAGTCAATATCCTTGCCCATTAGGCATTATATTTCTCATGAATGCATATATATATATATATATATATATATATATATTCTTTGCATTCTAATTTATCCAACAAAGGTTTTGATGAAAGAAGGAGCTATCCTTCCAATTTTGAGCTTTTCCTATTGGCAAAAGAATGGACTGACTTACATAGTACATTCTGTTTTATTAATGAGTCTCCCATGAATATGGAAGTCCCTTGCAGTAGTAGATTGGATTAAATCATAGCTTTGAAAAGTTCTGAAAATAACAGGATATACTATGTGTTAGCCTGTGCCTTTATCATATCAATCTAACTTCTATTGCCAACCCATGGCACCCTTCCCAGTACCTAGCAATCCCAACTTATCTTCAGTTGTTTTTAAGTTCCACCTATGAGAAAGAACATATGGTAGTTGTCTTTCTCTTGGTAATTTTGCTTAACCTGATGTTCACTAGTTCCTTTCATTTTGCTGAAAGTGGCAGGATTTCATTTTTCATTAGTGCCAAATATTCCACTATGTATAACTCCCAAATTTGCTTCAGCCACACATTTTAGGCTAATTATGTATCTTAGATATTATGGACAATGTCACAACAAACACGGACATGCAGACATCTCTTTTGTATGTTGACTTCTTTTTCTTCACATATATACCCAAGAGGAGGACAGCTGGGGCAGATTGTAATCCTATTTTTACTTTCCTGAAGAAGTTCCATAATTTTCATAGACATTTCACTAATTTGCATTCCCAGAAAGAGTGAATCTTTGCCCGTACCAATATCTTGACATGTTTTCCTTTTATTTCTTTCTAGTGGTTTCAGGTCTTAAAGTATTGATCCATTTTCAGTTGATTTTTCATGAGGTGTGAGATAGGTCAAGTTTAAATTATCTATATAGGATATCCATTTTTTTTTTCCTAGAACCAGTTATAAAGGTGGCCGTCCTTTCTTCGGGGAATGTTTTTGGCCCCATTGGTGAGGTGAATCAGTTAGCTTTCAATGAATAGGCTTTTCCCCCTGAGGTCTCTATTAAGTTTCATTTTCCTGGTGTCTGATTTTTTTCTACTGTGTTTGGGCTGCTATGAATAAGTAGTATGTCTTGCAATTATGTCAGATTCTTGTTTTTTTTTTTTTAGAATAAAAATTTAAGTTTTTATTATTTTCTTTGAGATAAATTAACCAGGAGTGTTTTTTTTTTCTTTTCTTTTTTTTATTCGATATAATTTATTTACATTTCAAATGATTTCCCCTTTTCTAGCCCCCCCCACTCCCCGAAAGTCCCGTAAGCCCCCTTCTCTTCCCCTGTCCTCCCACCCACCCCTTCCCACTTCCCCGTTCTGGTTTTGCTGAATACTGTTTCACTGAGTCTTTCCAGAACCAGGGGCCACTCCTCCTTTCTTCTTGTACCTCATTTGATGTGTGGATTATGTTTTGGGTATTCCAGTTTTCTAGGTTAATATCCACTTATTAGTGAGTGCATACCATGATTCACCTTTTGAGTCTGGGTTACCTCACTTAGTATGATATTCTCTAGCTCTATCCATTTGCCTAAGAATTTCATCAATTCATTGTTTCTAATGGCTGAATAGTACTCCATTGTGTATATATACCACATTTTTTGCATCCACTCTTCTGTTGAGGGATACCTGGGTTCTTTCCAGCATCTGGCATAGCAGCATAGGGCTGCTATGAACATAGTAGAACATGTATCCTTATTACATGGTGGGGAGTCTTCTGGGTATATGCCCAGGAGTGGTATAGCAGGATCTTCTGGAAGTGAGGTGCCCAGTTTTCAGAGGAACCGCCAGACTGCTTTCCAGAGTGGTTGTACCAATTTGCAACCCCACCAGCAGTGGAGGAGTGTTCCTCTTTCTCCACACCCTCTCCAACACCTGCTGTCTC
The DNA here is from genome assembly GCF_947179515.1 of Apodemus sylvaticus. NCBI lineage: Eukaryota > Metazoa > Chordata > Mammalia > Rodentia > Muridae > Apodemus > Apodemus sylvaticus. The sequence continues at coordinate 97,096,328 of NC_067476.1, read as the reverse complement.
CTGAATTTTTAATCTTAGCCATTCTGACTGGTGTAAGATGAAATCTTAGGGTTGTTTTGATTTGCATTTCCCTAATGACTAATGAAGTTGAACATTTTTTAAGATGGGCCTAATCCCCATAACAATAGGTATACAACAGAAACCTGTATGTCAGCAAAGATTTACACACAAACTGAAAGGGAAATGATAGAAAATTATATTCTGAACAAATAAAATCTAAAGCAGTGTAAGAATATCTATACTTTTTAACAGAGTTGGAAATAACATAAGAAGAAATGAGGACAACTCATTAAAACACATAAAATTATAAATCTAAATAAACACAAAAGTACATTTTCATTTAATAAAATAAAGTCTTGGGGCCTAAATGAGACATGGGCTCTTATATAATAAAATTGGTAGAATTCAGTATCTTATTCTTACCAGTGGACAGACTAAGTATATATCAAGACCAATAAAATAAAACAAAATGAAGTCAAGAACTATATATCAAGTGGACCTTAGAGAAATTCATAAAACATTATATCCAAGGGTGAAAGAAGAGATTTCTGTACTGAATATTACAAAACAAATTCGATCACTCATTAATGATCATTCAACTTGATGATATATAGTGAACAAGTTGGTTTAGTTTTAGGCATGCAAGAATAGTTCAACATATACCACATTATAAACACAATACATCACACAAATAGAAGAAAGGATAAAGATTATATCATCCTCTCAATAGAGATAGAAATACATTGATAAACTTCACAAATCCAAAGCCAACAGCATGCTGAAAAAAATAAAACTGTCTCTCCTTAGATGAAAAACAAGACAAAGTCATTTACTACTACTTTAAGTAATGCATACATATATCTTCTTTAAACAACAGAACTAGATTGCTACCTTTAGTAATCACTTAATGGTTGCTATGTAAAATGCCTCCCATTTTACTCAAAAACCTCAGGAATACAATCTAGAAACTATGAGTCATGGGTTAGGGGGCTAGTCTGGCATTGTGTCAGGTCTGGCATGGTTGTGTAATAAGGGGTGTGACACAGTTCCTGTCGTGGAGCATCACAAGGCTGTAGATCCCTATGATCCCCACATGTGTCAATGACTGCTGCTGGCCTGAAGCTTGTCTATTGTCTCTTTTATTTTTCTTTCATTCTCTTTCTGTGAAATACACTTCCCCCATTACTCAGAGCTAATCATGCCATAATAAACAGATGTGGTTCTTGGGAATGAGGAATGGAGGTGGTCATGATACTGTGGAGGACAATAAGCAATCCTTCCCCTTAGCCTTTAGGGAAATGGGAACGGAGCTAGAAAACATAACCACAGAGGCCATAATGGTCCTTTGTAGATATTGTTCATTGTGAGACTTGGCCTTGATTTGGAAATACTAGGAGATACATATACTCTTTTGTCCAATGACTGCTGCACTGATTAGCTAAGGTGAATTTGAAGACATAAGGATAGAGAACTAAAATAGTCTCAAGAAGAAAAAGCATGGCTAGGAAAGGAAGGAATCTATAAAATAAAAGCAAATGATAGATGGGTTTATTTTATAGAAGAAAGGCTTATATATGATCTAGAACTAAATAATATTGGAAGGAGAAAGAATGAGAGGGGAGTAATACAAAATCACAAGAAGGGAGAAAGCAAAAGAATGAGAAGGGAGAAGGAAGAAAGGAGAAAGAGGAATCATGAGAATCTTCCAGAAGAGAGAACACTTGAACTGACAGCTTGCATCCACTACTGACTCTGAGTCATTATTGATTTAGCACCATTTCCATTCCTGCCTTGCTCAGGATCCTTCCCACGCTGAAGCTGGACCTCAGCAGTACTGGGTATAAACACAATAAGGCAAAGCTTTATTCTTGAGTGAAGTTTTGGAGAAATTTCCCTATTTATCATCTTATACTTAAATAGTGGTTATGCATATGAATGAGATGAGATACCCTCAGACCCTACTCAGCCTCAGCATGTCTATTATTCTTGTGGGATTTATATTTCACATGTCATCCTGATGGTAATTATCTTTCTTCAACTTCTAGGTAAAGGATTTCCTTAAGTATTTTTTGTAGGAGTGATATGGAGGTCACAGATTTCCCTTCTCTTTTTTTCTTTTTTTCTTTTATATTTTGTAAGATTCTTTTTCTTCCCTCTCTCCCTCTGCCCCTCCCTCCATCCCTCCTTCCATCTCCCCCCTCCCTGTGTGTGTGTGGGGGGGTGTGTGTGTGCGTGCGTGCGTGCACTTGTGTGTGCATGTGTGTGTACATATCCTTCAATTCCAAATCATAACCTTGTTAGGTACACTAATAATGAGTTTTGGAATTATTTTTTTTCATTATTCAAAAAACATCCTTCCATGCTATGCTAAGCCTGTAGAATTTCTTCTAAGAAATATATTAACCTAATGAACTTTCCCTTAATGTTAACTTAATATGTTTTTCTAGATGGAAGAACTCATTCTCATTTTAAGATTTTGACTATAGATGGTCAGATATTTTCTGCTTATGTCTGTCAGAAATTATAAAGTCATGGAGATCTATTTCTTTCCCATGATTAATAACATGTATTTAGTCATAATTTGTCCCCCTTCATATACATCAGTGATGTAGGACTTTGTTTCTTTAATAAAGTATTTAAATGATAATGTTATACTGTTCCTCTTTTCTTCACACTGGAACATAATATCAAAAGATATGGTGTATACCATTCTTTATTCCAGTTGATCCAGTATAATGGTGAGGCTTGCAAATGAGCCATCTCATCTGATATACAAAGTCTTTCAATTCTAAGAATTCTGATCCATTCTTTGCAAAATGTCTTTGCAGAACTTTTAATCCATATCCCAATTTCATTTAATTATTTATTTCCTTTGGATCTTGTGGAGTTGTTTGAAAAAAAAAATCTTTCTTTTGAGTTCCCTGTCAGTTATGCCAACCACTTTGATAGCTTTGAAATCTGTTACTGGAGTTCTGGTCTGTAGGAAGTGTTACATTATTTTTAATGTTCCTGTGGTCTTACACTGGGGATTGCATGTATGACATAATGGACATGTCTAAAACTTTTATGGGATAACATTCTTTGGAAGCAGCTTTCTCCTAAAGACATGCCAGGTTATATTAGCTTTTTTTTTCAGCTATTGGGTATAATATAATCTCCCTGAGGCTCTTCAGCACTGATTCTAGGAGGTACAGGATTGAGTATAGTACAAACTGTATAAAATAAGAAGGATCCATTGTCTCTGTTGGGTCACACAAGGTGGATTCCCTCTGTCTTGGCTAATCTTCATTGTCAACAGGATTAGAACTAGAATCAACCAGGAGGCAAGCCTCTGGATGCACCTGTGAAAAATGCCCTTGCTTAGGTTAATTGATGTGAGAAGGCCTCTATGAAATGTGGTTGGCACCTTCCAGTGACAGGCCAGATATAAGATGGTCCAAATGAAAAGTGCTTAACTCATTCCTGCTCACCTTCGCGGTTCACTGTCAGGTCCGTGTACTCTGTAGCTGGCTGTGCTGCTGCTGTTTCCACCCTTCACTGGCATCAGAACTCAGCTGCTTCTATGACCACTCAGCATGGGCCAATGATCAGTAGTTTCCTAGGAATTCTCTAGGTCTTCAGCATCAGAATAGGATTTGTGTGGCAACCATTAATGTCTTCTTAGAAATAAATATGAAGCATCATTCTGAAGACTTCCTGTCTAATATTTTAGGGAGGACACACTTAACTCTTTTCCAGGATGCTATGAAGACCTATCGTGTTTCTTGATGTGATCATCTAAGTCTTTGTCAATCAGTACATCAGTGGGATATACTGCCAAGGAAGCAGAATTCAGTAACAGCTTGCAAGCTTTTATTACCGGCAACAGTGTTTGGCTGAGGAGAGTTTCCTTAAGTAAACTGGCAAAGGACGGAGGCTTTTTTGAGACAAGTTTTCTGTTCACCTGTTTTGTTGGCCCTATGAGCTAAGCAATATTCCTTTGTATGTAAGGGTTTAAACTATAGAACATGAGCACACACTGTGCTTGCAAGGGGGATCTTGGGGAAAACAATTCATTGAATTACAAAATAAAATTGCTATATTGAAAAGAAAACTTTTAACTTGTTGACATTTACTGGGTTGAAGTTATCTTTATGGCATCTGTGTAGAAAACTATGTATATAGGGTTTTTGCTAAATCAAGTGTTCTTAAAATCTGAGCAAATTATGTATCGGCAAATGGATAGTAGTTAAAAATAAGTTTTCCCTATTAACTTGTGAGAGTTTTAAAATAACACTTTGCCAGGATCCACTATTAGTATGTTAGTTTGATCAACATTAGTACATGTGTTTGGAAGTAAACTAAAGCATTTCCTTGAAAATACTGTTGTTTTTTAAGTTAGACATTCACAAATCTAGGCTGGCCCTCCTTCAAACACTATTCTTGGTTTGAATAAACTCTTCTCTGTATGTTTCTTTCTGAGCAGAGCACAATGTGAGAGTCTAAATTTCCTGCTCCTTCTCGTGTGGTTTGGAGTCATTCTGCTTCACTATGGCAGGCATGGTGGGGACGAACTCAGAGCTATTTCCAACAGCATCAGTTATTAAAACCACAGGTGAAAGCCACCAGATGACAATCCTTAAAAGATTCATCACAGAGTCCATTCCAGCCATACTTACAAGCTTCTCCTAACCTTTGGGCATAATAAATATCCTAAAACATGGTGTTGCCCTGTCTGCACCACTCCACAGGGGATCATTGACAGAATTCCATCATGGACATGGAATTCCCTGAGGTGAGTATCCACAAAACAAAACAAAACAAAAAACCAAAAACCAAAAAACACCAAACAAACAAACAAAACAACAAAATTGACAAAAAAAAAAAACCCTCACTTTACTGAAAAGGAAGTACACAATTGGACCAGGTGCATGGTATCTAAGTGGTACATATTGTGTTATTTAAATAAAGCTAGTCAATTGAAGTCATATGTAAATCAGCAGCTCAGATGAAAATATGAAAGGGTGGATGGGGTGGTCATACCTCAGGATATAGGCATAAGTCATAAATGAGATCTTTATATATGACCCACACTAGGAGGAAAACATGGAATTGAGAATAAAAGGCTGAATGTTACATTGGTCAAGGACCTGCTACTAAGGAGACCTCTTCTTTGCCTCTCACCAGTTTTATCAAAATATTTCTAAGTCTTGGTCTTCAAAGAGGGCTGAGCAAGGATTCACTGAACTTTAGAATAGAGTCACTTTAAGTACTTTATATTCAAGGACCTTCAAACTGGAGTTATGAGGAATAAGGATTCTCAATTCACTAGGGATAAAGTCACCCACTTGTGGAATCCAGATGATCCACTTGGTGCTCTTTTCCAATTGTACCTATAAAATGACACATACAGCAGACCAAGACTTAAAAGAATCTACTGCGCAATGGCTGAGACCCTTTAAGAATGGTAGGTAAACCATAAGAATGATATCTTAAGTAATTGTTGAGGTTGAGGGGAATGTGGAGTAGATAGAAACAGATGTACCATGTAAACAGGCAAGGACTGGGATGAACTACAATAACAAATGCTACCACCTCTCCAGGTAACCTCCATTTTGATGGATCAGACTTAGAAGAGAATACAGACATTATGGAGCACATATATCACCACCCTTCTTAGCAACTGTTTTAGATTCTGACTGCTATGCTTTTAGATCCACTACCAAGACTGCAACCAGGCCAGACTTTTCCTGCACTGTTCTCAGACAGAGTGAGTACAAATGAGACATTAAACTATGCCATTGGAAGCTCCATTTGCAGTTCTTTTAATGGACAACTTTGGTTTAGGGTAAAGTTTTATTAAAAAAAAGACACTACATTTGGCACTGTTAGATTAGATTATTCAGGAAATTCTGTTAGTTGAAAGGACTTTGGTTGAAAGTTTTGAGAATTTTTTACTAAGGGTAAAATGCACACTACAAAGGATAATGTAAAGATGGCAGGGAGAAGCCAGGAAAGCTCTGAAAATGGCTGACCTTGGTAACAGCTGTGCCATCCTCTCCCAGCCTTTGAGCAGGAATTCCTGTGTCAGCCATAATCCCCTCCAGCAAGGGTGGAGTGCTCAGACCGAGGTGGAGTTCCTTGTTCTTCAAGATCTACAAATTCCTGAATTAAGCAGGTGACTCTCCTAGCCCCAGGAGCAGTGGAGCCAATGCCCAGTAAACAGTCAGACCAGTTCCCCTGAACACAAGCTGGAATTTGGGGGGAGGATCTTGCTTGAAACTTTAAATTCTGAGTTCTCCATGAAACCTTGACACTTTGAACAGCAGCTGTGGTCTTGGTCTCATTCTCTTTTCGCCACCTTCCCATTCATCTCCAGCTTCCCTCTCAGGCAACCAGTTCGACCTAACTTCAGGCAGTTACAACCAGCCCGAGCATATTATTCCCTCATTTATAGATAAACCTCAGCATATACACATTATAATAAGTATTTTTGATGAGGATATCCTAGCATGAGGCTAAACACAAAGAAACAAAACAATCCTTAATATGTAGCTTTAGGGAGAGCAAGTTATTTTCTCACCCTCTCTTGAAAAATGGCAAGGGAAAATAATTTCAATAGAAAATAAAAAAAAAAACATGGATCTTTGAGACACTTGATATTTATTTTATCAAAACAGTGAACACGTTAATTACTGATAATCTATACAACATTCTAAAATTAATGATAAATGACCAGACTAACTTTCCTGGTATTGCTATTATTCTTAGTGGAATTTCCTGGTCCTAGATAACTGGGCATCACCCTGACTATCCAATTTGTCTTCCTCTCTGACCAATATAACCTCTTCACTGGTAACGCTAACCTCTCCATATCTTTGTTTGAAGATGTATCTGTTTCTTCTGTCCTTACCTTTCAAGTCCTATTCTACTCTAACTACCCTTCAGTTCAATGGACTGAACTCCCAATGATCTTTCCATATGCATTACATAAATTGTTACTTGCAAAATTTGATATGCTGTACTATGAATGTTTAATTTGAATGCTTTATCTCTAACCAGACACCAACATCTCAAATACTTAATTGATTTGGTAAATAATTACAATCACAGAATTTTTGCACACACGATTATAATACTGATACAACAAATTATCAATGCCATGATGAGCCATACCAACTATGTGGCGCCAATGAAAGCATTTGTAGCATAGCAAATCTGATTGCGTATGTGTACCTGACACAATGTGAGGTAACATACACATACTACCTTTAGTTCATGATACTATTATCATTTCTCATGGCTTTCTTTAGTGGCCCATATCTGTCTATTCAACTATATTGGCTCTGTTTTTAGAATACTAATTTTTTTTCATCAAAAAATCACCAAACCCATCATTGAGATTTTAGATCACATCACTTTATCTCTCCTAGAACAGTAAAATAGATTTCTTCCCTAATAGATATGTTCTCAACACTGCAGTGTTATAAAATCCTGTAATCCTTATAAAACCTTCAACCATACCTGTGTTAAAAAGTCTGAAATGGACTACAACACCTTGCATGATCTTTCCTTTCCACTACCCAGAGGTCATCTTCCATCATTTATTCTGGTTACTCTTTTCCAGTTATGGTAATCTGTCCTGTTCTTTTGTTATCAAACCTGGGATTCACAACCTGTGCCCAATTCATGTCCTGCCCACGGCAGTCAACTAAAATGTAATTTAAAAAGCCAGGTGAAAAGTAGAAATCAGAAAGGGAGATTTATTCAACATGGACACATTGGTAAGATGGATTTTGGGAGTTCACTGGATCTATTTGTGTATGTGTGTGTATATAAATATGCATACATATATGCATATTGTGTGTATTACATGTATATATGTATACACACAAAATATATTTAATATTTTCTACATATGAATATATAATATATATTCTTTATAATATATAAAGATGTATATGTTAAAGCTAGTTTAACTCACCAATAATGCCTCCTGAACATTCTATTTCTGCTTTTTTTTTTCTCCATACCTGTGATAATTCCCCACTTTTTATTTTTTTGGTACAATATTTTCCACTTTTTAAGGTACAATTCTCTTTTAACCTGTCCAGTGTATTACCCGATTTCTTCCTACACCCTTACACAAACTCCCGGCTCATGAATGTAGGTAGGCATGGTGGTCTATATCGTACACCAGTTGATCCTAGGAACTCCAAACAGTGCTTAGTACATTCAAATAATGTATTTTAAATTAGATTTTCGTTTTGCTTTCTGGAGTGCAAGTTTTTTCAGTTTCTGTATTGGGAAAAATGCTAAAAAAGCAGTACAGGAGGCAGAGGTCATGTAGCCTCACCAATTCAATAGGCAGAGATGCAAACCTTAAAAGTATTCAGGTGTTAAGGGTTTTTATGGGTGGGGGTGGGGGGATAATAGGTAATATTTTCTTGGAGTTGACCAAGAAAGGAAAGGGACTAAATCCCCTTTCCAGGGCAGTGTTTCAAGTCTTGGAATTTGTGACTTTGAATTTACTACCCAGACAATCCCAACACCCTCAAGCTGTTTAACAGGGACCATGCCCTTCCCCTGGTAGCTTCACTGCCCTTACTTAGGTGGTTAGGCTTGTGCCTAAACTTTTTTCTTTTTGTAAATTCTGAGCCGTATATCCATGTATCAGAGAATAGAACCTGAGGCTGCCTCCCTCTACACCCGGGTGTTCAGCAAGGCGCTGAAGGGGCAGTAGGCATGGTCGCGGGCAGGCAGCGCAGCAGACACCCGGTCGAGGACCGCGCGATAGGTCCAGCCGCCGCGGGACCCAGGGCCTGGCGTCTGTGGTTACCGCACGCACGCACACTTCGCCCAGAATGAGGGTTGCGGCCCTGATCAGGTAATGAGAAGTGGGGCGGCCTCTTTATTCCAGGGCAAGGCTATATCCTGACGCGGCCAGTGTAGGGACGTCCGGAACCACTTCTTGGGGCTCCGCGTGGGCGGGTCGGCGCCACGGGCACCGGAAGAGGCGGGGCGTTCTACGGCTCTGGGCCCACTGGCCCGGGCGCACGCGCCTCATCTCTGGGATTTTGGCAGAGCTAAACGCTCTAGAGCCTTGGTCCTCCTCCGCAGTGGGTGCATGGTCACCACGCCTGTTGGACTTTTATTCCTCTGAACTTTGAGAGCCGCTTGTTCACTTACTTGTGTGCAGTTTTGGTCCACTATATTTCTCTTCAGTCTCGATTCCTCCCGGGAATGAGTAATGCAACTTCACTCTCTTCTCACATCTCTGGCTTGCAGGGATGGCTATCCTGGTTGAGTTGGAAATATGCTAGGCTTTTCTAGATAATTTGGATTGAAGTTGCTTTGGATACAACGAATTTACCTTACTGAGAATTTGCCTTACTGACCGTGGGCAACCCAAGTCATATTCCAAAAGTAGTTTAAAATCAATAGTAACTTACTTAAAAAGTACAGATACAGTAACTGATAAGCATAGCTATCCCTGGTCTATTTCAGTGCCTAAAAATTGATAAGGGACATAGCAATACTAGTTAGAAACCCTTAAATATATTGTTTCTTGAGATTTAGACCTTAGGAAACTGAGTTCTACTTCCTTGTCTTTTTGTTAGCCCAGTGAAGCACACATAAACAGTTTTTGTTAATATTCTAGGTAACTGGTGCTAGTTGACAGTGGGAGACAGTCTAGGTAAGCCGTATTTCAGTTTCTCTGTAGTGACAGAAAAATGCCAGATCTGTTCCTTCTGTGCCATTTTAAGGAAATGAAAAGGCACCATAATTTAATACATCTTACACATAAAGGGAATAATGATGCTTTAACTATCATCATGGATTATTGAAGAGAGATAAAAAATAAATGTAAGCCAGGAATGTAGTGATGGAGTTTAGTTTACCAAAGCTCAGCAGGATAGTAAAACATGTGAAACTGGAGAGAAGAAACTCTCAGTGGAGGGTGTTCCTCAAAATACTCAGCAGATAGAAATTAAGAGGTGCCGTTTGAGAAATTATACTGTTCTTCAAAACTGTATATTAGGAGATAAGCATGCTCAGAATAAATATACGTGTAGTGTGTATAATTGTGGATAACATGGCCGTATATTTAAGCTTCAGTTTGATAAATCTATGTCCATTGTGTAGATGTATGCATGTATTTGAATTTGTGTGTACAACATTTGATAGGGTATGAGTGTATTTCCAGGACAAAGTGAAACACATACATCATTAAATCAAAGGTTAAAGTAACTAAAAAAATTTGCAGTGCTTAATGAAAGCTTGAAGATTATTTAGGCAGACTCTTTTAAATTTATACTGAAGCATATAAACCCAAATATATTGTGATTGCATTGTCAGCTTGGGAACCCTCTGCCCTAACTGGGCTGCCTTGGCTAGTCTCAAAGAAGATGCACCTAATCTTATTGCAACTTGCTATGCCAAGGCTGGTTGACCCATAAGAGGCTTCCCGTTTTCTGAAAAGAAGGGGTGGAATGCTGGGTGGGGCAGGCATGAGAGGGAGGGACTCAAAGGAGGGGGGAGGGGAAGCTGGCATCAGGGTGTAAAGTAAATGAATAACATCATAATAATAGTTAATAATAATAAAAGATTCTTTGCTCCTGAATGCAGTTTGTTCATTGCCTTTGTGTTTTATAGAACACAGCTTGGGAAATACTTTGAAAGCATATTTAAAGAGTTGGCATATTTTAAACCATAAAGTTAAGGGGTGATTATGGATGTTCACCCTTGAGTCTTTAATATATTTTAAAGCATTGTTTGTTTGTTTGTTTGGGGGGAACATAGTAATAGGATCCAATAGAGAAAGTTATGAAGATCTACTTAAGTGCATATCTGAAAAGAGGAGTCCTGGCCTTTATTTATTCATGTTTTTTACCTGACATTGTAAAACCATTTTAATGGAGCTTTTCTTTCCTTTCCTTTCTTTTTCTTTTCTTGAATATTTTCTTTATTTACATTTTAAATGTTATCCTTTTTCCTGTTTTCCCCTCCAGAAACCCCCTGTCTTATCCCACCTTCCCCTGCTTCTGTAAGGGCACTAAGCCACCCACCACCCACTCCTGCCTCCGCACCCTGGTATTCCTCTACACTGGCGCATCCAGACTTCACAGGAACAAGGGTCTCTCCTCCCACTGATGTCCTACAAGGCCATCTTCTGCCACATATGCTGCTGGAGCCTTGGGTCCCTCCATGTGTACTTTTTGGTCGGTGGTTTAGTCCCTGGGAGCTCTGGGGTGGGGGAGGGGGTCTGGATGGTTGATATTATTGTTCTTCGTATGGAGTTGCAAACCCCTTCAGCTTTTTCAGTCCTTTTTCTAACTCCTCCATTAGTGACCCATTGCTCAGTCTAATGGTTGGCTGCGAGCATTCCCCTCTGTATTTGTCAGGTCCTGGCAGGGACTCTCAGGAAACAGCTATATCAGGCTCTTGTCAGCGAGCACTTAGCATTCACAATAGTGTCTGGGTTTCATGTATTGGGTAGATTCCCAGGTCTAGCAGTCTGGATGGCCTTTCCTTCAGTCTCCCCTTCACACTTTGTCTCCTTATCTCCTCCCATGGGTATTTTGATCCCCCTTCTAAGAAGGCCTGAAGAAGTATCCACACTTTGGTCTTCCATCTTCTTGAGCTTCATGTGGTCTGTGAATTGTGTGTTGGGTATTCTGAGCTTTTGGGCTAATGTCCACTTATCAGTGAGTGCATACCATTTGTTCTTTTGTGATAGGATTATCTCACTGAGGATGATATTTCCTAATTCCATCCATTTGCCTAAGAATTTCATGAAGTCATTGTTTTTAATAGCTGAGTAGTACTCCATTGTATAAATTTTCTATATTCATTCCTCTCTTGAAGGACATCTGGGTTCTTTCCAGCTTCTGGCTATTATAAATAAGACTGTTATGAACATTGTAGAGCATGTGTCCTTGTTATATATTGGAGCACCATTTGGGTATATGCTCAGGAGTGGTATAGCTGGTTACTCTGGTAATACTATGTCCAGTTTTCTGAGGAAACACCAGACTGATTTCTAGAGTGGTTGTACAAACTTGCAATCCCATCAGCAATGGAAGAGTATTCCTCTTTCTTCACATCCTCAACAGCATCTGCTGTCACCTGAGTTTTTCATCTTAGCCAGTCTGACTGGTGTGAGGTGAAATCTCAGGGATGTTTTGATTTGCATTTCCCTGATGAGTAAGGATGTTGAAAATTTCTTTAGGTGCTTCTCAGCCATTTGATATTCCTCAGTTGAAAATTCTTTGTTTAGTTCTGTACCCCATTTTTAATAGGATTATTTGATTCTCTGGAGTATAACTTCTTGAGTTCTTTGTATATATTGGATATTAGCCCTTTATCGGATGTAGGGCTGGTAAAGATCTTTCCCCAATCTGTTGGTTGCTATTTTGTTCTATTGACAGTGTCCTTTGCCTTAAAGAAGCTTTGCAATTTTATGAGATCGTATATCTCATAAAACAATTTGCCTATTGTTGATTTTAGAGCATAAGCCATTGGTGTTTGGTTTAGGAAATTTTCCCCTGTGCCCATGTGTTCGAGGCTCTTCCCCACTTTCTTTTCTATTAGTTTCAGTGTATCTGGTTTTATGTGGAGGTCTTTGATCCACTTGGACTTGAGCTTTGTACAAAGAGATAAAATAGATCAATTTGCATTCTTCTACTTGCTGACCTCCAGTTGAACCAGCACCATTTGTTGAAAATGCTATCTTTTTTTCCATTGGACAGTATGACTGTAAGTGTGTATGTTCATTTCTGGGTCTTCAGTTCTATTCCATTGATCTTCCTGCTTGTCACTGTAGCAATACCATATAGTTTTTTATCACTTGTTGTTCAGTAATACAGTTTAATTTCAGGGATGGTGATTCCCCCCGAAATTCTTCTATTGTTGAGAATAGTTTTTGCTATCCTGGGTTTTGGTTATTCCAAATGAATTTGCAAATTGCTCTTTGTAACTCTATGAAGAATTGAGTTGGTATTTTGATGGGGATTGCGTTAATGCACCCCTTTGTCTTTTGTATTCTCTTCCTTGTAAGGAATCCTGCAGTGCAGTTGTCTACACAGCAATGGCTGAGGCACTGAATATACTAAGGCTTGATTATTGATTTGGATTTTCATTGTATAGAATTTACAATCAAGTATGTCACAGTCTATTATACAGTTTGGATTCAGATTTAGTTAGGTTTCATGTAGTTAGAACAGATTTAAAAATGTTTTACTTTATGTTACATATTTATATCTGCACACCACTTGCTTGCTTATGGAAACCATAAGAAGGTGTTGGATTCCCTGGAGCTGGAGTCACAGATGAGTGAACTGCCATTTGAGTGCTTGGGATTGAAGACTGGTCCTCTGGAAACAGACATTAATCTTAATTACTAAGACATATCTGTAGCCCCTAAATTTTTTTTAAATTAAGGACTTTCATCTAAGGAATGTATAAAATAAGTGTTTAGAATATCATTCTGAATAATCAGTTATGTACACAGCACTTTTTATCTTATATAAAAGCACTGTAACAAATATACTTTATTTAGAACTTCTGTATTGTAAATGCATGTAATTTCATAAATTCCTAGAAGTGGCAATGTTAAACATTCAGATTCCTGTGCTCAGTATTCTTCCTCCTTACAAATGTGTGTCTTATTGCACGGTAATTGTGGAACAATCTCTCCTGAATTCTGAAAAGCTGAGTAAGAATGTGTTTGATTTTGATGGCCAGTGATTCTGTGTTTAATGGTGATCAAAGGCCTGGCACTCATATCCTTTTCTCCACTGACTTGTTTTGCAGTGGTGGAAAGGACAGCTGTTACAACATGATGCAGTGCATTGCTGAGGGGCATCAGATTGTTGCATTAGCAAATCTAAGACCAGATGAAAACCAAGGTAAGTGTATGTTTTTTTTTTTAAATCATTCTCTAAATGGTTGCAACTCAACTTCATTATTTCAGGATGGTACGTAACAGTCTGCTTCGTTGGTACTTGATTTATAATATATGAATGCCACTATTAATGCAAGGCTTCCCTTGCACCCTCCCATAGATCATGAGCCTCTTGAGAAGAGATATAGTGCCTTAGACGTTCCTGGGGGTGCTCCTCAGCTCTTTAAGCTCTGTACCTGTGGTAGGAATTCACTCACAGTGGACTGATAGACCAGTGTGTATTGAACGCATTTGAATTAGCCAGTTTGCTTCTGTCGGATATTTGAAAAATTCTGAAAGTGGTGTGGAAAGATGGAAACTGGGAGTATTTTATAGGTAGAAAGGAAATGAGCTTACAAAAACTTAGGGGTAAATTTATGCTTTAGGATTTTATGCTAGGCTCTAATGATGATGAGCTAGGGTTTAGAAGTAAGTGCTTTCTGAGAAGGACTCTAGTCCTAACTTAAAATACGGGAAATGGACCACTGCTGCTTTTATTGTAAAGAAGCAAAATCAGTTTCAGATTGTGCTGTAATGGTAAGACCTTGTCCGTCCATTTCATTGAGATGGACAAGTGAGTCTTCATCTGACTTGAGAATTCTCAGGACTAAAATGAAGCAAAAACAACACATAAAAAGAAAACAAAAAACTTAAGTTCACAGTACGTGTACTACACATACAAAGTTATTTTCCTCTCTTGAATTAGTCATGTCCAGCTTTCAATTTCAATATTAGTTTATTGTGACAAAATCATTATTGTATAATCTCCAATGTGTTCATTTTGCTGACATTACAGTAAAATAAAAAGCAAGTATATCTTTTAAATTATATTTATTAATAGAATGAGGGCATTTGTTAGAATATTATTAGTATAAAAAATTCAATAACAAATGCAATTAGACTATTATGAATTAACAATTTGGGAATATCATCTGACACTGTGTAATTGGTGTGGAAGACAATAAGACTGTGTGGATCAGTAGATGGACAGGGCTGGGTAATAGTGATTTAAAGTCAGCAGGATGTTGGAACTGTTGAATTAGTTACTGAATGATTTTTCCCCCTTTAAATGCACTGAAAGGAACCTCACTGAGGAATGCATGGCTCCACTGACGAGCAAAGCAGGGTATAATGTATTCATAGCATATCACAGTTTTTACAATATGGGTTTTCAGTAGGTACTCTGGGAAAGAATTTATTCCCGTCAATGAGATAATGTGCAGTTGTCATAAACGGTACAGAGTCATCCCTTTAAGTCTGTAGTAGGAGATTTGTGGTATGTTAATTGAAGTGCTTTAGGCAACAGTGGAGCCTTTTGGTTTTGTTTGCTCTTACACTAGTTGCTGCTGTGTAGCTTCCACTAATGAAGTTGTATTGTGGTAAGGACTCCATGGAGCCCTAATGAAAATATATCAGGTTTTAAAGCCATTATACTATTTCGTAGTTGTATTAATTTCAGGATGTTTCTCGCTATGAAGCTCGTTTCTTTGAATAAATTTATTTGACCAATATCCTTTAGTGAAAATACATTAAATACTCACACTAACTTGGTAGGAAGAGTGAAAAGTTTTTAGGGTGGTTTGACTAAATCTCTGTTTCATACTGGCATGAGGAGTAGACTTATAATAATGGTGGGAGTATTGTTTTGTAGGAAGCTGGGCAGCTGTGGGCGTCAGAAATATGACAAGCCAAAATGAAATGGTATATGATGATGTCACTGATTGTTGTAAGACATTTACAGTGTTGTTTATTCCCTTTGATTGACTGTTTCTACATTTGAAAGCATACACTTTGTAGTCTATTATTTTGTAACTTAACAAACTGTCAACAGTCTCAATGGCACTAAATAGTAGTCTCCATATAATTTCTCCTATATCTTCTCTGTATGAAATATAAGTGGTGCAAAGATCATTTGAAGAGGTAATTCATACTTTGTCCTCTTATTGGAGGAACTGAAAGCATATTAGTCTATGAAAAATTTCAACAGTGATCTACTTAAATTATTTACCTACATACTTTTAAAATTTATTTGACATGCGATCTTTTATCCTCTGTTTTAAATATTAATATCTTATAGGATTCATATTCTGGAGAGCACACTTTGGAAAATACATGCCATTTTATTATAGGGCTGTAATATAGTTCTTTTAATAGATAATTCTTTAATTAATACTTTACCTATAATAATATGTATGGAATCTTGAGATATAATTGATGGTTGTATTATTTATTAGATTCAATTATCATGTTTCCAAACATATTTGTAACTGTTCTAATAAATATTAAACTTACATGTATATGCTTTGTTGATGTATTGATAACAAAATATACCAATTCTATTTTTCTGCCAAATATGTATCACTTCCTAAGCAGATATTTATTTAAGAAAATATTTTATTAAAAGTCTAGATTATGTTGAATAACCTGAATGATATGTAATACAATTTCTAACTGAATAAATTAATTAAAATTTATTGGATACATTATACTTATTTTTAAATGTATATAATTTTTAAAATGTAAATGTATGGTTGATAATTAAAAACACAGATTATTAAAGCTGATTTGAACTAAATTTATCTATGGACAAATGTGGACTACTTATATATTATCTTACTTATAAAAGCAGGGCATTATGGTTAAATTCTTAAGCTTAGTGTTGAGTGTTCTTCAAGCTACTTCTTAAGGTCTGTTTATTTTACTCTGTCTTAATAATTATTTTTCCATTAATTGTTACAGTGGAGTCAGATGAATTGGATAGCTATATGTATCAGACAGTGGGTCACCATGCTGTTGACTTGTATGCGGAAGCAATGGCTCTGCCCCTGTACCGCAGAACCATCAGAGGAAGGAGCTTGGAGACAGGAAGAGATTATACCAAATGTGAAGGTGATGAGGTTGAAGATCTCTATGAACTATTAAAACTCATTAAGGTATGCAGAGTGACTACTTTTTCCTTTTTGAACTTTATAATTTTCACTTATTGAGTTATTTACTATTAAATAGCTTGCAAATTTTCATAGCCCAGCAATTATTTGAGAGGATATTTTATCTTTTGGGTGGAACGTAACAAAAAACTCCTTAGTATGTCCTCATATTAGAAAGTAGAAAAATAAGACATAAGATATAGATTTATGTCTAGGCCTGTCACATGCTTTTTTTCCATTTGTTTATTTTATGTGTATGTGCTTTACATACATGTATGCATGTATGTATGTATGTATGTACACCATGTGCATATCTGGTACCTACAAAAGCCAGAAAAGGGAATTAGATTCCTTTAAATTACAGTTATAGATGGTTGTAAACTACCCTGTGGGTGCTAGGTAACAGTGCTCTTAACTGCCTAGCCCCCTTGTCAAGTAATATTTTTTTTTATTCGATATATTTTTTATTTACATTTCAAATGATTTCCCCTTTTCTGGCCCCCCATTCCCCAAAAGTCCCATAAGCCCTCTTCCCTCCCCCCTTTTCTCCTATCCACCTCTTCCCAATTACCAGTTCTGGTTTTGCCCTATACTGCTACACTGAGTCTTTCTAGAACCAGGGGCCACTCCTCCATTCTTCTTGTACATCATTTGATGTGTGAATTATGTTTTGAGTATTCCAATTTTCTAGGCTAATATCCACTTATTAGTGAGTGCATACATGATTGATCTTTTGAGACTGGGTTACCTCACATAGTATGATGTTCTCCAGCTCCATCCATTTGCCTAAGAATTTCATGAATTCATTGTTTCTAATGGCTGAATAGTACTCCATTGTGTATATATACCACATTTTTGCATCTATTCTTCCGTTGAGGTATACCTGGGTTCTTTCTAGCTTCTGGCTATTATAAATAGGGCTGCTATGAACATAGTAGAGCATGTATCCTTATTACATGGTGGGGAATCCTCTGGGTATATGCCCAGGAGTGGTATAGCAGGATCTTCCGGAAGTGATGTGCCCAGTTTTCTGAGGAACCGCCAGACTGATTTCCAGAGTGGTTGTACCAGTTTGCAACCCCACCAGCAGTGGAGGAGTGTTCCTCTTTCTCCACATCCTCGCCAACACCTGCTGTCTCCTGAATTTTTAATCTTAGCCATTCTGACTGGTGTAAGGTGAAATCTCAGGGTTTTTTTGATTTGCATTTCCCTAATGACTAATGAAGTTGAACATTTTTTAAGATGCTTATCAGCCATCCGAAGTTCTTCAGGTGAGAATTATTTGTTTAGCTCTGTACCCCATTTTTTAATAGGGTTATTTGGTTTTCTGGGGTCTAACTTCTTGAGTTCTTTGTATATATTGGATATTAGCAAGTAATATTTCTTTATCTTAAGGATAGTAGAAAAAATAGCATTTGAACTTTGTTCAAAACATATTTTGTTTTGGCTCACTACTAAACAAATGGATGCATCCTGTTTTCTTATTACATTATACTTTTACGTGCAAGAGTAATACAAGGATCAGACTAATAGCCTGGCTGATAGTGAAGAGTACTGTGAGAAGGAATGAAGTCATGCCAAGTTGATAACGCCTAATAGCAGGAGGGAATGTACACTCATATGATGGTCATGTGATGGTCAATGGTTGTCATGTGATGGTGAGTGGTGGTCATGTGATGGTCAGATATGGTTAAGGTTAAGCAGACTGGAAACTAGCTCTATGAATCAGATATGCCATTGTATGTATTATTGTCCATCATTCATTCATGAATAGTTTCAGCATATGAAATTTCAAAAAGAAATGTGGCCTTGTCTCTCTAGTAGATACTACACTCAGGAAATGTTAACGTATATAATCATTCTTGCTCTCTCATTAATAATCAACTGCTTGAGGACAGCTTGTTATTCTTCCCTAAATACATGTGTCTTTTCAACAGCTATACATTGTTCATGTAACACATATTGATGAGGATCTTACGTCTGTGTGTGCTGCAAATCTTAATATTTTTACAGAAGAAAAAGTTCCATTCTTTTCTGTACTATTGCATCTCCTCACTCTTTAGAGAATTCAGCCCTTTCCCAAGTTTTGTAATGAACATTTCATAATCTGAAATAATTGGTGATCGAGTTTTATACTGATTAATAACTTTGATTAAGAAAAAATACCAGATACTAAGTAGGCTTAAAGTTGCTTAATTAAAACAGTTTCTATTTTGCATGTCAGAACATTTTTATCTTAAAAAGAAGCACAGGGTACTTTTGTTTCCAAATGTGCTATTTAGTTAGGTAGCATATGAAGTGCTTACCTTGCAGAGGGTGTCACTGGAAGCTATGTGTTCGGTATAACTACTGTGGTTCTTAAGCTAGTAGGAAGGAAAAGACTTTTCCCTGTCATTCTCCAGAAAGCTACAGTTAACCTTATTCACTTGGAGATGTAGAAACTAAATTCAATCTTGTATTTTCACATTTATTTTTGAAAATACACTGAAACTGAATATTAACATTTCAGTATAAATCAATACTACAAAATCGAAGAACTTGTGCTAGAAATAATTGGGTTGCTTAAAAAGCACAAACGTAACTTTGGAGAAATCCTCTGATGATAACATCCATCCAGGAAAGGGAGTGATAATAAATTACTAATCAGTTTAATTAAAAGTGAGCAGATTAGTAGTAATTAAGAAGAAATCCCCGTTCTCTCCATGCTGTCTTTGGAGAAATGGATGCTTTGCCATTATCTTCATAGTAACCATCAATTATGACATAAATTAATGCTAATGTTAAATCTTGACAAGTTCTGCTTTGGAATTTCATACATGATAATTATAACTATAGTTGAAAGAGATGTTATCAAGTTGTCTGGGACTAAATAGTTCCTGCTTTTCCTGTGTAAAAAATATTAATTTTACTATAGGATATTTTAAAGACATCAATATCAGAAATATATTGCTTTTAAGAAAGAAATTGTATAGCTAGGCTTTTAGAGTTAAATCCATTTGTGAAACTGTGGTGCAAAAGTTCCAGTAGAGATCTCATATGTCCTCATGAATAACTGAGTAATTATGGGGAAAAAACTAACTTAGGCTATAATTTCCTAGGTTGTTTCAACTTGCTCTAAGCAAAAGAACCATATTTTAATCTTTTGAGTGTTAATTCAGTAGTGGAAGCCTCTGGACTTTGTTTTCATTGTTTCTTCCTAACAGGCTATACTTTTGTTAAGTTTTACATCTGTCTTTTGTTTTTATATATACTTTGTCTAGGGTGCACTTTATTTTGCGTATAATTCAATTAGTCTAAGTAGCAAAGTCTTAGAATTCTAAACTTAAGGAAATTTAGAGTTACAAGTTTCTGTTTTGTTGAAGTCGGGAAAACTAACAGATATGTAGTAATCCATAGTATCTCTTCAGTTGCTAGGTAACTGTGAATCTGAAATATATATCTGAAGCTGTTTGTAACATATTTGGTTTTATCATTAGCCTTTGTCTTCTAGTATTAAAATGTAACTTTAACTCTTTTCTAGTTTAATATGGTATAGTTTATCTTTTCTACAATGATTTATAAATCATATGTAAGTTTTTGTTAAAGCCTAAACAATATAATAGCTATTAAAATACAAATTAGCATCATTTTTCTATAAAATCATATTTAAGGATCAATATATTTTTCTCTTTCTCTATTGATTTCGTGCTGTTTTCTTTCTAGATATGTGATTTCTCCCCACCATCCCCATTTCAGTGGAACCTTTCTTTAAGAAATTTCCTAATGGCAAATCCTCTCAAATTCTTTCACTTTGAAATGTTCGTATTTTGCCCTGCACGTTTTAGTGAACATTAGATGTTTCCTATGACTCTTCCATAATTGTTTAATGATAAAACATCTCTTTGAAAGCTTTTTCTTGGTTGATGACAATCTTACAATCTTACAGTCTAAGTGAAACTCATTTATAACAGGACTGTCCTGTGGCTGTAGTGACTGGATCAGCAGTGGTGTGGTCCTAACAGAACAGAGCCAATAGTGATTGGCAGAAGGTAAACTCTTGTACTTGCCTACAGAAATGAATGACTAGCACCTAGAAATTTAATAGCTTTTTTCCTTTTTTTTTTTTTTGAAAGGGAAATACCTAATGTCAGATATGTCAGAGAAAAATAGCAGAGCCAGTGGACTTACAGTATAAGGATGACTCTGAGAGTCCTCCTTTATCATGCCTTTTCCCTTCCTGAAACCACTTGGTCAGAAATGACACCTTGTAGACTGAATCTATTTTCTCAAATATTTTGTGTTTCTGTGTCAACTGTAAAGACAATATGTTCCTAGGTGGAACAGAGGGCTTGAAATTTTAATATTATCTCTCTGTAATGTATATACTCCGGAGGAGGGGGGCAGAAGTTGATATTAAATGTCTTCTTCAATGGATTCTCTTCCTTATTTTTTGACGCTGAATCTTTGGTTTTGCCTGAAGCTCACTAATTGGGCAGAATACAGAATACCTGGCTAGCAAGCTCCAATAATCTCCCTTTTCTGCATCCCCAGAACTGGGGGTACAGGAAAGCTGCTGTACCTGGCTTTCTACTTCCATTCTAGACATCTGAACTCAGGCAGTGCTTGCGTCCACATGCTCCCCACAGCGCACCGTACCCACTGAGCAGTGTCCAGCTCCTTTGTATCTTTTTGTTGTATGTTTTGGAGAGTGCTTCTGGAATCTCTTTTATTTTCCTGTTGAACTTTTTCTAAGTCATTTGTCTCCAATAGCTAAGAACTTTATTCACTGACTTTTCTCTTTTCATAAAGATGATTTTTTTTTCTGAAGTAGCTACATTCCCTACATGGGAACATAAGGAAGAGATTTCAAATATTATCTGTTGCTCCCTCAACTATTGCTGTTTCCTTTGTGTCTTTTTCTCTTATCCTGGAGTTAAGGCTAGCCAGGCCTCCCTGGCTCCTGAGCCTCATTGTCTTCTAGGCAACAGTAGATCACCCTTTCTGTGCTGATTCAGCAGTCACCATTCTGTCATCTGCTTTCTGACTAATCAAGAGGCAGAGACAGTCTAGCTCTCATAGCTCAGTCCTTAGTTTTGTCATGGGAGATTGTACCTTTGTTTCATTTTAATAAAATTTCAAGATCCAGTAACCTGTGTGAACTTCCTTCTAATGAACTATATTTAACATGCTTCTGCAACTCCAGCGTTGTTTCAGCTCTCCTCTTTGAACTTCTAATACTTCTCTTTATCCATTTTCTCATATGCATCTCAAGTCAACTTGGTACTAACCTTAAATTCCTCAATATACACATATAACTTAAATATGCTAAGTAGTTGCTTTTTTATTCCTAAAACAAAATATTTACTGTTGAAAGAAGAATAACTGAACAATCATTTTCATTTTTATTTATTACTTTTTGTTGAAATTTTTTTTATCACATTATATTCTGATTATGGTTTCCCTTCCCCACCTCCGCTGAGATCTTCCTCACCTCTCCTCACATTCTAAACCACACCATTTTTGTCTCCTTATAAAACAATCAGGTATCTATAGCATAGTAATAAAATAAAGTAAGATAAAACCAAACCAAACAAACAGCAGAAAAAGAGCCAAAGAAAACAGAAAAAGCATGAGAAATACATATAGACCAAGAGACACACATTAGTGCACACAGGAACATTAAAACGCAAAACCGGAAGCCCTAATAGATACAAAAAGGACCTATAGCGCAAGACAGAAATAAATAAGTGCCCTGACAAAGAAACACACATGATGCTATTGCAACTGAGTTTGTGTTGACCATCTATGCTGAGCGTGGGGTCTGCCTTTAAGAATGGCTTATGTCTCCAGTGAGACTGTTGGGGAAATCATTTGTTTCTTTAGTGATTGATTATCAATTGATGATGGCTTCTGAATTAGGGACGAGGATGAGCATGTGTCTGATTCTTCTCTCGGCTCTGGGACCCCATCTTGCACAGGCTGTGAATGCTGCCACAGTTCTCTGAGTTCATATGTGCATCTGTCCTGCTGTGTGTAGAAGGTCTTGTTTGTTTCCTTGATATACTCTAGGCTGACTCTCATGGTCCTGATCCTTCCCCTCTTCTTCAGTAGAGTTTCCAGAGGCCTGAGAAAGAGGGATTCGATGGAGATACCTCATTTAGAGTAACTGAATGTTCCAAGAACTCTCACACTCTGCATGGCATCTAGCTGTGGGCCCCTAGTTAGCTCTCATCTACTTTAAAATGTCTTAATGATTTATTTATTTAAATTCTATATGTATTGGTGATTTGCTTGCATTGCATGTCTGTGTGAGGGCATCAGATCCCTTTGAACTGGAGTCATCGAGAACCATGAGCTGTCATTTGGGTTCCCTGACTTGCACACCAGTACTCTGGAAGAGTAGCTAGTGTTCTCTACTGCTGAGCCATCTCTTCAACCTGGGGGAAGAAGCTCTTCTGATGATAGTTGAGCAAGAGAATGGTCTGTGGTATATTAGGATGTCAGTAGTAGTAATTGTATGGCTACGTTCCTTCAGCAGAATAGTGGTTTTTGTTTTTTCCTAGGTCCCTAGACTGTATGGTTTTAGGTTCTTGGCATGTTGAGCAGTATCAGAATGGGGTCCATCTCATGGATTGGGTCTTATATCCAATCAGATATTGGTTGGTTACTCCCACAAGCTTTGTACCACTATTGCACTAGCCTATCTTGTAGTCATTGTAGATGAAATAGTTTGGTTTGGAGTTGGTGTTTACCTTTCTCCTAGCTTACAGAGTGCTTTCCAGCACCATGTATATGTCCATAGGGACGAAGGGTCTAGCTTGGTACCAACTTAGTTTTTTCATGCTAAATGAGTTGTATCTTTAACAGTAAATGTTAGCTTTGGAGAGTAACCAATAGTTTTGGCAATAGCTTAGGTTTGGGGGGGTTTCCATGGAACCCTTGGCAAACAACTCAATTAGGTGTTACCCATTGCCAGGACTGGAAGTTTCATATGGTGATGAGAGATATCCAGTTTTGGCTCTGTCTTTTCTGTTTAATCACTTTCAAATAAAATATAATCTATTGAAAGTGGTGTAAAGGTAAGTTTAGCAACAAGTAAAGATATGGGATTTAATTAGTTAATCAAATGATGTGTTTCTTTTTTTTTTTCCTGTTTCTATAATGTTGACTATTCACTCAGTCAGGACTGCTGCAGTTAGAGGTTAGATCCTATTTACATTGGTTCAGTTCTTCTAGGAAAAGTTACATAGTTACATAGCTTAAATGAAAAAAAAAATCAAATTTTGTTTCATTGGCCTGACATAGCATACTCAAGCCAAGTTACTATTTCTAGAAATTGATTTCACTTGTCTGATCAGCCTAGACCAGCCATTTCTGAGTATAAGGTAAAAAAAATGATTATTGAATTCTGTTAATATTTTCAAGGCATAAGAAATGATAGGTCTTCCATTTAAATCAGATTCTTGCTAGCAAAAGGTTGGACTGTGGTAAGGCACAAAGAGCAACAGGTTTCCAGAATCTAGTAGGTTCCAGAAGTGGACATGTGGGGCGCCATGCTGAGTGATTCTTCCTTGACTTACCTCCCTACTTCTATGGCCACTCTCCCCAATGCCCTCTTCTTTTTCGTCTTCCTCATCTTCCTTTCTTTCTTTTGTATGCATTTAAAATATTAACCATTAGCTTGACAGCCTTGAGTTTGCCATCTGAGATCTTCATAGTTTAGATATTCATGATTTCCTGACTTTAATATCCTGTATAGTGAATGTAGCAAGTTGAAAACAAACAAAATTTCTGTAAAAGCGTTTCATATTTTTATATTTCATATTTTGGAAAAGCATCATTATGTACCTCATCAATGAAGTCAAACCCAAGTCCTACTATCAAACTTGAACTTTTTCTTAGCTCTGCATTTTACCTCAGCCACTATCATTAGGTCTGTGTAACCTGTTGCTAGTTCTTCAGTGAACTGTAGATCTGACTCTTTAGCTCCATTCTGCATGGCTGCCTGTCCACCTGTATTATTCACCAGTCTCTTAGTGTGTCATCCATGTGTGGCCCACCCAGCTCATCCCTCACAGTGCTGTCAGGTACACTGCATGCAAGCTTACACTACCTGCTGATAAGAAGACTGAGCATTAGTCCTGCGGTCCTACTAGTCCAATGCTGTCATTCCCATACAAACCATTCTGACAAACTTTAACAGCCACTTAAATTTCGATTTTTTTAAAAAAAAAATCCTGTATTTATAACCTGTTGGGTTTTTGTTGTTGTTTCTAATATTTATTTTCCTGGAAGTTTAAGTTCCTGAAGAACTTCATCCTTTGTGAAATCTGTGATTTTCCCTAGTCCTTGTCTCTCATGGCAACTTGTGTATATGTCTGTGTCCCTGAGCTTGTTACTGTGATCTTTATATGGCTGCTGGACTACAGGACCTTTAAGGCCATGTGTAGTGCTCGCTCTTCCACTTCTGTAGGGTTAAGTGCCTAGGAAAGGGTTGGCATACACAGGCTCAAAAGGATTGTTGAAAGGGTAGATGAGTCAAAAACTGTCAAATTATTTTTTATTTCATGATTTATCTAACTCAGGAGGACCACAGTAATATTTCACTAATGTGATGTAAATCCAGTGAGAAATTTTAGCTTTTTTGTTTTTTGTACAGAAACTTAAGAGGCCTGGGCATCATAGTTAAAATTTTGTTAGATAAGGTGTCGATTAGTATCTGGACTAAGAGTGAGTTCCAGCTGCAGAATATTTTGTACAAATGCTGAGCAGACAATATTTCAGAATATCTCTATGTTAGGAAACTTGCCTGTAGTTAAAAACTACTCTGTGAGTCCTTTCACTTCAGACCCTGGGGGAAAGGGTCTAGAAACTAAGTGGCTTTGAGGTAAATCCAGAATGTTTGAAATGGAACAAACGTATTATAAGGCTTCAAGATTTATAGGAAGGACCCAGACATGGTGCTAATTAAATAGGCACATAGCCCTGTACAGACTGCTCCTGGCTCCTCAGGACTGCACAGCTTGTCTCAAGCCTTGTCAGTCTCCAAGATATTGGACATTAAGCCTGGTCCATTGGTGCAATAAATATGTTTCTAGTCTTGACTCTGGACTCTAAATAGGAAGCACTGGCATTCTAGTTGGCCAATGTTACTTTCCTCCCAGGTGCAGCATTATTAAGGCTGTACGGTTTTCGACCTTTTTAGATGAGAACATCAGACACGTGTGAGGAACCACAGTGGTAGAGCTGTTTGGGAAACAGACATCAAATGATATTTTATACTTGTAACTGCTTCTTCACCCTCTCACTGGTCCAGACCTACCTTCCTTCCTTCCTTCCTTCCTTCCTTCCTTCCTTCCTTCCTTCCTTCCTTCCTTCCTTCCTTCTTTCCTCCTTCCCTCTCTCTCTTTCTTCCTTTCTTCCTGTTCTTGTTTTATTTTGCCTTTGTTGTTGTTGGTGGTGGTTTTTTGTTATTTTGGTTCTTGAGACAGGGTTTCTCTGTGTAGCCCTGCCTATCTACTCTCTAAACTGGCCTATAAATCAGAGATCCTCCTGCCTCTACTTCCCAAATCCTAGGATTAAAGAATAGGCCACCACTTCCCCACTTTATATAAAGTCTGGCCTACACTTTATATATTGTCCCTAAATCTACAAATTTAGACTCCTTCATTTTGAGAAGTTTACTATGTGTCTTCAACTGTGAACCTCTCTGTGTCTCTGCTTGGTATTGCTGACAGTGTCTCTATTTTTTTTTTTTTTTTTTTTTTTTTTTTTTTTTTTTGGTGAACCCTACCTATATATTGCTTCTATCTTTTCCTCACCAGTGACCTTCTCAGGTTTTACCAATTGACTTTATTCCATGTATTTCTTTCTTTAGGCTCCCCATTCTTCAGAGTCTGCCCCGTTGACTCTCCTACCCTTTCCTGAGTATGTAAGCATTTATTTTAAGGCTAAACATTTTGTGGTTCTTGACCTCTGGAATTGTGTCTCCTTAGATGCTAAATTTATGTTTCTAGTCTTTTCCTTTTTTTCCACAGGTAATTTAGCCTGACAGTTAGTATGAGATAGCTAGATCATAGGATAGCTATACAAATATCGCCAAAGATCAGCTTTGGCATCATAAAGTGGGTAAACTGAGGCAAGCAACCAGTGGGGGCAGTGCTTAGAACTGCTTGCTGATAGTGATCAGGACAGATACTGACTGGGGCAGCTGCCTGTGGCAGCCAGTAATTTTTGTCAGGGTTAGCATTTCCTGTGGCAAAACAAAACAGAACAAACAAAACAAAACAAAACAACCCTCAAGTGAATTCTATTAACTCCTCAGGGCCAGCAAGAAATGAAAGAGAGAAAATTCATACTCACATATATTTACACACACACTGAATGAGTGAAGCAAAAGACGGCCTTCAAGAAATCGGTCATCACCAGGGCAGCCTCAGTGAGACACGTCAGCAGTGCTGCCGTTGTTCTTGCTCCCTCACCATGAGAGAGTCCCTCGCACAGTAATTAAGAGTGTGCCTCTGAATGTCAAATCGTTCCCTAAGATTTTCTACATCAGAGTCAGCAGCAAAAACATCTCAACCTAGCTTCACTAACAATTTATTCTTCCAAATGCTTTCTAAGGGTGGTGGACATTAATCTGCTCCAGCAGCAGTGCCTGAAAGAGATCAGGCGTTGTTATTGTGAGTGCCAGAGATGCTGCCCAGTGAGCAGCTGGAAGCCCTCTTAGAGTTTTCATCGATTAAGAGGGAGGTGAAGGTAGCAAGCAGAGCAGAACTGTATACAGCATGAACTCCTCTGGACATAGTCTTCAGGATCTCGCTTCCACTGAGGCACACCCATCCTGGCTGTGCTAACCTGACTGCTGGGCTGGATTCCATGAGTTCTGAAGCTGTGTCCTTCCTCCTACATGACCCTTGGAAATACATCTTTTTGTATTTGTGCTCTGGAATTGAACCCAGAACTTTATGTGTGCTAGTATATCCTCAGTTCTCTTTCAATTTTTATTTTAAGACATGGTTTTACCAAGTTGCCCAGGCTAGCCTTTAATTTATTTTATGGCCTAAGCAGGCTCTGATTTTGCAACTCTCCTGCCTTTGTCTCCCAAGTGTCTAGAATTATATAGACTTGTATTACTAGGCCTAACTAATTTAAGTTTTTAGAGCAACTTCTTTATTTTTTTCACAATATGTGTACTCATATCATATCAAATGTGTACATTTTATCTTATCCTCATATCGGTAGTAATAACTATTTTGACTGGGTATAATATGTCACTGTAGTTTTGTTTAATATTTCCCTGATAGTTAATGATACTGAACATGTTTTTTTTTTCATACAGTTGTTGACCATTTTTTTATTTCTTTTGAGAAGTATTTAGAATAGTTTTAAAGTTTGATTACTTATATGCTGCATTTTGAGTTTCCTATGTATACTAGCTGTTAGCTCTGGTGAGATGATGTTACTGAGTATTCTTCTCCAACTGGCTGTTGGCTTTCTTTGTTGTTGACTTTGCTGTGGAGAAGCCTTATACTTTGATGTAATTGCATTAGTCTGTCTTTGTTCTTGTTTTAGGAAAATACAACAAAATAGCCTTACTAATGTCTCGAATGTTCTCCGGTGTTCTTGTCTAGTAGGTTCATGGTTGCTCTTACTTACACTCAGCTGCTTGGTCCATTCTAAGTTATTTATTGTCCATGGTGAGAGATATGGGTCAGGTTTAATTTGCACTTAGCTTTCTATTTTTCAAGCACCATTTATTGGGGAAGCTGTTTGTTCTTTCCCCAGTAATGTTTGTGGTGCCTTCGATAAGAATCAATGCTATATGGATGAATAGGCTTATTTCTAAGGTCCTGTGTTCTTCTCTATAGGGCTGCTGTATTTTAATGACACCAGCAAAGTTCCTGGGCTACCATGGTTGTGTCTTGTGTCTTGAAGTCAAGTGTTATCAACCGCCCAGCTTTGACCTTTTTTTGCTAGATTTTTCTGGTTTTCTTAGGTGATTATTGCTGTCATATTTAGTTAAGGATTTTTCCAGTTATGTAAAGAAAACCATTGGTATTTCATGAGAATTTCATTTATTTTATACATTTGCTCTATTATTTTTTAAAATTCAAGTTATATATGTGAGTTCCTTTATTTATATGTGTGATGCTTAATTTCTTTTTTAAGTTTTCTATAATTTTCATTTTAGAGGACGTTTGCTTCTTTAATTAAATTTAATTAAGTATTTGTCATAGCATTTGTGAATACATTTCTTTATTTCTTTCTTGCCAATCCTATTGTATATAAATGGTACTATTTTTATATTGATTTTTGTGTCTTGTAACATGATGAATTTATCAGTTCTGAAGAGTTTTAATGGTAGAAACTTTAGATTTTCAGTACATAATAATTTCTTTCTCTTTCTTACTTGATCTAGCTAATTCTTTGAGCACTATACATGCATATAATGCTGTGTATTTAACTATATGCAGCTATATCGAATGTGTATATTCTTACATATGTATTTCTTACTGTTAATAAGTTCTTATAGTCAAGATTAAAAGGACAGCTAAGAAGAGATTACATAGGGAGTGACAGAGTTGCTTGTTAACTTCAGAGTTTTCTGGCCAAGCTAATAGTAATGCAAGTACAAGATTAGAGAATTGCAATTCTGTATGTAAGTTCAAGTTGCAAATGAAGATGTCAGGCTAGTTGGAAGTTTATATGGGTAGTAACCAGGCAGGTAGCAATCATAGAAATGATGGGTGTATATTGAAGGGAATTAAGAAGCTCTTTGGTGATTGAATAGTGACAAGAAGTCTATATAAGGTACATCTTAAATGCACACTTTTATAGCTCACTTGTACAGCTTTTACTGGGTAATATTCATAATCAAAGTCAATTATATTGCCATATATTATAAATATTGTGCTCTTAAATTTTATGGCATTCTGTTTTCTTCTTAATCTCAGGCAGGATGGTTTACAATCTGCTTCCTATAATCTGGATCCATTTACTGAAGTTAATGATAATAAATTTTTATCTTGCTAGTTCTTTTAATTGAATATTTAACAATCTCTTATTAAAATATATGAAATACATATCACATAAAATGTTTTGTCTTTTTTAAAAAAAAATTTGTGTAAATTCTCAAAAAGATGCAAAGTGCTTGATAGTAGTGTATTCTATCATAATAATGTCCCGTGTAGGTACCCAAAATCAAATTACTGTTGTAATTACATATAAAAGTTATTCATAGTTAAATCATGTAAAATAAGGAGTCAACAGGTTTTGTAGTCCTTGGGCATCCTAACAGACAGAACCTGGCTTTCGGCCTGTAAGAGAATTGCTGCCCTTGTGCTGTACTTGTGGTGTCTCTCCCATGTTTTACTGTCTACACTTTATTGTATACATTCTGGTGAGGTTCACTTTTCTTAAGTGTGTCTAGTTACTTTTCTTTCTTCAGTAAAAATTATTTTTTGCTACTGTAATGGTTAGGATTCCTACAGAACAACTTCAAATAATCTTTCATCTTTTACAATATTCCCTGTTTATTTAACGCTATAAGTAACTTGAAATATTGGATTTGTAGCTTTTTATTTCCTTATGAGACTCAACAGAAGTTGTAGATTAGAAGGGGCATTATTTTGAACTCTGTTGATCTCGAATTCAGTCATTTTGTATGGAAAATGTCAATCCATCTTTCCTTCAAGAATATGTATGTATTCCTCTTTAGAAGTTTTTTGTTATTTTATTTATATGGCTGTTTTGCCTGCATATATATCCTTGTACAACGTGCATGTGGAAGCCAGAAGACGGTGTGGATCCTCTAGAAGTAGAGTCACAGATGGTGTGAGATGCCATGTAGGTGCTGGGAATTGGGAGAGCAGCCAGTGTGCTTAACCACTGAGCTGTAGGATACCTCTTAAGGTCTCTAAAGCAAAGATGGTAGATTAGTTAGGTTTTAATGTTCCATTTCCCCTCACCTCCATGTCAGTCTCAGTTCTTTTTTCTCCTTTATTCCTTAAATCTCAAAATAATGCATTAAAGTTCTGTGGAGTTGTTTTATTTCATAAGATCCAGAGCTCCACTGCAATAGTAATATTTGATAGCAGTTGTAAGTGAACACCAAGAAAACCGTAAGAATTCTTACCTTTAGTAATAAGTTATGCAGAAGAGAAAAGAATGATAGTTATCCAAGTTGTGGAAGAGCATTTATTGATGACATCATATACTATAGATGGGGTTGAATTTATCCATATTCATTCATCACCAATGGGTCATGTCCCTCTGGAGTCTCCTTTAGACTCCTTCAGTGTGTAATTCAGCTTTCTAAGACATATGACAGCCTTTCCTTTCAAGTGTCCTATGTGAGTGTTCTGATGCTTGGCCTATTCTCAAGGGAAGATAGGGAAAGGTGAACCCAATGATGCCAGATGTCATAATTTGATTTTTTCCATAGAACTTTATTTTTCCATGTTTTTTTTTAGAATTTAATTACATTATTATTTTTAGGAATTAACTACATTATCTGAAATATATAATTACAGATAATTATGAAGGAGTGTGTTTTCATTAACTCATTTGTAAAGAACCTTAAGCAAGGAATTCCTTTTGAAAGTTAGATGAACTGAGCTTAGAGGACTTAATTTTTTCTAAGAGAATATAAAGAATATGAAATTTTGTGTGTAGAGTCTTATAAAGAAACCATGACATACTTGTTATTCAGAGATCACTGAGTAGCAACAGAACATCATAGCACTTGACAGTGTCCATGATGCATTTGGAGCAGTTCCTGCTTTACAGGTCACTGTGAAGTTTAAGTTGCTGAAAGAATGTGCCTGTCTAATGATTTAATTTTGGGCAAAAGTCAGCCCAAAGCCATTTCCTTAGATGTCCTTAAAAAGATGTTGACAAATCAAAAAGAAACTATCAAGCATCCATTTTTTGCTCACGAAGACTCTTCTGCTGCCCAGGTTACTATTGGTTCAGAAACCATAGAAATGGCCTCTGGCCATTGCTCTAGGACCAGCTTCCTTGTAGCCTTTTCCCTTAAAGCAATTTCTATAAAAGACCCTTATGCTAATTATCTACCAGTATCTTTCATCCCAGAAAGTCAGAGTTGCTATTTCTTTTAAGTTGCACTTTCTGATAAAAGGTTATGTATTTTTTTTCAGAAGTAAATGAAAAATTTTAGTGTCTAACATTGTCCCCCATTAGTCATTGAAGTTTTGTTTTTGTTTTTCAATATTTTGAAGGAATGCCTTTAAATGAGACTTAAACACAAACAAACCAAAAAAACCACAACCAAGAGGAGTAACTGTTACCCTCTCCCTCTCCCTCTCCTCTATACCAAAATGTATGTCAACTCTTTTCCCTCTAAACATCATTTATACCATTTTGAAGGAAAAAATAAGTATTTTTAAACAGCGTTTTTACATGCATCATTTATGCTTTTTTCTAGCATGTCTATCTTTTTAAAATAAAGGTAGTAGTTAGTATTTAAAAAAGAAAAAGAAAACAACTTCTAAGGATTGGAAACAAGGTGACTTTTCATCATTTCAAAAGATAAAAACCATTTTTTGAGCCAGTTATAATTTAGATGCATTACACATTTTTTTCTAGATCTCTAGCAATTTTTGTGATTGTCTTAGGCCTCATCCAAATGCTTCTGACTTTGAAAGGCTGTAAAACCTGAGCTTGATCACAGGCATCTAGTAGGAGGTGGGTTCCTGGCTTACTGTGGAGAACAATATGA